>NW_006159525.1:5937902-5993647 GCF_000334495.1 Tupaia belangeri chinensis
CCATCTTGAACACACTAGAGATAGATGCCATGTGTTGAGTGTGGCAAGAAGAGAAAGCACTTATCTTTTATAAAGCCACTATGATCATGGGTCTCTTTGTTACAGCAGCTTAGGCACTATCCTAACTTATACATGCCATAATGTTTTCCTAACAATTTTACTATTTTCTTCTGAGGAATCGTAGTTTTTTATTAAAGCTTATTTAATACTTTTCATGGTTGGATGTCAGTGTAAATGCATGTATAATATAGAATAACATTTAGGTAAAGAGCTTAGGCATTCTATATAATTTTTTGTTCATTCTCAATTTTTTTATGTTGCTTTTATGTAGACTCAAGTTAAGGAATCATCCAAAAATATGAATTTATTTATCACCATTTTTGGTATAGCTAATAGAACAGAGTTGAGTAAATGATAACTACAAATAGGAATCTAAAAGGCCAATGGTCAGCAAACAATTCTGGCCCACCACCTGTGTTTCTAAGTAAACTTTCATTGAAACACGGCCATGCCCATTTGTTTACAAATTGTCCAGAGTTGCTTTTCTGCTACAAGGACAGAAATGAGCAGTTGATATAGAGGGACATGCAAAGCCTAAATTATTTTCTAGCTAGTCCCTTCAAGAAAAAGCTTGCTGACCCTTGCAATGGACTATTGAAATCATGACTCTGATGCCTGTAGTAGGGTGACCAGGTAAGCTGTACCTTTGGTAGAAAGGAGGCTTTCTAGCTCAATGTGGTGCACATTTTGACAGTATGTGTACTAATTGCTTAACTGCAAAAATCTCTCAGGTTTTTTTATAAGTGAGTTGTCAGTCTTCACTATTTTCCCCTGGAAAAATATCTTTTGCAGATTTTGTTATTTTTGACTTTGTGGGAAGGAAGGAAGGAGAGAAGTGAGGCAAGATGCCACACCAAAAGAGAGTACTTTTCTGTCTTCCCCAGGCATGACCCTGGGCATTGGGATTTTAGGCAGAAACAGCGCTTTACACAACAACCCTGGTATCTGCATCTTGTTACTGCAGATCTGTGCTATAGAGGACTTCATGTTCCTTTTTGGAGGAAAACCATGATGGAGTCCGATTCTGCAGACGTTTGCAAGTGCTAAGGGGGTTTATGACTCCCAACTGCTTTCTTGATTCGGCACAGATTGACGTGTCTGAAGGGACACGGGTGCGCAATGGAGAAGGATATTCTTGAGCCACTGGGCAGGGGGTGGGGGTGTGTGGGAAACAGTTCCCATTGCCTCAGCACCTGGACTGTGAATCTAAGAGGACCTTGGAGCAGAGCAATTGAGAGGCAAAAGACTGTAAATATTATTCAAGTAAAGAAAGCACAATGTTGGGAAGTAAGAGAACATTGGAAATGGTTTATTTTCTCCTTCTGTGAGGCAGTAAAGGAGAAGGGAATCGTTGTCTCATGACACATGCTGACCATTGCACTCTGGGAGCTGTAGTCACTGCATGTGAAAGGCCAGCTTATCAGGCAATAAGGAATGTGGCTGGGATCCCAGTGGTGACTACAAAGGTCAAATTCTATATATCTGCCATGGACTAGCTGCAGCTCACTTCAGAACCCAGGCTGGTGGAGGAGGAAGCGGACAAAGACCCTGTCCTAAAAGATGTTGCATAAGTGACAAACATCCTTTTGCTCATGTTTGATTGACTAGAGCAAGTCACATGACCAAGCTTGATAAGAACATCGAATCTTCCCTAGAGGAAAACCAATAGGTCCCTTTTTTGTTGCATCCTTTCTGTAAACCTGTGGTTTCATAATTCCACAAGCCATTATACAGTGAAGGAGACTGCCACTCAAATGTAAGTTGGCCAATCTGACACAAATATCAAGTTAGTGACTCAAGATTTAAATCACATTTTACTCCAGTTCTCTCCCTGCAATTTTCTTTTTAACTACACCACTCTCTCTTCCTGAGTAGTTATGAAAAGTAATTCTGTTTTCTTTTTAGTTTTTGCTGCAGGGTACATGTGCTTGCCAGAGAGAGGCAGAGGCAGAGACAGAAAGAGAAGGGAAGTGAGAAATTCATCCTCCCAGAGGGGGCAGGCACACCACAATCCCTTTTCTTCCATTCTCCTCTCAAGATTTTGAGCATCCATATACACACACATCCTATGTGGTTTTTCAAGTCGCTGGGGCCAGGACTCGAACCTCAGAGTCAGCTATTGGGGATCCAGCTGCCTTAACCTCCACACCACCTGCTAGCCCTGAAAAGTAGAATTAAAAAGTTCACATAAATTATTATAAGAACAAAGGTCATGTGCATTGTGGTTAAACTAGGTACTGTAAGCTTTCTTCATCCCATTCTTTTTTTGGGGGGGAGAAGTTTGTTTGTTTGTTTTTTGTTTTCTTTTTCTTTTTCTTTTTTTTTTTGCTATAGGGTGCATATGCTTGCCAGGAAGATAGAGACAGAGAGATAGAAAGTAAGAAGTCACCCCCCAGGAGGGATGGATGGCCATTCCACAATCCCTTCTTCTCCATTCTCCTCTTGGGATCTTGGGCACGTCCACACATGCAACCGCTGTGTTTAAGCCACCAGATCCAGGACTCAAACCATGGTCAACTACATGGGAGTCCAAAGATACAACCATTATGCTAACTGCTGGTCCCCATCCCATTCTTCAAACTATCTTTTGGAGACTTGATAATGTAAAAAAATTGTTGATATTTTTTAATTCTATTGTATCAACAGATACAGTTGACTCTAGTCTCAGTGTTTGATATGCTGAAGTGCATTGTCTTGTCTCTCTCTCTCTCTCTCACACACACACACACATGCACTATGAGACATACCATTGCGACGCCAACTTTGTAGATGCTGAAGTGTAGCTCAGAGGTGGTAGGTACCACCTACCACCCAGCCAGTAAGAGACTCACTCTAAGTCCATCTGCTTATCCTAAAGCTCCTTCCCTTCCCTTTGTCTGCTCTGAAGGAAATACCTGTTGGCACTCACTACAGGAAAGAAGATGTAAAAAAAACCACTAGAGACTATAAACGTCCAGCGTGTTCTTCTTATTTCCATGTAGTTTAGTCCTGTACCAAGTATAAGCACTGACAGGTCCTGCCCTAACACATGTGCCACAGCCTTAGAATGCAGGCAGTGACCCACACAGAGTTAGAAAGGCACATTTCCCAGGAGGAGTAGGCGGCCATCCTATGGAAAGCACTCCTGAGCCTAAAATGAGCAAGTTTTGCTTTAAAAATAACTTTTCATGTTCTGTACTACTGCTCATTTCAATTAGCAACAATTAATAAAATAGAATTGCAGGAGCAAGAGTGGCATAATGGTTAAGGTGCTGGACTCTTACCTACATGGCCCATCCCTGTTCGAGTCCTAGACCAAGTGGCTTGAAAATCATGCCAGGTGCATGTGCATGCATGCCCAAAAATCCTGAGAGGAGAATGGAGGAGAAGGGTTTGTGGCATTTGTGTGTGTCAAGGGGTGATTTCTTGCTTATTATCTCTCTGTCTCTCTCTGTCTCCCCAGCAGGTGCACATGCCCTATAACAAAAATCTCTTTAAAATAAAAAAAATTCATGAAATAAATAGAATTAAAGTATGAGCTTATATTGATGCCAAAAAATTGAAATCCATGCATCGTTTTTTCACAATACTCATTTCCACGAAATTTTTGAAGTCCCTGTGTACTACTGACGATTGTTAAGAGTGCTACTCGTGGAGAGCAAGTGCCAGCTACACCTGGCCAGACCTTTTGATTGAGGTATGACATGGGCAGAGTAGTGGTCATCAAGGTGGAGACAGTTTCTCTTCCAGTCACCCATCTCTCCAAGCCAGGAATCTGACGGTTGTCCTGGGAATTGATGGAGTTCCTCGATTCTACCAGAATTTTCCTCTTGGCCTGTACAATCTGCCCATTCCTAGGGCTCCTGAAGTCTCTCTATGGCTTTAATCTTCCTCATTCCCATTCTTCCAGCAGGCATCAGCTTGGCCAGAGTTTCTCAGCTTGCCAAATAGAGTCGAGCCAGGTAGCACTCTCTGTGGTGGAAGCCATGCTGTGTATGATGGGGTGTTTAACAATACCCCAGATGTCTACCTACTTGATACCAGAAGTGCCTCTGTTCCCAGTTGTGACAGATGAAAATGCCTCCTGACACGGTCACATGTCCCAGGATGGGGAGGAAGACCATGTCAAATTGCTCCTGGTTGAAAACCACTGGCTCGGTAGCACTGGCCTTTACTGTAACTCTTGTTTCATGAGCTCTGCTGGTACCATTGGGTAGGGAGCCTGTCACCTGCTCTCCTCTCCCTCTCCCAGGCGGATGTGGCATCAAGATCCAGCAGGCTCTCAGTAAGTGGCTGAGCGACCAAGAAAAAGAAGCACTTGGAAATTTCTCCTGGCTTGGAAAGCGAGGATCACTGTATTTCTCTGAGTGACCCAGATACATTCCTCTACGCCCTCACTTTATGTGAAATGTGATTCAGTGCACATCCCTGCCGTCTGCTCTGTGGAATCGCCTATTAGAGAAGGCCGTCAATACTGCTGTGGGACTCTTGGGCTTTCTAGGAGGAAGCCACAAGTCTTGATTTTCTTTCCTCCTTAAAGTTTATTAACACTGAGATCCTGAAGCAAGAGCAGCTGTAGCCATTGCATATGGCCTTACAAAAATTATTTTTTGAAAAATGACCTGAAGCTTTCCTAAACGCCTCAGAAATGACACCTGAGGGGGACCATCTGAAAGACTTCACATTCATTAACCAAACCTTCTTGTTAGGTTATGTTCCCTGAAATGCATTTGACAGTTAATGAAGTAGAAAAGGTGGCAGTCAGAGAAAAAATAAAATTCTGTCAGATCCTGGTGATAGAACAGGGAGGTTAAAAAAAAAAAAAAAACCCAGCAGGTACCTGGGGAGACATCGATAGATCAACACCCCACGCTATGTGTTTTATTGCTGGGCAGATTACCTCAGTTCAGAGCAGGGTGCAGAGAGAAATTCATGCATGGTGCCCTGCTCAGATCCTAAGACCACGCATAATTCAGCCAACCCGGATAAGGTGCTCGTCAGGGCAGAAGCAGCAGGGATACAGGGCTGACTGGCAGATATGTGAAGCACTGATCAACGAAGAGAAAGAAAAAGGAAAGACATGTTCAAAAATATTTGGACTTCTTTCGACACCTGCCCCCATGTCAGTCAGATTACAATTTAGCCCAAACCTTGCCTGAATACTCAGAAGGTACAGCCAGCTTGCAGGCAGTCGAGTGAGCAGGCACAGACTTCCTCTGAAAACATTCGGTTTAAAATGACCTCTTGGGATGCTATTCATTTCCCGGTTTCTTCTCATCTGCCTGCACCCTCTCTTGAGGTTCAGAACGAGGTGGGATGCAGGAAGAAGGGCAGTACCCCAGTGTACACCTCCGTAGTTATTTGGTTAATTCGGCTCAGGCCAGTCTTCCTGAAGTTGGGCAAACCTGTTTTCTTTCCTGGGATGTATCACTTAGAAACACCAACTGCAAGGATTTCTTATGTTCTCACAAAAAAAGGAAGGAAACAGCTGGTAAATGTTTCACAGATGGCAAAGCTCTTGGCATCTCTCTCAAGAGAGGGCCACCCATGCAGATGGCTCATTATTTTAACATTTGGATTTTCATCTTATTAAAACATCTTTTTTTTTTCTCCTGGTTTTATTTAGCATCATAAATTCTCTTACACTTTAGCAGGCGACTAAGCGATTTGAGGACGTGTGCTCTAAGGAACATCCTTTGGCTAAAACATAGATTGGTAACATCATTATTCCCAGCTTTGATCTCAACGTGATGGGTTTCAATCTGATTGAAAATTCCAATGAAAGGGAAAGCTCAGAGTAGTGAATTTATCAAGCAAAAGTCCATGAAGTCCACATAGTAGCTGAATTATTCAGCAGAACGATAAAGCGAGTGAAATTGGGGGAAATAGTTTTATTCGATGCATAAAATCCCTATTACTATGCAATATGCATATATAAAAATAGAGAAAAGCACCGTGGGTGTAGATTCACAAACACACCCTTTCTACATATGTAGGGAGACTTCTGTAGCACCAAGTACAACAGCCAAAATTTAAACCAAGCAATGCCAAGCCTTGGCAGAGTGGAGAGGAAGGGGCCGAAATTTCAAAGGCTAGTTCTCTGCCCACTCAGACTTTGACAAGACTGGACTTGCATCTTCTGTCTGAATAGCTGTTTCTAGGTGCCGAAACAGGAAGGCTGTTGTGTGGTTGGATGGAAAGAAACAGCGAACTCTTGCAGCTCCAACCTTGCTGGAAAAGCAGGCCTCAGTACTGTCCTTTCCAAGTATTGCTCCCAAGGATTGGGGAAAGTTGTGGTCACCTCAGCATCCCTGACTATTGTGCTGGGGTGTGGGAACTGTTGGAGAGGCAAATGCAAGTGACAAAGCAATGTAATAAGAACAAACCAATCTATTTAATGTGGTGTGAGATGCTGGCCTAAATACAGCTTCAGCCGCTGTGCTCTCGCAAATGGGCCTTATGGAGCAAGGCCTGAGCATGCCACGTTGTAAATGTTTATTAGCAATGGTACACAGTGCCCGTTATGGATCTGTGGAGCTCCGAGCTGGCTCACTTTGGGGGTCAAATGTAAATCCCTGAAATGCTGAGAAAATGTTAATAGTTGCCAGCACCAAGAATGTATCAGCCAAGAATGAACATAGGTATCATAAATGGGGGCCCTGCTCATCAACTCGGATCACCCCTGGTACCTCCAGCCTAAAGCATTAGCTGGTGTAATGCATTCTGCAAGCTGTTGGCTTTTTCGTCAGATGGAAAGCAAGATGGGAGGTGCAGAAAGTGTAGTTTCACAAACAAGAAGTAGAACAGGCGATGCAGATCAGGCATGTTCAAGAAGCAAGGAGTGCTGAAGAAAAGAGACAATTGCTTTTTTTAAATTTTATTATTATTATTTTTTTTATCTTATATCTCCCCAGGCTAATTGCTTTTGAGGGTTTCATGGTGCTTCCTGGTCTGTAGTGTCTGCAGCATGAAGTGGGTCATCTTCGGTTACGGCCTCCACCTGGAGAACCTTCATTTGTAAGCTTTCCCTTTTGATTACCCTATGGGAGTGACTTGTGTACACACACACATGCACACATATTGGAATTATTTTATTTAATTTTATTCATTATTATTAAATAGAGAGACAGAGAGAGGGAGGGAAAGTGAAAAAGCAAGCCACCAGGTCTGGGACTTGAACCATGGTTAGCCATGTAGGAGTCTAGCACCTTAATCAACATGCTACTTGCCAGCCCCAAGGGAGCTGGCACTTAAGAGTGGTCCTGAACCAGCAGCTGCAGCATCACCTGGGCCCCATGCCAGACCTACCAAGTCAGAAACTCCATGGGAGGGTCCCAGCAACCTGTATTTGAACAAGCCCTCCAGGTGATTCTGATGCACGCTCAAGTTTGAGAGCCGCTGCTCCAAGGCATAATAGTTTGTCACTCTACTAGTGCCCAAGAATCTTCTTGGTGACAGACATCAAGTATGATTCCTGCAAAAACCTGGCAGCAGAATACATTTGTCTATCTAACTGCATGCAAAACGCTTGTCAAGAAGGATTCGGGGGCTTTTTTTTGTGAAGGCTTCCTTTTCCCTGCACGTATGGGATCCATATCTTTGAGACTGCATATGTTTTCAATCCAAGTGCCAAAGTTACAAGCCATTTTACCTCATTTTTTGCTGCCCTTTTCACCTAATATTGGCAAATAAGGCTGAGGAACACAGCACCTAGTTTTCTGTGTCAGCTGGAAAGACTGACAGATTTCATTACATCTGTCACAGGGTCTAAAACTCCACGTGGGAGAAAATAATCCCACTTAGTAAAAACACCTCACTGTACCTTTGAGTCAGAATGGAGAAGCATAAAAAGTATTGTTCCTAAGAAAATTACCAGGCCTTTGGTGTGTGTTTTCGAAAGTGTGACGACTGTTCACCAGACGCTGGGTTAGGTGGCGGAACACCCTCCACGGAACTCTATAGGTTCTGCAAATACATATGCCTCTGGAGAGGTGGCATAAAAATCAAAGGAGAAATGAATTTCCTGTGGTGCAGATGAGCTACTTAAAATCGCTCCCATCTGAGCTCCTCCTTTTCCTTGCATGTTGAAAACCATTTGAATAATGCACGTTATTCAGTTGCATTGTGTGCTCTGAAAGCCATTTAATGAAGGTAGACAGGCTTCCAAGAAGGTGCATTCTTTAACTAATGTAGGTACTCCTGGAAAAATCTTTCTCCACCCTGGAAAGCAAGGTGCACTAAGTGGAGGAAGGAAGGCTGCTATAGTGTCTCCCTTCACTCAATCAATTCGAAGGGAAGCAACCTTGGGTTAAATTTGATCTATTCTAGGTGGGACCCTACTCTATGCAATGTAAACAGGGAAAGTGGCAAGTCAATCTCATTTCAGCAAATCAAACTATCTTTCCATTGACTTCTATTATATTATCGAAGTTGCTTTGTCTGTTTCTGATTGATCATCAATTAGCAGTAGCTACTAACTCCAACCTTTCTGTTACATAGTGAAGGATCTATAAATGGACGCTTAAATGATTGAGGGGCCCTTTTTTTTTTTTTTTTGAGAGAGATTTTCGCTATAGGGCACGTGCGCTCGCCAGACAGACAGAGAGAGACATAGAGACAGAAAGCGAGAAATCACCCCCCAGGGGGGATGGTCACGCCGCAATCCCTTCTCCTCCATTCTCCTCTCGGGATCATGGGCATGCACGCACACGCGCCCGGCGTGAGTTTTAAGTCACCGGGTCCGGGACGCGAACCGCGGTGGACTACGTGGGAGTCCAGCGACATAGCCATTACGCTAACTGCTGGTTCCCAATGAGGGAATTCGCACACATGTACACACACGTTATATAGATTTAATAAAGTGGGGGTAAATGTGTCTGGTAAGACTGGATGATTATAAGCAATTTATTTGGTTAGCTGAGCTAAAATGACAGGAAAGAACATTTAAGGCCAGTGATATTTTAAATTTAATTCCTCTTAGTAACAGGAACTAAGAGGCGGAAGAGGCAGGGTTAGCAGTGGTAGAGCTGCATCTGACTCTGCTGCTTCCGGTCCCCTTTGGCCCTAGTGCAAGCCTAGTCTGCCTCACAGGAGTGCATACGTCAGTAGACAACGCCAGGCTCACAGTGAGCACTTGAGTAAGTGGCAGCTGGTGACATTACTATGAACAGGCAGAGTCGCAGGTGTCATGTGCATGATATACAGGAATGAATGGAAGGCCCATCTGGAAAACCATCGAAACAATTTGGTGCCATGGTGGTATGTTTAAAAATTGCTGTTGGTTCTATCTCCAAAGAGAGGCTCAGCAGGATGAGAGCAGCTCTAACCCAGACAAAGAAATGTAGGGGCCGGCAGATGGCACAGCGGTTGTGTGGCTGGACACCCACGTGGCCGACTGTGGTTTGAATCTTGGACCCCATGGTTCGAAACTCACACTGGGAGCCTGCACATGCATGTCCAGATCCTGGGAGGAAAATGGAGGAGAAGGGACTGAGGAGTGGCCATCCCCCCCTGGGGTTGATTTCTCACTTTATGTCTCTGTCTCTGTCTCTCTGCTCTCTCTGGCAAGTGCATGCACTCTAAGGCAAAAACCTCTTTTTATTTTTTTCTTTTAAAAAATGTTTGGCTATTGTAACATGTAGAGTAAATTCCATTTCCAAACCCAACTCTTCAATTTCTAAAATCAATACTAATTAATAAAGTGATGATCACAATGATAGCCACTAACACTTACATAGTGCTTACTATATGCTGAGCACTGTGGCACACACTTGGCATGTATTAACTCGTTTGAGTGTCACCGTAACTCAGTGAGGAAGACTATCATCATGTCTATTTCTCAGAAATAGAAATCAAGAGTCAGAGAGATTAAATGGCTTTCCCCAGATCCCACAGCAAGTAACAGGTTTAGCCAGAGTTTAAGCACAGGGAAAGATAACTTTTCTCTTTTTTTTTTTCATTCCTTTAAAAAGTATTTATTTATTTAATACCATTTGTTATTATAATTAGCATTATTATTTTAATTTGACCAGAGAGAGAGAGAGAAAGGAAAAGCGAGAAAGCAAGCTACCAGGACCAGGACTCGAACTGTGATCAGCCATGTGGGAATCCAGTGCCCTTAACCACCATGCCACCTGGCTGAGGAAGGATAACTTTTCTTAGAAAGGTAAGAGAGGGAAGATACTGCAGGAATCATCTGGTCCCATCCTCTGATTTTACAGATGAGGAATTGAGGCCAGTTCTTAGAGCAGTGCTTATTTTTTGTGGTAGACGCTCAGTAAATAATAATTGATTGATAAATGGTGCCCAAGGTGGAAAAATGACTTTCAAGGTAAGTTTAGCCAGGGAGGAATCTAGTTCTATATTTCAGTCCAGTTTTGGTTCTCTGGTGACTAACAATGGCACAGCTGAGCCTCCCTAAGAAATCCATTTCCAATAATCGGCTTTGCAGTCTTGGTCAATTTGCTTGTATTTATTATTTTATATCTGACTGTGTGTTTGTTGACATCTCTAGAGGGAATTTGGAAGTACCTCCTGGGTGAGTAATCTCATTCCTTTCTTCCATTTGTATTTTCTTGTTTTTCCTTTCTTCCAGTTTTTGGTTCTATTTCGCTGGGTGTTTACCCTGCTGCTGTGTTGTTCTCACTGTCTTGAACTAATCCGTAGAGTGCGAGTAGGCTCCAGAGCTAAGAAATGCTTCTTGACTAATGGATCTTTATGGAATGCATTTGGATCAAATGAATAAAGAAAATAATAGACTCTGAACCAGATGGGAAACCTCAGAGTGCCAGTAACAGAAACTTTATCCTAACGGATAGGAACAACCAACGAAAGAGATAGATTCCTACCTAACTGAAGTTCCAAGAGTCTCAAGACAAGCTTGCTGCAGAACCAAAGCTCTGTCTCTCTAGTTCCCAGTGGTCCCTTCTGCATCTTCTTTATCCTTGGCCAAGATCTCCCTCACTGTGACCAGGGCGTGTCAGTGGGTCTAGACCTTCACACCTACTTACTCTCATTCAACAAGGATTAAAAGCCTACTTCAAAATTGTCAAGATACATAAACACCCCAGTTTTGATTCTGTGGGCTTTAATCAGCCTGATTTGATCCAAGGACCCCTCTTTAAACCAGTCCTTATAGAGAGGAAGATGAAGCGCACTGTTAGTTTTAAAATGAAGTCAGAGGTCAACAAATGAGTTCTGTAAAGGGCCAGAGACTGTGCATTTTAGACTGTGTTCTACAGTCTAGTCATAGCCACTCAACGTGGTCATTTAATACCATTCGTTATTATAATTGGTACGATAATTATTATCATGCAAATTATAATAACAATGTCGGCTGAGAGCAGCCGACAGCAACACAAAGATCCACGAGCACGTCAGGTTCACCTGCAGGCCAAACTGTGCAAATCCTGACATACGTACCTCAGACCCAACACGAGCAGATCCATAAGCCTAGTCCTTTTACAGCAGCTCGAAGCTCATTCAAGGAAACACAAGCCAGCCTCCAATTAGTGATTTAAAAATCTCCAACCTTTCTCAAGTCTCTCAAACAACCTCAAAGGACATTCAAGCTATAAACCGAAACTGAACTCCTGGAAGCCTACTTCTCTTTCCTCCAATTCTCTTATTTCAGAGTTTTCCATCAGACAAATCTACTCTCCTCATCACTGGCTGTGCACCTGCCCTCCTTTTTTCTCTGATTCCTTTTTTCCCCATATCTTTAACACGTAACCAGGGTGGTCTCTCCTGCTCCTCCTCCTGCTGCTCACCTCCTCCTCCTTTGTCTTTCCCCTAAAATTCAGATGTCCAAACCTATTCCCATGTGGATTCCCTTCTTGCTCCACTCTTTCTAACCTTGCAGCTTCCTTTCCTCAACTCTGAATCCCAATCTTCTGAAGCCGGATGTCAAAGGTTGCCTCGAAGTGAATGGTGGAGAAAGGAAGTACAAGCACACGCTGGGCCCAGCTGCTTGGCAGGCTGAGGCCACACAGGAGGCCCAGTTCAATTCTCAGCCTACGTGAGAAGGCTGGGCGTGGCAGTGCATGCCTGAAGTCCCAGCTGCTCGAGAGGTTGAGGCAGAAGGATTATAACAGGTGAGGCCCTGTTTAAAGTAACACACACACACACACACACACACACACACACACACACTTACGCATTGATATGCCAATATATCTTGTGCTCGACAAAATGTGTCAAAAATGGTATGTTACAAATAGATTTCAGGTGGGTGGGGAATCTCTTTAGAAGGGTGGAATGAAAAAGCAATGAGAAGTAGAATTTCATTTGAATCTGGATATTTTCCTTTCTTTCAAAAATTAAAATGATAGGGACCAGCAGATGGCATCAGGGTTATGTCACTGGACTCCCACATGGCCAACTACTGTTCAAGTTTTGAACCCAGAGGCTTGAAACTCACACTGGGTGAGGGCGCATGCATGCCCACCATTCTGAGAGGAGAAAGGATTGTGGTGTAGCCATCCCCCGTAGAGGGTGATTTCTTGATTTCTGTCTCTCTGTCTCTGTCTCTCTGGTGAGTGCATGTGCCCTGTAGCAAAAATCTCTCCCCACCAAAAAAAGAAAAATATTGAAATGATATGTGAAGGAAATATGACAAAGTGATAACATTTCTTATATTTGGGAAGCAGGTATACTCTGGTGTTTTGTTTTCTGTATATTGAATTATTTCATATTTAGAGATTAAAAAGATTGAGCCAGAACATTGGAGGAAAGAATGCCTGTGAAAGTGCCTTGATAATTTAAAATCCACTAGACAGGCAGATCTCAAACCTTAGCAGCAACTGAATTATCTAGAGATCTCACTAAAGGATGGATTGTTGGATACCACCCCAGATCTTCTCGTACAGTGTGTTTTGGGTGAGTTTTCATTCTAAACCAGATCCTGGATTGGGCTGACGGTGCTTGTCTAAAGCCCACGCTTTGAAAATCACTAGCATAGACAGTGCTCCCTGCACACAAGGCCCACGTGTATCTGTCTGATTTTTCACGACTACCTTTATTCCTGATGCTTGGTAAACATTCAATAAATACGTATGCATATGAGTCACACCCATGGGCTATTGCATATAAAAAAAGGTAGATGGTGTATAGAGCTTGATACGCTCTTTCTATCCTTTGGTGAGAAGAAAGGACACTCTTCCTTATACTTAGAACAGGGTCCACGGACTCGCTTGACAAAATCTGAGGTTGTGGGGAAGTGAGATTAGGAGAAAGTCAAGGGACAGAGGTGGTTTCCTTTGGGCTGAGGGAGGGCTCAAGGGGCAAATGAAGGACTGAGGAAAAAGAGCTCAAGATTCTGATCTTTCTCTTGCCTTCCAAAGGGAGTCCCTGCCTTCCCAGCCCACTGTGGCCTGCAAGAGAGGAGCCTTGTTCTCATCAGGCACCTGCTCCATCTCTGTGCTGCACAGCCTGGCTTTACCGTGACCCTCCTAAGGTGGCAGGGGCCCTATTCTTCACATTTGCTGTTTGCTTTGCTTTTGCTATTTTGTTTACTCCCTTTACACCGCCATGCCTCAACTTGAAAGGCACTTTCTCCACAAGCCTTTCTTTGCCTCCCGAACTAAAGCAGACTCCAACTATGTGGAGTGGAACATGCATACTCTGTGCTTTCACAGTCCTCTACCGTTTGCGAGGATGCAATTGTTTAAGTGATTATTGTCCATCTCTCCAATTAGACTAGAAACTTCATGAGGGCTAAGACCAGGCTTGTTTTATTTGACTTTGTATCTGCAATTCATAGACCAATAGCTGGTCCATATTCTCTGCCTAGGGCATACTCGTTGAATGAATAAATGAGAAATGAGTATGGGATCCTGCTGTGGTCTGAATGTTTGTATTTCCCCGAAATTCATATGTTGAAACCTAATCTCCAATGTGATAGTATTAAAAGGTGGGATCTTTTGGGAGGTTGTTAGTACCCTTGTAAAAGAGACCCTAGCAAGCTAGCTAGCCCCGTCCAGCAGTGAGGACACAGTGAGAAGACACCAAAGATGAACCAGAAAGTAGGTCCTTACTAGACCCCTCTACCAGCACCTTGATCTTGAACTTCACAGCCTTCAGAACTATAGGAGATAAGTTTTTGTTGTTCATCAACTATTCACTAAGAAAATGCTTTTCCACATCCAATCTGCTTGATCATTACACAAATAAGGTAACCAGGTATAGACATACTGCAAGCTCCCAACTCCTCTAATCTGATTTCAATTCTGGAGCTTAAGGAGCACACACAGCCAGAGAGATGGAGAGACTGAAAGCAAGAAATCAGCCTCCAGGGTGATTTGCAACACACCATGATCCCTTCTCCTCCATTCTCCTTTTGGAATTTTGGGCACACACACATACACACACACACATACACACATGCCTGACACATACCTGGTGTGAGTTTTAAGCCACTGGGTCTGGGACTTGAACTGTGGTTGATCACGTGAGAGTACAGTGCCTCAACCACTATGCCACCTGCTGGGTACCTGGAGCTGCTTTTATTAATTTTAAATCATATTTATTTCTTCCATGAGAGAGAGACAGAGACAGAGAAACAGGCCCCTCCAATAGGATCTTCGTGTCCAGATTCACCCAGTCTCAGCCAGCCCGGCTCATTGGCACATACAGGCCCACCTGACTGGCCTTGCGAAGCCTCGGACCTTTCCAAGGTGGCTCCAGTTGCATTACCACTGTGCCACCTCCTGGCCTCTGTGCTTTTATCATTTGAAGGGCCCCTCCTATTTTAGATTCCTCTAATGTCTTCTGCCTCTAACTTCAGAGGCTCAGAATAAAAACCTAGACAAGAGTCAGCTCCCCTGCAAAGGAGAAAAGCAGACAGCAATTAGCAAGCAGTGGCAGAAGAGGCAAGTAAGTTAAGGTCCAGCTGGAACTCTCCAGTGAACAGGCATGGAAGCAGACCCCAGAGCGGCAATGAGACTCAGAGTGAGATGGAAGAGGGAGAGAGGCTTTTCTAATTGTTAAAATATTGAGTTTGGGACCAGCAGTTAGCGTAATGGCTATGTCACTGGACTCCCACGTAGTCGACCGCGGTTTAAGTCCCAGACCCAGTGGCTTAAAACTCACGCCGGGCGCATGTGCGTGCGTGCCCAAGATCCCAAGAGGAGAACGGAGGAGCAGGGATTGCAGCGTGGCCATCCCCCCTGGGGGGTGATTTCTCGCTTTCTATCTCTCTGTCACTTTCTGTCCTGGCGAGCACACATGCCCTATAGCAAAAACCTCTCAAAAAAATTTAAAAAATAAAAAATAATAAAAATATTGGGTTTGTTTCTGAAGGGAAACCTTCACACTGGCTCAAGGAAGCATTTCTTCAGTTTCACCTAAGCCACAAAGTCTACTGCACAGAGCCAGGGGTTGAGGGATTCGGGCTGTCTGATCAGAGCCTGTCACCTTTAAGCTCAGTCTGTTTGTTTTTTAAATCATTGCCCAGTTTATGAATCATTGTTTCTACTGCTTTAGAAATCATTCTCTACTTTTCCTATTCCAAATAGAACTTGTGCTAGCTTTTTATATATCCCTTTGGTGTCTTACGTACTTAATGAAAGTAATACATGTTCATTTCAAACAACTGTAAACATATTAAGTGGGAAATAAAAGCATTTCTGTTATCCACCTTTCAGGGATAACCAGTTTTCTCCTATATTCTTTCACAGTGTTAGTGCAGACATAAATCTCTCTCTCTGTGTTATTGTTATGATTTTAAATAACCACTGTAAGGCTGAACATTGTTCTGGTTAACTCTTCTCAGCTTCGTGTTCTTATTCATCATCCCATCATCCCAGTTCTCATAGGTAACCCTACTCTGGCTGACAGAGACCTGGCCTTCCATTCCCTGTTATTCCAGATGGTATTAGATACTTCTCCCAGGAATGGCATTGACAAGATTTCAAAGCACTTCACTTTACTATGAAGTGATGATGAATACTTTTCAGCATATAGCTTTGTTCACCCATTGAATCTGCCCACTTTCTCTTCTTCCCTCTGTAAGGAAGAACGCCTGAAAAGACCAGCTGAAGGTGCAGCCTAAGGAAGGCCTGTACTTAATAACTGGGCCAGCCTATGGGGCAGCAGCAATGCACTGTGTAAGAGAAGCTGAATCCTACCTAGCAACCACAGTTGGGAGCCCTGGGCAGCCTTCAGCCTGAAACACACTGGGCACACATGTGAATGCCCAGGATCTGAGGGGCTGGAGGGCTGGACGAAGAGGCCGGGGACAAGACCAGACATGTGGAGGGTGCTCCCTCCTCTCACATCCCATTTTTCTCTCATGCATGCACATACACTCTACCATGAATAAAAGCAAAAATAAGATAAAAACAATAATAATTACCATTGGCTCTTTGAAAATGGGAACCCAACATTTCTTCATTTCTTCATTCACTTTGCATCAAACATTTGGTATGCTTCTAAGAAGTGCCAGGTATCATTCTAAACATGGTGTAAAATACACAAAAGGGGTCTCTATTTTTATGGGTGGATATTTACTAGGGGAAACAGAAAATAACAAGCCCACAAAATAAATAGGGAATTCCTGAGATGGAAAGTCACCACGGGAATCCATGAGAATTTAAGGGAAAAAAAAGCAGCAGGTTAGTGAGTTCGGGTGGGTGGGACGAAATCAGCCTGTTCCCTTAGGGCTGGGGCTGTGCAGCAAGAAGCAGAGGCACCTCGGGTCATGGAGGGAGGGAGTATTTCATCCAGGGTTGTGGGAAGCCATGGGAGCAATTTAAGCAGAGGAGCAACAACGTCTACATGATTTAGAAACCATCCTTCTGTTGCTGGGCCAGGATTGCTTGGAGCAGAGTGCAAGGTTGGAAGCAGGTTGTTGCCGGAGTCCAGGTTACAGAGAATCTCCTTTCAGGAGCGGTACCCAGGCGGCCCTGCAAATCTGGACAGTACAGCTTTGCATCTCAGAAACGAACATCCAAGTGCTCAAAAGGTCAGCCAGCCACAATCCCTGGTAGACTGAAGTCAGCCAGGTGAAAAGGAACTAGGTGATCAAGGCAAACACAGAACTGCCAAGAACCAACATCACATCCATCCAAAGAGGCTGAGTCATTGAAGGTCAAAGAACCAGAAAGAGCACCATGTAGGGTATTGACTTAACAGAGGTCTCTGCCCTTCACAGGCCTTTCATCTCTGGGCAGCGAAGACCCTTGAGGTCAGCTCCACCTCTTCAGTTCATGTCTCTCTGAGTTTAAAGAAACAAACCAGGGCTTCTCTGACTTCTCTGAGGCAGGAAATAATATTCATAAATCTGAGATCTCTACGTTCTGGTCAGAGGGAAGGTCAGCACTGGGGTTACTTCTTCCAGTCTTGCTGGGTCAACCCCCTCCCCACCCCACACCCGGTGCAGTTTACAACATGGCGTCTAGCATTTGGGCTTCACTGTCTCAGCTCTCTGGGCATTCCCACTCTGAGCCCAGCACCTGGAATTTGAATGATGGAAGCAAAGGGAAGAGAAGCATAAGCATTTCCATTCCCTAATGGCAGGTTTCTGATCGAGTATTCTGCTCCTGGATATCTAGCTCCAGAAAAGTCACACGATTGCACAAGAACACTCATCCCATGTTGTCCAAGAAATAGTTTTGAGTGTATTTCCCCAGTTGTGTAAACACAATATAAATTTATACATATATGCCTATGTGTGTTAATATAGGAGTGCGTGGAGGAAAGTTCTAGAAGGATTGTTTTTTTTTTTTTTTTTTTAATTTGGTAGAGGGCATGTGTATAGACCAGAGAGAATGAGAGAAGGAAAGTGAGAAAGCACCCTATAGGGGATGGTAATGCTGCAATTCTTTCTCCTCCATTTCTCCTTCTCTTTGGTATTTCGGACACATATGTATATGACCATGGTGTGATTTTTTTTAAGCTGCTGGATCCAGGATCAAGCCATAGGGGACCCAGTCCCTTTAACACCACATCACCAGCTGGCCTGGAGCACACATTTTTGGAGAAGGTATAGTAAAGGAAAAAATTTGTAGTTTGCATTATATAACTTTGAACTGGGTTGAATCACGAGAAATTGCCAGTTTATTTTTTAGGTAGAACTGACCCAAGGATTGGTATTTTTATATGGTTAATTCTAAAGGATATGAATGTTTGGAGAGGCAGGAGAGCAAGATGGCTGGAATAATGGGAGCCGGGCAGAATGAGCTTCAAGCCAGCTTGCATCTGCCTACCCACTTAACTTTAGGAGAACTGCTTTACATCTCTGTGCCCCAGTTTTTTAATTTGTAAAATGGGGATAATAGCCCTTAGCTCAGAGAGCTGCTGTGTGAATGAAATGAGTTGCATGGGGGCCAGCAGGTGGCGTAGTGCTTGAGGCACTGGACCACCACAACTGGATTCCTGGATTGGCGGCCAAGCCAGGCACCCAGAATCCCGTGAGGAAAATGGAGAAGAGGTCGTGCTGTGGCCCTCCCCTCTGAGTGGTGATTTGTTCCTTTCCCTCTCTGTCTTTCTCTGGTGAGCGCACTGCACCCTATGGCAAAAACCTTAAAAGAAAAAAAAAAGAGTTGCTTGTTAATTGCATATAGCTGCCAGTATAAGCCTCCCATCAGTGGTTGCTTAATTTTCAAAGCACCTATGATTACCTTTGAATGATTTTTTTTTTCTTTTGAGGAAAAAAAAGAAAAGAATTTAGATTATAAATTGCTGTTCTAGTGATGAGAGATGGTTCCAGGTGGCTCCCCTTCAGGTCATTTTCTACAGTCTAGGAAATAAGCCTTGAACCCTTGGCAGTGCCTGGCGACAACCGGGGAGCTCCACAGCCAAGCAGCAGCCTTGCTTTCTGGGAACCCAGCATTTCCTAAATTGCTTCAGTCTTTTCTCACGTGAGTTCCCTTCCCTATTCCTATTTATTTATATGGCCTCCTTCTGCTCTTTCAATCATATCACTAATATATTTGTAAATTCATTCACGCCCCTCCCTTTTCCTTCTTTGTGCTCTGCTCCAAATATAACCCCCGAGATAAAGCCATGCAGTTCCACAAACAGAGGAGACTCAGTAGGGTAAGCCAAACTCTTCAGTAGGTCTTGAGTCAACTGCTATTTCTTGTCCTCATGTTTTATAAAACAGCTCATGGCTCTTACAATAGAGAGGGAGGGAACCCTGAATAAATGGTATGCCTGACTTTAAAAGGAATTCAACATGATGCAAAGATTTGCTCTAAAACGCATTAGGCCACATGAGAACAAAGTTGCCTGGGTGTTTTCCAGGCTGAATGCACAGTTTCTGAATCTGCAGTGACTCACTTGCTCAAGAAAGAGTTGGTTGTTGGCTAATTGCTTAATCAACCAACCATTTGCCTTTCTCCCACTTGGATGAAATAACAACTGTGTTTTAAGGGTTTTGAATCAGGTAGGGTGGAGCGGTCTCTGGAAGGATCTGGAAATGAGCCTAAAAGAGAAAAATGAAAACTGATGAAGATGGTTGAGCACCAAAGTTTGGGTTGACTTTCTTTGGAATCATTGAAAACAACAATTCCCATCTTATTTAGAATAGCTGAAAATAGTAACAATCAGCACGTGACTGAGTGTGCCTGCTAGGTGCAAGGACTGACACCCATGTTCAGCATGCTCACCACAATGCCCTGCACCCCACAATCTTGGTCTTATATTCCAATGGTGGGAGTAGGAAAAAAAAAAGAAAATGAATAATTATGACAATTTCAACCTCTGGAAATCTATAGAGGAAATAATTGGGATGGGAAGGTATGCCATAGAGATTAACTGGAGGTCAGGTGAGTTCTCTCTGTGAGGTGATAATCGAGTAGAAACCTGAAGAGTGGAGGCAGCAGGAGAGAAGCCAGAGGAGGAGGATGTGGGCAGAGGACGACACACTCCGCAAGTCCCTGAGCTGCAAGGCTTGTATTAGAGACACAGGAAGGAGCCGAGGCAACACAGGCTGGTAGGTAGCATAGTGGGGGGGGGGGGGGTTGCGTTTCAGAACCAGAACAGAATTTGTAAGAAAATCAAGGCCTGAAAAAAAAAATTGCTTGTCTCAATCACCCAATTCTTGGGCAGTAAAGTCCCATGAGAGCCCAAACTGTTAGAGCGTAGGCAAAGCTCTATGGTCACATGGAGCATGTTGGCCCAGCTGTGGTGTGCAAGAAAGAGGGCACTGCTGCCCAGTGGCTGGGGATGTACCAGAGGCTCGGCACAGTTCCTGGCCCAACCTGAGAAGCCCAGGCATGGTTTTCGACCTGTGGTTCTCACTGCCTGGGAGGTTGAGGTGGAAGAATTGTGGTGTGGCAAGACCCTGTCAAAAATACCTCTCTCTCTCCCACTCTCTTACTCTCATTAAGGAAAAAAGAAAAGAAAAGAAAAGAAGAGCATGTTGAACACCAATGATGTATAACAGCGCTGGTCTCCTCTATGTCTGCATACTTGGCCCCGTGTGCTAGTGTGGGGGCAATTTGGGGTTCGAGATATGACCCGGCTCTTACTAACCTTTGATCTGCAGTTTGTCTCTTAATTTTCCTGAGCCTCGCTATAGACCTCATGGCACAGTTACATAATGTGGAGAGTTCATGAGAAAATAGACAAGCAAGGGTTAATAAAAGAAGGCCCCAAATTAGCCATTTCTAAGAAAATAAGTAAACTTGCTCGGGTAAATAAAAAGACCCAGGATAAAGACCCGGAGATAAGCTTTTACAACACAGGAAACAGACCTACCAGACCCTCCCTCTGGCGCCACCTCTGGCAATTCCCCTGGCTCAGAGAAGCTCTGTATTCCTGAAAAGGACCAGCTCCCCCATCTGGACCAAGTTTGTAGAGTTGATCCTCTTTCTTCAGCTTCCCCTGCCTCTTCCCCTCCCCCTAGGATGGAGACCAGGAACAGAGACCCTCCCTCGTGCAAACTTGTGAACCTGCTCAGGTCTCACCCTGGGTATTTTCCTCTGGTCTCGAGAATTCTCACTTGAGCGCTAATAAACTTCTACTTACATTTCTGCCACAGTAAAATCCTTTGGCCCCGTGCACACTGGCCCTACTGCCCCACAGCACTGCTACACACGAGGTTATCGAGTGTGTTTACGCCCGACCCCAGTACACAGCAGAATATGCAGAACAGTGGCTTTCATCACTGTGGTTACCCTTGCTATTTTGTCAGTATTCTCTCTGCCTCTGTATTAAGTCTCCATTTAGAAGATTATATTGTACATCATTTTACAGTCCATCTACCAAGGTAGAAGGGGCTATGCAGCATAACAAATGGCTCTGGAATCCAAACATTTTCTCATTTATCACAGCACCAACTATATATCAAATACTGTAATAGGTTTGAGGGAAACAAAGAATTTAAACGTGACGATTAATAAGTTGTGTCATGCTTGGTGTCAGTGTCACGGGATTGCGTCCTGGATCTGTGACTGATTAGCTATGCAACACCAGGCACATGTCTCAGGATCGCGTCTGCACAATGGGACAATAGCCCATACTACATCGCTTACACGTACCTTAAATGGCATGGGTCCCGGAAGCACTGACTGTCGGATCTGGGTGGGGTACCAGTCCTGACTGAGGGTTTGAGCTTGGCTTCAGCATGCAACAAAGGATGTTTTGAGGAAGTAGAAGCAAGAGTACACGATTTGAAGAGATTCGTTGTAAGTTAAGCATAGTGAGTTGCTAACTCTTACCTTCCTAATCCTTCCCGGGAAAGATTTTGTGGAGATTCTGGGGCTAGTTCTTTCAGAAGGGATCAGAATGTTCTCAGTCGAGAGGGGGTGAGAAGGGATCGGTATGTTCTCGGGCGGGGGGGGGGGGGGTGGGCACTCCAGATAGCAAAAACAGTGTGTGCAAAAACATGGAAATGGGAAACAAGGCAGCTTATTGAGAAAACGCTAAGTGTCTGGAACAGCTGTTCTGAGCATTGAAGGACGAGAAAAAGATGTTGAGAAGTAAGGCAGAAGAGGTTAGAATTCCTCCCTAAAGACCTTGTGCTCAATTAAACTGAGATCTCTAAATTATCCTATAGCAGCAGCTAGACCATCATCCAAAAAGATTGTCCATTTTTTATTAAACTTTTTTCTTTTCTTCTTAACAGTTGAGATCAAAACAAAATTGTTGCATCAAAAACCTAACAGACGAACAACCTTGTGGGTATTGGGTATTAAATGCCAAAGCAGTGCGTGGGATTGGATGTCCACACTTATCCAGGAAGCCCCGGCTTGGCCAGACTCACTGTCCCCCAGTAACACCGTGACATTCAAACACAGTAAGCAATGCTTGATGACTGAATTGTTATTTTGAGAAAATCTCATGAAAATAAAACTGTATGTAGCTAAAGCAGAAGACACAATAATGCTTTTGGAAAGTAAACTGGAGGAAGTTTATCCTCAGGTATGAAAAGGAGAGTTCATCAGGGTTACCACAATTACCCAGGCATGTCAGAACAAAACAGGAGCCAAAAATCCTCCCCCGAACTGTAGCAGATGATGACTAACACATCCTCACCACGACACAGGCAGTCATTCAGCTGACATGACCCAGGATCCATACACAACACCCTTCTTGAATTTAATGATCTAATTTAAGGACTGACAAACACACTGTTTTTCCAAGGGGCTAGGCACGGCCCTCCCTCTTCCTCAACCAAAGTAATTATTCTCCCAACTTGAAGCAATAGGAGTGAAAGCACTTTTTGTTTCTCCAATCCTCCAGTCGAACCCCCAGGCTAAGATTTTTTTTTTTGTAAGGCATTGTTCATGCACAGTGGCATAGAATTTCATTTGCCAGGTTTCAAGTATTAAGAGCACAACACAAAATCTAAGCAATTTTAGACATGTGTCAATCTCAAATAAAAAAGGCTTTGTGCTGGCGCGGGATGTCAATGCCGGAATTAAAGAGATGGAGAATTTCCCTGAGCGAGAGCTGTACGTGCTGACATAATACATTGTTAAGGCTCTGTGTTACGATACAACCAATATGTTTTAATAATTTATTGGTATTTATTTAACACACAACACTGTCATACCAAATCTAAACCGAGAGGTCTGGGTTCCTCATTGATTCTCATGCATGGTTCTTATCAGCATCATTAGACGTTTCCTTAGCAAATTCCCTTGCGTGTGATGAAACTGTAGAAGGGTGTTTTGGAAACTTCATTAGGATTGCATTCTGATCGCACCTTCCGGGGACCCTCAGTGGGATACTGCTGAAAGGATTTAACATGGCTTTGTCTTTTTCCTTCTTTACTTATCAGACTTTATCACCCGATGAAATCACTGCTCTAAGAGTTAATCGCATTCGAACACTTACTCAAAATCTAGCCAGCTAAGAGAATGCCACAGGCTGATCCGGAAACCTGCTGGAGACAGAATCTAGGTTGAATTCTTCTGGACTGCCTTAATCATTAATTCATCTGCTTGAGGATTCATTCATCTTTATTTCACCATTACCTAATGAGGATAATAGAGACGATCAAAATCCAAACGCTAATCATTCTTTTAAAAGTGAGTATTTGATAATTATTAATTAATAATAATGTCAACAATAACCTTCATTTTCCAGGTAGTCCCCTAGAGATTTGCATTTTAATTAGACTTGCCATAAGGACAAATGAACTCCCCCAGAATTGAGCTCCAGTTTACAATTTTCAAATCGCAGGAGCAAGGAGAAGCTATCTTCATGTAAAAATAATCAGACTTTTTTTTTGAAGAGCCTCAAATGGCAGAGATGAAGAGAGAATAAATACAGCTGATGAGATTTAGTGTGACATCAGTAATTCTCAAAGGGACTCCACACCACAGAGTTTGCTGGTGTGGATGCTCATTGCTTTTATGGAGGTGACAGGCCTGACCTGTCAGGTACTAGTAACACCCAGGACAGACTAGAAATGTCACAAACCACTAACAGTTACTACACAAGATATAAAAGGATGTGTCTAAAAAGGGGTGGCTCTTCAAAACTGGCTTAAGCCTGTTTTGAAGTTCCCATTTTTTCAGCAAACCTGTCCTCTTCCCTAATAGAGCCGAGAATTAATTCACAAAGATGAAAAAAAAAAAAGTCTAAATGGCTTAAGATTTTATTTTAGATTAAAATATTTCATTTCAATGTTATAGAAGCCCAACTCTAATATTAGCTTTTAAAAAATGGAAGAATAGGTTCAGGAGGCAGGATGGTGGCTAAGATGCTGGACTTCCATATGGTGGACTGTGGGTAGAGTCCCAGAGCCAGTGACTGGAAAATCACCAGTGGGTGCATGTGCTACATGCCCAAAATCCTGAGTAGAGAATGGAGCAGAGGGATTGTGGTGTGGTTATTCCCCTGGGAGATGATTTCTCACTTTCCCTCTCATTTCTCTCTCTGTCTGTCTCTCTCTGGTGGGCACATGCAGCCTATGGCAAAACCTAAAAAAGGGGGAGGGGGGATGTTGAAGTTACTGGCTTCTATATCTAAAAAGTTCAAAGATCAAGTTCAGGCATAGCTTGATCCAGGTGTCAGATGATTTCACTGGGAACCCATATCTCTGTTTCTCAGTTTCTCTTTCCTCTGAGTTGATTCCATTCTGAGCAAAGGCGTTCCCATCTAGAATTCCCAGAAGCAGCAGACTTACTTATGATCAACTTTAAATCCAGTGAATGAGAATCTCTATTTTGTGAGCTGAATTGTGTTCCTACCAAACTCCTGCGTCCTTAGAAAACTGAAGCCCCTGCCCCCCGCAGTGGTGCACGTGGTAGGACAGCCTCGTGCAATGGCTGGGGATCTAAAGAAAAAGCCACATAAAGACTGAATTATGCTGCCACAAGTCAGGAAGACTATGACCACGAGGGAGGACTAGAAGAGATCCTTCCTTAGTGCCTTTGGAGAGCATGGCCCTGCCATCCTGATTTTGGATTTCTAGTCTTTAGGATGATGGGAAGATAAATTTCTCTTGTTTAATTTGTGCAGTTTGTGGTGCTTCTTGTAGCAACCCCAGGAAACCAATGCATTCTCCTTTCTAAGTGAGACAATGCCTCACTATCCCTCTCATTTCTCCTAAGTCCTGAGATTCAGTCTGATCAGCTCAACATAGAGCACGTTGCTCCATTGCCAGTCACATGGTTGGGTGGATCTGACTCATATGTCCACACTGGAAGCTGCAGATGGTTGCAGCCCTACTCTGTGTGAGTATATCAAGAATGAGAAAAGGGTAGTTCTCCAAAGAAAGGTCAACGTGTTATCACCGGAGGAAAGGGAGCAGGCAAAACCAACCATATCCACTAAATGTGTCCATCGGAGAAGAGGGCAGGTTAGATTATTTTATGTCTGAAGGAACTAACGATCATCATCTTTGCCCAAATGATCACCAGCTCCTGCTCCCCACACCTTATAAACCCCTATTCGTTAGTGAGGTGTATGGGCATCTCCACCGTGAAGCCTTTTCTCAGCTCCTCTTACAGAACAGACAAGCATCCTGCATAGATCACCCCCTCCCATAACTTGGCATTTCACAAAAGCAATAGTAGTTAAGGATCAGAGAAATAGGAAATTGAGGGCCAGGGAAGTTATAACTAATAGGTGCCATGTACCAGAATCAAGATTTAAATCAAATCCACGTGACTGTAGAGTCCCTGTCTTTACTAGTTCATTATGCCACCTCAAGTAGTTTTTCGCTTTCCTTATGTTTCCTCATCCCTGACTCGTTCTGTGAGGCAGTATTTCCTAAATGGAATACACACATCATGGTGGGATTTGCAATGACTTTATCTTAAAACTCTGTTGATCGTTCGGACCAGCTGATGGCGTAATGATTGCATTGCTGGGCTGCCACATGGAGTCCTGGACCCAGAGACTTGAAACTCATGCCAGGTGCATGTGCATGCATGGCCAAAATCCTGAGAAGAGAATGGAGGAGGAATAGCAGCAAGGCCATCCATTCCGGAGTGGTTTCTTGCTTTCTGTATCTCTGCCTCTTTCTGTGTCCCCAGCGAGTGCATGTACCCTATAGCAAAAATCTCTCTAAAAAGAAATTGGCTGATCGTTATATGTCATATATTGATTTTCACAGACATTTAGTCTTTATGGCAAGAAACACATTTTAAGAAAATTCTTAGAGGTGTTATAGTCTTCTCTAAATAAATGTATTTAAGTAAAAGAAGTTGATTAAAAATATGCCAACTTTATTGTGGCACATATAGTGTTGTGACTATTCCAAAAATGCTGAAGGTCTAACAGAGATAATTGAAGTTTGAGAACCAAATACTTACACTGCCAGCTCTTCTTTTTTTTTTAAATAATTATTTCATTTAACTTTATTTATTTATTTTAATTTGGCCAGAGAAAGACAGAGAGGGAGAGAGAGAGGGAAAGTGAGAAAGCAAGCCATCGGATCTGGGACTCAAACTCTGGTCAGCCATGTGGGAGGTCAGTGCCCTTAGCCACCACACCACCTGCCGGCCCCTAGACTGCCAGGTCTTTAAGAAATAAATTGAATCTGCCATGTTCTTAACAGTGGTGCCTGTACAGTGTCCAGCATAGAGCACATACTCACTAAACTGTTGTTGAGTCATTTCATACTGATTTGGTTACTGACGATATAAAATACAGAACCAATATCACCTCAGCTGTATTTAGTACATTTAGTTAGGTGAAATAGCAGGAATATTGATCCTTTCATCATTACTGAAATTCACCTAACCCTTGATGGCCAGTCGTTATTTGGACCAAGTGCCATGAAAGTTGGGGTCTAGTTCAATGCTGAGTCGATAGACCACCTTATATCTCAGAAATATCTTATGCCTATGATACATGTGCTTTTCAAGAATGAGAAATTTTATAGATGCTCTTATCATTTGTAATATATGTCTTTTTAAAAATTAGCTCTTTTCTCCTCAGAATAACTTTGATAACAATATTTTAAAAGAATTATTAATTTAATTTTATTTATTATTATTATTATTATTATTTTGATTTGACAAGAGAGAGATAGACAGAAAGGGAAACAAGAAAGCAAGCTGCTGGGACCAGTAGTTGGCGTAATGGCTATGTCGCTGGACTCCCATGTAGTCGACCATGGTGTCGAGTCCGGAACCGGTGGCTTAAACTCATGCCAGGCATGTGTGCGTGGGTGCCCAAGATCTCAAGAGGAGAATGGAGGAGAAGGGATTGCAGCATGGCCCTCCTCCTGGGGGGTGATTTCTTAACTTTTGCCTCTCTCTCTCTCTGTCTTTCTGGCGAGTGCACGCACCCTATAGCAAAAACCTCTCCAAACAAACAAACAAACAAACAAACAAAACAAAACAAAAAAACAAGTAAGTTGCTGGGTCTGGGACTCAAACCTCCATTGACCATGTAGGAGTCCAGTGCCTTAACTCCCACACCACCTGTGAGGCCCTTGATAGGATCTTTAAATGCAAGGGAATTCAGGTACAATAGCACCATATCTATGCCATGTTAAAAGGTTCAAATTTTAGGCTGACAGGATTTAAGAAGCAAAAGGATTATTCTTAAACTTCTCTTACAAATATGTGTCTTTTACAGCCATATTCAAATCCAGGCTGGTAAAACATAATGGGGACATATGTGAACTTGGGGAAGTTAATGAACTCCCTTGTGCCTTCTTTACTTTCCTCTAAAATGTGGATTATAATGTACTTGTTGAAAGGATAAAATAACTTAATGTATGTAAAGCACTTAGTTTACTATTGGGTAAGCACTTAGTAATAATAGATATTGTTATTATTACCATTATTAATACTGTGTATTGAGACTCAAGTTTTCTTAGATGTAATAATATATCATCTACAATGAGATCCTTTTTAAGCTAGGCACTTTAGAGATATCATTTCATTTAATTATGTTTCAGGTCAGATTTCTCAGTAGCAGACTCTATACTTGAAGTTAGTGTGAAAATTTTTAGGAAGAGCTCTTGGCTTTAACATCTATAGGCAAAGGGAAGGAATTAAGACCAGGAAAACAGCATCGGGGGGTGCTTGCAGTCCCAAAGATGAACTCAGTCAATCCCAAACAAAACTAAGGTAAGTTAACCTTTCAGGATTGTCTTGAACTGGAGAAAGAGAGGCTAGTCCTCCCTTTTTCCTCTTTTTAAATTATTGCTTTTTTTATACATTTAATCACTGTACATCTCATTACAGCTTATAAAATCAATTTACCCAACACAAACATTGCCTCAAGTTATCAAATCTAAATTGCTTTGTAAGAGGGAGTAACACTTTGGGAGAGTTTTCTGTCTTAATCTGGGTTGTTTTCAAAGAAAGCACAGAGCTATCAGGGACTAAAATTCCTGGTAGCTGGTAAAATGAATGTTTAGTCCTCACTGGGAATCTAAGTGGTACAGCATGATGTCCACTACAGTCCACCCCTTGAGTTCAGATTCATTCCTTTACACATGAGTTCTGTATAAGCAGTTCTGTTTCTAGAGGGCCTCTTGGCTTTGAAAAAACTTACAAAAGGAATATTAATGGGACAAACTACCTGCTACTACAGCTGTTTTCAGGTCATAGCTTATTCTTATGGTCTTCTGTCTATTCTTAGATTTTTCTGACTTTCAACTAGAATCTTACTAGGTGGATCATTTACTGGCGTGACCAAAATTCTCATATTGTAAGGGTCTACGCCTATAATCATCATGATATTCTTGGCCAGGAGGCTCTCTTCTTCCTGCCTATCACACTTTTAACACAAGAGGCTCAAAGTGCCTAAATGGCAGCAATAGCTTAAAGTTCAAGTGACTCTGTCTGTGTCCTTTGGTGGGTTTGTGCATCCATAGATCAACCAGTACATAAACCTTCAGTTAATATTCCTGGCTAAGGACCCATAGGTAGGAAAGGGAAACCTATAACCATAATATAGGTCTATTTCAATGAAAATTAATTGTTAATGTATCCAACTTCAGCATAAAATGACTGACTGGCCACTACAAGAGATGGTTCCATATAGGGATTCAGATTATTAAAAGATTATTGACCTTTATTATTGAAAGGTTGGTCATTCATCATTCATCACAGATAGATCCACATTGGTGAATAGGAGTCTAGCTACTGGCTCTGTAAATGGCTTTCATCCCTGCCACCAGTTTCTCTGTTCAAGAACCCATGTGTAAGTAGTGGAGGCCAGTGATAGGCTGGTTGAAAACAACCCTTGGGGGGGTGGATTGCTGTCTACTTTGCTGTTTAAAGTCTCCTCCATGGTGGATGCTCTCTGATGGTCATAACTATACAACTTTTTCTTTATTGGTGTAATTTCCAGGATCCCCATGTTTCTATCTCAGACTTCCTTGTTCTGGTCTTCCAACTTTTCACCTTCCAGGCCACTTATCTTTCTAACCAAAATGGATGGTCAAGGGGTTCATCTAAAGATTGACCCACTGAGGGTCCTTTTGGGTAATTACTGAATATGGCTAAAGTGTGGCTGCATTCCATTTTTCATTTGTCCCAACCCCCATGCTAAGATGAATCTATTGCTTTTTCTTTGGCTAATTACTGAATACAGTTAAGTGTGGCTGCATTTCATTTTTCATTTGCCCCAACCCCCATGCTGAGATGAATCTATTGCCCCAACCCCCATTGGCCAATGAATCTATTGCTTTTTCTTCCTTCTTCTGACTTCTATATTGTTTATTGTGGTAAATTACAGGGAATTATGATAAGACTCCTCACCATTTGTGCTCCTTCACTATCTTCACCATTACTCTCAGGATGTAATATTGATTTTTTTTTCTCTTGAATGAGTGATGTCACTAATTTAAGAGATTACACTTAGCCTTTTCTGACTGTGATAGCCCCATAGTCCACAGACCACTGAACTAGTGTGTGGAGGTGCCAATTACAAAATATGTCCATTCCAGTTGTAGAACTGAGGACTAGAAAAATGATTAGTGATGGTATTAGGACCTAGCAGACACACTGTGAACTGACACATCCTAGGCAAATGCTGCATTTATCATCAGCTCCATATCTCCAGATACTAACATAGGAGCCATTATGACACCTGTGTCAGTATTATTTTGAGCCTTATGTCCAATACTCTTGGTGACTGTTCATCTATCTTGTCACCATAGACACTGTGTTTATACAAGACATCATCATAGGGGACTATGAATTACATACCAGCCTGCTATCCTGACTTGTCCCTCATTATAATAATTATGGCCAGTTTGCTTTAGGTGGTTCTTTAACAGCATCTCTTATCATCAGCCTGGGCTTGCTGAGGTGAGCCATTGCTGAGTTTTTGTTTGTTTGTTTGTTTGTTTTTTATTGTTTATGTTTCCCCTCTCAGCAGCACATTTCTCGTTGCCTTGGTAGATGGACTATTGTCTAGGCCCTCCTGGAAACGCAATCACCTAATAGATTTTCACCCTGCACTGCTCTAGCATACTGGTTTTCCAGAGTCTCTAGATCCTGTCTTTTATCACCATCATGTCGGTTTTGCAATTTCCACTTTCTTTAGAGTGGGTCATCACTTTCTCCAAGGTCTAGAGCTTACCTGTCAATAAGTTAATGCCAACTCTAGAATAACTGATGGAGTATCAGATACTATATTCTGGGAAAATACTCTGACATTGATAAACTTTCCCTTACCTATCTGGATTTTTCTACTTTCTTGTTCAACACTCAAAATCCAGTTTTATATGTACTTTTCCAACTCTTGCTAATTTCTTTTTAGCTAAGTTCTCTGACATCATTAATTAGTCTCTTTCTTCCCTAACGAAGTGCAGCCTGCCCTTGAGCAGAAAATAGTATGACTTAATCCTAGTTTTTGATGCTATGATTTAGATAAGGGTTTGTCCCCCAAAAGTTCATGTTATGAAACCTAGACCCTAGTGTCTTTGGAAGATGATGGGACCTTTATGATACAAAGCCTAATGGGAGAGTACCATCAAATCAGCTAGGAATGTGAGAGGGACAAACATAGGAAGTGGACAAGCCTGTTTCTTCTTACTCCCATCTCCTTCTAGAGCATCCCGCCTTCCTCTCTTCTGTTATACATATTGTGAGGTCAACTGGATGTCAGTCTCATGCCTTTAGACTTTCCAACCACCATAATTATGAGCCAAAGAAGTCTCTACTCTCTGTCTTTTTTTATTTGAGAGAGAGAGAGATTTTTACTATAAGGCATGTGCACTTGCCAGAGAAATAAAAAGAGGTAGAAAACAAGAAATAACCCCTTTTCCTCCATTCTCCTCTTGGGATTTTGGACATGCACACACATGCACCTGGCATGAGTTTTAAGCCAGTAGGTCCAGTACTCTAACCTCGGTCAGCTACACGAGAGACCAGCAACGTAACCATTATGCCATCTGCTGGCCCCAGAAGTCTCTACTCTTAATGTATCACCCAGTCTCAGCTATTTCTGTTTAGTAACATAATAATAGACTAATACAATTGGTGTGGTGGCCAGAAAGGAAGGTAGGGACAGATGCTGGTGTAAGAAGGGAATGAAGCAGGACAGGGCAGAGAAAAAAAAAAAAAAAACTGAGCTGCAATGCAATCACAAGCAGGCCTCAATCAACTTGATAGGGTCTGTTAAGATGGGATGACTCTTCATCTTTGGGTAAGATGGGCAAGGGGATTCTTTTTATTTCCACATTGAACAGACATTAGTTTCAAGTTACTCTTGTAAAGAGAGAGTGACCTTGGGTGAGTTGGCTTCTGGTAGTGAACTGACAATTGCTTAACAACTGTCTATTTGGAAAAAAAATACTTAAAAAAGTAAATAATCAAACTTAATTTGTTATATCTGTTGATTTTCATGATGTAAGAGATTGACAAATTACAGCCTGCTGGTCTACCACTTGATTTTATAAATAAAATTTTATTTGAAGACTGCCACTCTCACTTATTTACACAGTCTGTGGTTTCTACAAGGGTGGAGTTGAGTAATTACAACAGAGACTATTACAAAGTCATTTTTTTTTTTTACTATCTGGACCTTTCAGAAAAAAGACTTCTGACCCTTCGTATAACTGTATCTACCATGGCTGATGTCAAACTACTGATTGAACTCAAAGTTGAAAGGAGATGTCCAAAAGCAGCCCTCACAAGCCAAGATGAGCCAGTGATATGTAGCACATTACATTAACCAAGGCCCAGTCCCAAGTTGGGCTGAAAGTTGAAGCTGTCAGCCAGAGGCACTCCCAGCATAAATCTGGGTGGCAAGGCTAGCACTACTAAAACTCCTTGTACTATTTCTGTGAAGAAAAACTCTCACTTTTGACTGGTTTTGCAGATCAGAAAATGGAAACTAAAAGTGCTAAATTCACTTTGTCCTAAATCAAAAAGCTAGTAAACAGTGAAGCTAAAGTTCAATCAACCTCTATTATGCTCCAATAACATTGTGTTTTTATTACATTCTACTTAGCTGGCTGGATTGATTTTACCACCTAATATCACTCATTCAATGATTATTTAGTGAGCATCCACTAGAGACAGACATTGTAATACCAAAAAAAAAAAAAAAAAAAAAGAAGAAGAAAAAGATACAAATTTCCTTCAACCAATAAAATAATAGTGGAATTCCTGGTGTTTATCTGATTTCTAATTCTATAATTTTCTCTTAGCTTAAGTTCTGTACTACCATGTTTTCACTGATATTTCTCTTTCCTGATTAATGGTCAATATGAATATACTTTCTGGTCTATAATTTTTTCATATTCGAGTCTGTATTCCATGGATCATTGAGAATGGTGGTGTTTAAGGATAATAAATCATGTCCCTTTCCCACTACACTCATAACCAGTTAAGAAACTAACGTTAGATTCAAACACATGAGGATCAAAGTATGAAATGGGTCAAAGATTCAAGCCTGAATCTGTTAGAACAGACAATTTGTTCGACTAATTGTTACTGAGCACAACTGTATTGGCAGGTTTTGTTCTAGATCATGAGATTACACGGGGAGATAAAAAGGATAGCACTGTCTTTTGGAAGCTTACATTCTCATGTAATATGGACTCTTGATATCTCCCCAGTCTGTAGCTTAGAACCCATAGTTGAAAAATGTTATTTTCAGAGGCACTCACTCAGCTATCTGAAAGGAAAGACTCCTCACATCTTTTGGGCATCGATACTAAGGGAAGAGAGATGAACTTCTAGACTGGATTCTACAAGGTAGGCCTCGCCCTTTCCCGTAGACGAAATCTACATGGAGAGGAGAGAAAGAAGAGAACGCATCCATCTAGGATTGATGGCCTGAAAAAGAGAAGAAAGGAATTCTAGGGCATGTGTATGAAGACACATCACCCCATTTTTATCAATTTAGACATAATTATCATTGAGGGCAGGAAACGTGATTCTAGAAACATTACGCTAACACTTTTCTTACCAAAGATAGTAAACTCCCTGAGGGAGAAATGAGGAGATAAAGTATTTTTTGTTTGTTTTTGTTTTTAAATTCTCCATCAGATGGCAGAAAAAAAAATGCCTAGAATTTAAATCAATTAAGTTACCTAGAACTGGCTAGGAACAGAGTAGGTTTTCAACAGAGTCATAGAAACTGCTTACTTCAAATACTCACACTGACACTTTGGTAAATTTCAGAACTGAGGAATCACCTAGAGGGTCAGGCAAGTCTACTTCTGCTCTGGCTCAATCATAAGAGTTTCAGGATTATTGTTTTTATAATTATAGTATCAATAATATCAATAAATATTTTGAGGTGAATACTTTGTACTTGTCTGGATAATACCCACTGTGTGCTTTGTTAAAATTACATGGTTTCTTTCTGGATGGAAAAACACTCTGTTTATAAAATGTCCTATTATCACGCTTTGTGATGAATGAGCTGTGTTTATTTGTTTCTTTCTTGCCTGTCTTTAGGAGATGATCTAAGGTTAATGGTGGAAATGCTACCGAAATAAATGGTTTCATGTAGTCAAATATTTCATCTGAGCACTCTGGTTCAGGATACTTGGGAAGAAAACAAATGAATATTTTTGGAGCATTTGAATTCAGTCCTTAACTTTAGTGCTGCAAAGGCTTCCAAGATAGTTTAAAAAATATATTTTTCACATTACCCACAAAGTCTACAATGCTCCCACTGACAAATCAATTAGAATATTACACATATTTTCTTCTGAAAAATCCTCCAAAGGATGTAGAAGGTGATTTCAGATGCCTGCATAAAATTGGCCATTTTCCACATGAAGTGATTCTGTAGAATCATAATCTTTCATGAGAGTGAAATTTACCAGACTTGGTTTAAAACATTTCCTTAAATTGACATCTTGCTCTGAAAATAAGCAGATGTAATATTTACCACTAATCATTACAAGTTTGGCTGCTTTTGGAAAAAAATGTGGTCATATGGGTAATACGTGGGACTTGATCTTTGCTGTTACAGATTCTAACTTGGTTTTGTAAGTTTAGCTAAGACTTGCTCTAGGCTTACATGGGAATCTCTCTCATTGCGATCACAGTTCTCAGATAAATCTTTGCTTTTAAGTGACATTTCCAGGAAAAAGTCATTGCCATTTTTTTCTCCTTTGGGCTTTGGAATTCTCCTAAGAACCTCCTCCTTTGGGTCCAGCTAAGTAAAAAATGACTATTTAGCAGATATTTCTTCCTGCAAGGATTTACACACTCAGAAATATTTGAAACCACCAGAGGCATTCTTTTTCTTGTAGTCAATATTATTTTGGGGGAGGACAGAGATTTAAGCTTCAACAATGGACTTAAAATAAATGCACAATGAAAAGGGTCTATGCTGTAAGGTATTCCATTAAGATAAAAATGTTTTTAGTTAAAAAAAATAAAAGGTTTATACATACCAAGGTCAAGAGAGTCAATTTACTTTCGAGGTCCTCAGGTAAACTCCTGTATAAGTTATACACCTGACTCTCCTAAACTTGACTTGACTGTCTCCTCTAGACTTTGAGTAACCATACTTTCAGGAGAGGAGGCCAAAATTAACTTGAAGAGAAAAGAAAGATCCTTTATCAGTTGAGAGTCCTCTGGAAAAGTTTGTTTTGAAAGGTTCTAACTGGATCCTTGAAGGGTTATATTCTATTTCAGCCACTTAATGTTCTATTTCAGTCACTTCATGTTTACTTAGTATAAAATAAATGTAATTGTTTTTCAGAATTGTAAGTTTTGCTCTTTTTTTAAAAAAGAGAATTATTTATTTAATTTTACTTATCATTATTGTTACTTTTTAAATTCTGCTGCAGGGCACATGTGTTTACCGGTGAGAGACAGAGGAGAGAGAGTGGGAAAATGAGAATGTGACCCACCAGGTCTGGGACTTGAAACGCTGTCAGCCCTCCGGGAGTCCAGCACCCCAGTCGCCACGCCACCTACCAGCCCCAGATTTTCTCTTTTCAGTGGAAGAGAAGACACCCACACTTTACCTGCTTCTGTATAACCACTTCCAATAAAGAGCGTATGAACTTACGTGTTCCTATTTGTTTGTTTGAAAAAAAAAATACTTATTTCATTTCTATGCCAGGTGGTTTTCCAGGTACTGGGAACAGAAGTGCCTATCCTATGCGGCCCTCTTGGGAATTACATTCTGGTAAAAAGACAAAATGTGCAAATAAATACGTAAGTATATATTTTAAAAAAGACAGTGAGTGATAATGTCATAAAGAAAACAATAGTTCATAAGATGGAGAATAATAGTGAAGTGGAAGGAGGGCCATTTTAATCACAGATGTTTGATCAGAGAAACTTAGTCGTTGAGAGTCAACAATGAGAATTAAGTAACACTGATAGTATTCATAGAGACATCCATAGAATGTTCTAGAGCAGGGATCAAAAAGTGATGAATCACAGGCCAAAAATAGTCCACAACCTGTTTCCTTTTATTAAAATAAAGCTTTATCGGAACACGCTCACACACATTTCTCGATGTGCTCTCTTTCACTGCTATGTCCTGGCAATGCCAGCGATGAACAGTTGCTACAGAGACTACACTTCACAAAGCCCCAAATATTTTCCACTGGGCCCTTTGCAGAAAGTTTTCTGCAAGATGCTCACTGCTTTTCAAATGTTAATGTACAAATGCATCCTTTGGGGACTTGCTACTAGGTCTAGGAGTACGGATCTTCAACAAAAGCCAAGCTAGTTCTTGGGTCACAGTCAAGTTTGGGGCAGTGCTGTCCAGTAGAACTTGCTGGGATGCTGGACATGTCCCACAGCGGCACTGTCCCATAGTAACCCCTACCATGTTGTGGATATTGAACCCTTAAGAGAAGGCTGGGCTACAGAGGACCTGTATATTGAATTTATTTTATTTCACTTATTTTAAATTTAAATAGTCACATGTGACTAGTGGCTACCATATTGGACAGCACAGTTCCAGAGCATAAATCTTAGATTTGCTTATTTGTTTCTAAGAAAAACCTAAACTGTGCATGGCTGGCTGAGGGTTCTGCCTATTAAAAAAAATAAAAAAAGATAGATATTAGCATTGCAGATAAGTTTAGAGGATATTAAGTCTTGGCTTGCTCAGTGGGAGGGGGGCTGAGAGATACTGCAATCTGGTCTGAGTATAATGAACCCCTTTGTTACATTTAAATGCCATCATACTATCTTATATACAGCAAAGCATCGGGATGTTTTATAGTAACAATGCGGCAGCGCGAAAACCCCAGACAACTCTAAAAAGGCGCTAATTATTATTATTAGTGTTTTGCGCTAACAATAAATGTCAAATGGAACCCTGAAAACAAATAACTACCTGTCACCAAGTGAATGAAAGGCAATTTTAGTAAAGTGAATTAAAACCCCAAACATCACCAAGCCCAACCAGTGAGCAATGCCAAGGCAGCTGAGCAGACTCCTTGGTGAATGTGGTTCCTGGAGCAGCAGGGCTAAGACGTCCTTGGGGTGAAGTCCTGAAGACAGGACCAGCTCGCTAACACCAAGGGGGCCTGGGAAGGGGAGGTGGACAGCGCTGACATGCAGGGGCAAGCATGCCTTGAGAGTGGCCCTCCATCATAGCAAATGGAAATCCAAGACCATTAAGGATGGAGAATCTTTATTTATTGGCTGGGCTGTAGCCTGCTTGAGTGTTATCAGTGAAAAATTAAAGTTGGACAGCAGAGTGTGGATTTGTTTTCATGACATATTTCCCTTAGATTTTTCAAAGTGCATTCTGGGTGTCTCCCAAAGACTATTTTTTAAAAATAAATCGTACATTTTATTTTTTCAAACTTCATTTATCTTTGATATCTGATTGACATATTCAGGACAGTCTAATCCTTTCTGCTGAAGGGAGCTATGACAGTCGCTGCTGCAGCAATCAGCCACACAGAGCCCTCTCCAGAGCAGGGGCTGCGTCTGAAGATAGACGAGGAAGGAGGACCTGGTGGCTTCTTTCTATGGAAGTGGTGGCTCTCTCTCGGGGTCACCAGATAGACAAGGCGTAGAGGCTTAAAGCTAGCTTTCTCTAACTACTGTAGGATTGGCAGAGAAATCAGGAGATTCATGAGAGGAGCGAGAGGTCAGGGCTCACTCTGGTTTCCTTCTTTGTTTGGACCACAGGGAAGAGCACAGAAAGCTGAAGAGCTTCCGCTTAGTCCCCTGAACTGCTTAGTCCATTTCACCTGGCTTGACTGATCTTTAAAGTTCATTCTGCCTCTAATTTTTAAAAAATATATTTCATTTTATTTATATTAATTAATTAATTAATTAATTATTAGTTAATTTTGTATAGGGCATATGCACTCACCAGAGAGAGAGATGAGAGAGAGAGAGAAAGCAAGACACCAGGCCCAGGATTTGAACCGTGGTTGGCCATATGGGAGTCCAGTGCCTTAACTGCCATGACACCTGTTAGGGCCATTTTCTCTCCCTCTTTCTCTTCCTCTAACCCCATTTTTCTTTCTGTCCTTTTGTTCCTCAAATATTTGAATTGACCATATAGTCACACAGTTCTAAACTCAAGATCATTAATGTTTATTCAGAGTAAAAAGCCTTTTAGCTGTCCCCTACCCCTTCCCTTAAATTTCTCATTAATTAGATATGTTATGCCTATAGAAATAAGTGCATATATATATGTGTGTGTGTGTGTGTGTATATATATATATATATATATATATATATTTATTTTGGATAAGTGCATAAATACAAATACACACACACATACATCTCCTCTTTTCGCTCTTTCTACACAAATGGTAATATATACATTGTTTTTCACATATCTTTTAGAAACTGAAGTCTTTTTTTTTTTGGAGATTCAGTTAACAATAAGCTTCACATTTTTAATTTTTTAAAATAAGAGTACTCCAATATAGAGCTATAACATAAATTATTCATTAAGTGCCCTGAATCTACAAGTATTTAGGGAGATTTCGAACTGCAGCTTTTACCAAAAACCCTGCAGTCAATAACCTTGAATGCACATCTTGCCTCACATTTTTTGCTAAATAAATTCTTAGAAGTAGACTAGCTGGGGCCCAGGGTAAGTGCATTTGTATGTTTGATAAATAATGCCAAATTGTCCTACACAAAGGTTGTAAAATTTGCATTCCCATCATTCATTAATGCTTTCCCATACTCTCACTCACAGAAAGTGTTACTAACCTTCTTGATATTTGCAAATCAGTAAAGAAAAAATGGCCTTCCAATAGGATATTAACTCACGTTCGTTTTGATTGATACCTTGTAATATACAATTTGAATAGATATCCCTTACTCCAAATGTTTGGGACCAACATTTGAGATTTTGGATTTTGGAACATTTGCATAGGCATAATGAGGTATCTTGGGGGGTGGGACATAAGTTTAAACTAAAAATTATTTATGTTTTATATTTACCATATACATATGGCCCGTTTTATATATACCTTATATACCTAACCTGAAGGTAATTTTATATGATGCTTTAATAATGTGTGTGAACCCTTTTTGGGCATGCTTGTGTGGGGGAATCTGAGCATGTGCTAGAAAGCTATATTGCAGTTGAAGGGAGCTGGGAGAGTCTTTTTTTCCCTTGAAGACACTGAATAAACTGTACGTTGAGCACCTGCATTTTGATGACGACCCATCACACAAGGCCGGGTGTAGAATTTTCCACTTGTGTCATCGTGTCGGTGCTCAGAAAGTTTCAAATTCAGGAGTATTTTGGATTTCACATTTTTAGGTTAAGAATGTTCATCCTGGGGACCAGCAGTTAACGTAATGGCTATGTCGCTGGACTCCCACGTAGTCAACCGCGGTTCGCGTCCCGGACCCAGTGGTTTAAAACTCACGCCGGGCGTGTGTGCGTGCGTGCCCAAGATCCCGAGAGGAGAATGGAGGAGAAGGGATTGTGGCATGACCATCTCCCCTGGAGGGTGATTTCTCGCTTTCTGTCTATCTCTCTCTCTCTGTCTGGTGAGCGCACGCGCCCTATAGCAAAATCCTCTCCAAAAGAGAAAAAAAAAAAAAAAGAATGTTCAACCTGTATTTACTAATAAAATACACTTATCCTTTGTTAATTTTCTGTGTATAACTCATGTCCATTTTTCTATTTCTCTTTTCCAGTTATTTCTTAGAAGACTACATATTGGGAAAATTTATTCTCAATACGTGTAATAAGAAACTTACACTTGGACTTCAGTGATAAAAGACATAGATTATCTTTATGGATATAGAGTAACACTTCTTCAATGTTTAACTATTCTCTCTTTTAGTAATGATTTTAATGATTTTTTAACCCATGAAAATATAGCCATTATTCTAAGCCGATGGTGCCAATGAAAACAGATTGGCCCATGGTCAGGGGTTTTCTAGTTTGTAAGCTCCTTAAGCAAAACCAACCGCATCAATAAAGGTTACCAATTAAATATCAAAGAGACAGAGCTAGGAAAAGGGAGTGGAAGAGGGAGAAAAGAAAAAGAGAGAAAGAAGAGAAAAAACACGAATTGCATTCATTTTTAGCTTTGACTTCAGATAATCTTGGTACAACTTAACAAAAAAATGTAATAATATGTATAAAACTCTAATAATATGCCTTCTAATAATATGCCTCGCTTTACTAAAAACACTTTCAAAGCAAGTAAATATACAATGGTAAATGTGCAGGGATGCTCAGATTTTATTATTTACAATAAGTAAAAATTCACAACTCTAAGCATCTAGTGGTAGTGGATTGATTGATACTACAGTGGAAACAATGCATCCATTAAAATGATTATATAAACGTCTACGTATTGACCTAGAAAGTAGCTCATGATATATGCAAAGGAAAATTACAGGTCACAAAATCTTAAGTTGCATCTGAGCTCCTTTTTGCAGTCCCTAGTTACAGGAACATAATACACAAGGCAAAGCAAAGGCAATGAAACACATTATACATACGTCACTGCTGAATGGGATAGTATGGACTTACTAGCATTTTGCTATATTTTCCAAAATGTATACTATGAGAAGATGCTGTTTTGATCAGTATAAAAATATAGGTTATAAAAACAGAATGAATAATCAAAAATGCCTTAAGAAGATCTCAGTTTTTTGTCATGGGTAGAGGATTTCATCTACAAATACATGGACAAGACAATCCCCTTCAGATTCTTAGAGGGGCTGGATGTTTTCTTCCACCTTCTCCTGAGCAACATACTGAATCTGTTTTCTTCTCATTGGTGCTTATACTCATAACCTCCCTCCCCTTCTGCTCAGTAACCTGCCATCTGTCTTGCTTCTGACCTCTTGGGAACTCACAGAAATGTTACTTTTCTCAAAAGCATGGCACCTGGGAACAATGCTTGGGAAGGCATGGCGTTTTTATTGCCTTTCTTCTGTTTTCCTTTCTCTGGGTCCTCCTTTTCCTCTCCACCTTTGCACCAGCCAGGCCCCTGCATGGACTTGCTCCCACACTCCATCAGTCCCCAGAGTCACATTCTCAATGTGGTAGTGACAGCAGCCATCCTGGTTGTGATTTATCTTCTCAAGTTGCCAAATCACTCTTGGTAACATGTCTGTGCTTGGTGAATAATGAGAAAGACCTACCATCCATCTAAGGGCAAAACAATGTGAGCAGTTACATTTAAATTTAGCTCCCTCCCTCCCCGCTGCTTGTTTCTTATTTATTTATTTATTTTTTATCAAAAAGGACCCATTTAAGGACCTTTGTGGTAAATATCCAAATAATTGTGTCACACAGATGGAGGATCATTTTTCACTAGAGTCAAAGATCGCTGTGGATCAGCTGTCATCCCAAAGTTGCAAACTCTGCCCAAACTCTGGTCTCTTTAACAGTGATTTCTCTAGGCCTTCAGAAGACAATCACTCTGCCAATTAACCACTGAGAGCCAAGTTATCCCTCCAGCAACACGATCTGCAGACTACAAGAACACACAACACTTACACAGGCAATATTTAGGATCTGGATATGACCCCCTAATACACAGTGAAAGCAGGATGAAATATAGACATATAATCTTCACCTGACATGTCAGGAGCAAGGGGCGGGGTGTAGAAGCTCCGGGAACAAGCAGACCTGAGTTTGAGTCCTTGCTCAGTCACTTTCCCTCTAGCTATTTGACCTTGGACAAAGTATGTATTCTTTGCACCTGCTTCCTCATCAACGGATAGGGTTATTTACACTTATTTATGGGATTGTTATAAAGGTGTGGCAGGTTGTGTTTTCCAAAGACAGACTGAAACTGCTTCATATCCTGTGCTTTTCTAGATTCTACCTGCTGCCTCTACCAGAGTAGTCAGACTTCCGCTCCTTCACGTCTGAGCAGGTTCGTGACTATTGCAACTGATAGAATGTGCTGGAGGTCTAGTCTATATGTCATTTGCACATAGAGCATGAAAAGCTTCAACTTCATTAGAAGCGGCATTCACAGCTGCAGCCCAGAGCTACCTTGTGAGAAGTCTACCGTGAGGCCGCCATGCTGAGAGGAAGCCCAAGCAGCCCTATAGAGAAGGCACATGAGCATAGTTCTGCCAAGAATCCCAGTTGAGGTCTCTGACAATAGTCAGCATTAATTGCCAGTCATGAGAGAGAAGACATTCCAGATAATTTTAGCCCCTAGTCATCATGTCAGCCCTAGTAGTTCAGTCTTCCCAGCTGCAACCCCAGACTTCGTAATCAGAGACTAACCATCCCTCTGTGCCCTATCTGGTGTCCATGCCCACATAATCTGAGAGTACATGAGAATTGTTTTGGAATTATTGGCAACTCTACTTATTTACATTATTTTCTTCTCTGAACTAGATTTCAGCTCTGACAGAGATGCGAGATATCAATACAGGGGCCTCTACCTCTAAGGGATAAGAGGGAATGTATCTGGTCAGCTTTTATTCATTTATCCATGCATGTGAGTGATATTTATGCAGATAAATATTTGGGTATTTGTTGGCCACAAATGCACCAGGATTACTGCTGGGAGATAGGATATGCCACACCAAGTGGACATGGACCCTGACCACATAGAAAGTTCAGTGAGGTAGAAAGGTAAAGAAGTCAGCAAATTAGTAAGACAATGGCCATGCTGTCAGAGAACAGAATCAGGTAAGGTTTTATGGGCTGGGGAAATCTCTCTGAGTAGTGGCTTTTGAGCTGAGAATTCTTTCTACTAGGGAAGGTTTGAGGACTCCTGGTGTGAATAGCAGTATCTCAGGAACCTATTTTAAACCACCAAGAATTTGCAAATTCTATTCCTCTGGATCTAATGCAGTGATCTTTGAGCTACTTTCTGTAAAGAATTTCATGACTAGACATGTTCTTTGAAGCTAAGAGCCCTCCTGCTTGGTCAGGACCAGGCTCAAGACCCCCACAGGGCTTGTCCTACAATAGGCATTTGTTCCAACTGCTATACCTGTACATAATAGCGCCTGGGAATCTTCAGAAAGTCTTTATAAAGAAATGAAAGGATACTGTGTCATAAACTTTCTATGATATGCAGACTCAAATGAAGTTGGGAGAATCATGTAGGTAACATTAAGTCCCTAAATTTTTAGAGCATGTTTTTGCATCAGTTAAGCATATTAATTTGTCAGGACCAGCCGGTGGCAGAGTAGAGGCACTGTAGTCCCACATGGTTGACTGTAGTTCCAGTCCTGGACCTGGAGGCTTGAAACTTATGCTGGGCGTGCATGTATGTGTGTCTGAAATCCTGAGAGAAAAACGGAGGAGAAGGGATTGCATGGCCATTCTCCCTGGGGAGTGTCTTCTCATTCTCTCTGTCTCTCTCTGTGTGTTTCCAGCAAGCACATGTGTCGGACTGTAAAAATCTCTCAAAAAATTAATTTCTCATTAAACAGTAAGTACGTACATGCAGTTTTATGTAAGGTATGGCATTATAAATACAACTCAAGTTGCTTGTGGCATTCCCTCTCCCCCACTCTGCAACCCTCTGTATCAGTTTGTACTTTTTCTTCTGAACCATTTCCTATGGATTTTAATGCATATGTATGAATCTATATAAAATTTTAAAAACTGTTTTATGTTTTTAGAACCTTTTGGTTGTTAAAAAATAGCTTCATATGGTATGTTTCGCTACTTGCCTTTCCTCTCAGAAACATGTAAAGCATTTGCTTCTGTAGGTACACCAAGGCCTGTTTTACTCTTCCCAACCACTGTGTTACATTTTGCTCTGTACACTGGATCTAGACTCCCCTGCTGATGGACATGCAGGTTGGTTCTCATTGCCCTTCTCCCAAACACTGTGACATCCTTGTCTCCTACATCCACGTGGGATGGTTTCTCTGGGCATAGGCAGAGAAGCACTCCTAAGTATTTTGATTGTATCCCCTTCTATTAGTGACATCTAACAGTATTCACCTTGGCAAGCTATTAAGACGTGTGTTCCAGCCATTACTTGCTGTGGATGGTGCACTGCTGGGGTCAGTGAAGGATTGCAAGATGGCCCAGCAAAAGCCTGCCCTAAAAACTATTGACAGGGTAGCTTTTGGGGAAATAATAACCCAAAACCAAAAGGCTATTGCTAACTCCCTGAAAACTTGGAATGAGACCCTCACCTCCAGGTTGGCTGCACTACCTGAGAACCTGCCAGCTATCGACTGGGCATACTACAGGGCCAACATGGCCAAGGCATGCTTAGTGGACAACTTCGAGAAGAAGTTGAATGCCCTGAAGGTTCTTGTGCCAGAGGATAAATACACTATCCAGGTGGACGCTGAAGTAAAGGAAGATGTGAAAAGTTGTGCTGAGTTTGTGTCCCTCCCAAAGGCCAGGATTGAAGAATATCAGAAACAGCTGGAGAAGATGAAGAACATAATTCCATTTGATCGGATGACCATTGAGGACTTGAATAAAGTCTTCCCAGAAACCTCATTAGACAAGAAGAAGTACCCCTACTGGCCTCACCAACCAATTGAGAATTTATAAAAGTTCTGTGGCTGGAAGGAGGCTCTGGTCCTTGTCTTACAAGCTCTGGACATGAAAAGTAATTACATAGACATGTGCTCTAAAGTCTGGGACCAGAGGAGAGGCCCAGGTTTGATATTCAGTTCAATCTACAGGCTGGTCACAGTGGCAAGCATCTATATTCAAGCCACTTGGAGGCCCAGACAGGAGGCTGTGAGCCTGAGGCTGCCCTGAGCAATATAGCAACACTGTGTGTAAAAAAGAGCTGGGGGTGGTGGTGTGTGCCCATGGGAGGTTGAGGCAGGAGGATTCCTACAGTGAGACCTTCTCTTTAAAAAAAAATAAAAGAGAAAGAGAGAGTATTCATTTCTCTGTACTTTGCCATCAGTTAAATGTAGGTCAGGCAGGCCTGTGGACAGGTGATTAAGGCAGTTGGATTCCACGTGGTTGACCGCAGTTCGAATCTCAACCCTGGAGACTTGAAAAGCACACGTGGCATATATGCATGTGTGCCCCCAAATCCTGACAGGATGGAGAAATAGAGAAGAAGGGATTGAGGTGTGACCATACCCCATGGGGGAGGGTGCTTTCTCTCTCCCGCTCTCTCTTTTCCTCTGTTTCTCTTTCTCTTTCTCTTTCTGGCAGGCACACACAGCCTCTGGCAATTCAAAAATAAAAATAGAAAAGTAAATAAATATTTGATTAATCAAAATAATGAATGATCAGCACTCCAGGAAATCTAACACAGGGTGCACGTGACTCCTGATATGACAGAGATGGCCATGTCCCAGGCCCTTGCCCCTTGCCCCTTTTCTCCACTCACCTGGGACCTGGGTAGACTAGCAGAATGCTGGCCCCATGGGCAGAAGCATTTCCAGGGGCCAGATGAATACTCCAAAAAGTGGCACTATTGATTTTCAAGCCGCTGTCCTGTGGTGCTAGGAAGAGGGAGGGGGTGGGGCAAGCATGAGGCAGAAAACATGACACAGAAACAGGATTGTTTCCTAATAAAAAAATCTAAGTTTTCTGCGAGGCCCTGTCAGCGGCTTTTCAAGCAGCACGGCTTATTTTAAATTTTATTTAAATCAACAAATTGTACACACTTGAATACGGAAACAGAATACAGGGAAAACACAAGCTGCCCTAACAGAGCAACGTCTAATAAACATTATGCTACTCGGAGATATTTGCTGTTTAATCACCCCATGAAAGGACGCATTCAGCCAAAAGATGTCAGATAACATCTTGCTAAAGGCGATGGTGCCAGCTTTCCTGGCTTCCAAGTTCATGCAGCTCACTCTCTCTCTCTCTCTCTCTCTTTTTTTCTTCTTACCCCATTTGCCATTTTTTATTTTCTGTTTATTTCTTTCCTTCTTTTTTTTTCAAAGAATATCAAGCTTTGAGATGGTATTTCTTGGCCCATTCAGAAGAAAAGTCATTTGTGCTTCGAGGAATGACACCACAAACCATTTATTGAATAGTGTCTGGGTCAGAAATGCATTTGGTGGGGATCGACTAAGCACGCGGTGAGGATCAGGGCTACTGGGAATGCAGACCCTTGTGTTCAGCAACTGCTGAGAATTTCGAGGTGTAGGGAGGGAGCAGGACAGCCATACAAGGCCCTTCCTGCAAACCACCCCACCAGGCCTCCCACCCGTGAAGTGGTCCTGAGATGCCTGGAGTGTGTGAGTGCTCTGGTGGCCGTCTGAAAAGGGTGGCATTTTGTTAGGCACACGGCCTGTCCCTCTTTCTCCGCTCTACGAAAACACACAGTGAGCGGGTGGCCGAGACTCTATGGGACTGACAAGTGGTTGCCTTAACTGCTTTCTAGGAATGGAACCAGCTACCTGGCTGGCTTTGCTTTTGCTGGCCAGATTATGTGAACTGCAAGTTCAGTCACTAGAGAGAAATACTTGACAGATAGGGTTGGGAATCATAGGTCGGAAGGGAAAACAAACACAACTGGAAGACATAGATGCTCTGAGTGGTGCTTGGAGGAAGGAACAGACGTGTTTGGGAGGCGTTTTTTTTTTTGTTTGTTTGTTTGTTTTTTTAGTTTTGTTATAGGGTACATGTTCTCACCAGAGACAGAGCAACAGAAAGAGAGAGGGAAAGTGATAAATCATCTCTTAGGGGGCACAGCCATGCCCCAATCCCTTCTCTTTCATTCTCCTGTTAGGATTTTGGGCATGCATGCACACCTGCCCAGTGTGATTTTTAAGGCACCGGGTCAGGGACTCCGACTACGCAGTCAGCCACTTTGGGGTCCAGCTGTCTTAATCTCTGTGCCGCCTGCTGGCGCTGGGAGGCAATCTTTTAAACAATGCTTTGCTATATGGTGTGTGAGGTAAGTTCTCTTCCTTCCCACTCAACATCTTCAGCGAAATTTACTTCAGCCCCTAAAACAAGTGAGGAAGAATATAATAGGTGCTATGTGTCATCCTCAACTAGGAGAAAGGCAAGTTCAGAAGCTATCCACAAGATAGCCACTGTATTGGGAACCAGCAGTTAGCATAATGGCTATGTTGCTAGGCTCCCACGTAGTCAACCGTGGTTCATGTCCCGGACCCGGTGGCTTAAAACTCATGCCGGGCACGTGTGCGTGCGTGCCCAAAATCCCGAGAGGAGAATGGAGGAGAAAGGATTGCGGCGTGACCATCCCCCCGGTGGGTGATTTCTCACTTTCTGTCTCTGTGTCTCTCTCTGTCTGTCTGGCGAGCGCATGCGCCCTATAGCGAAAAATCTCTCCAAAAAAAAAAAAAGATATTCACTGTATTTAGATTATATCAGTCATTTCTTTTACTCCTTTCTACAAAGTGATGAGATCTGCATCCTAAAACTTTATGTGTCTATTTTCCATTCAGTTGTTGGCCTTTAAAAAAAATTATGGATTCACACAAGTTCTGTACGGTGACTAGGCCTTTCTTACTTGAGTTGCAAATATTTTTCCTATTTTTTCATTTTAGTTTTGATTTTGGTATTTTTATACTATGCAATTAAAAGCATATTTATATTAGTTTCCTAGGTGGCTATGATCAAGTACCCTAAACAGGGTGGCTAAAATCAACAGAAGTGTATTCTTTTACCACCCGGGAGGCTAGAAGTCCAAAATTGTGCTGTTGGCAGGCCGTGTTCCCACTAAAGTCCCCAAGGAAATTTTTTCCTGCCTCTTCCAGCTTCTGGTAACCACACGAGGATGGATGCCAGCCATCCTCAGTGTGCTTCGGTTTGTGTCAACGTGACTTTAATCTCTTTCTCTGTCTTCATGGGGCTTTCTTCCCTGGGGGACCATGTGTCTGAATTTTCCTCCCAGTATGAGGATACCCATTATTGGATTAGGGCCCATCTTAATCTGGTCTAACTTCTTTTTAACTTGATAGTATCTTCCAAGACCCACTTTCCCAATAAGATAACACTCATAGGTACTGGGGGTTAAATACTGAGCATCTTTTTGAAGGGCATAATTCAACCCAAAACCCTATTTAGTCAAATCTCTTCATCTTTTTTTGAATGGCTTTTGGATTTTGTATCTTTTTTTTTTTTTTTTTTTTGGAGAGATTTTTACTATAAGGCGTGTGGGTTGGCCAGAAAGACAGAGACAGAGAGACAGAAAGTGAGAAAGCACCCCCCCCCGGGGGGGATGGCCACGCCACAATCCCTTCTCCTCCATTCTCCTCTCGGGATCTTGGGCACATATGCACATGCACCTGGCGTGAGTTTAAGCCACTGGGTCCGGGACTCGAACTGCGGTCGATTACGTGGGAGTCCAGTGACATAGCCATTATGCTAACTACAGGTCTCAAGGATTTTGTATAATTTTTTTTAGCAGAGTTTTTGGTCCTATGACTGAGAAAAGTTCTTCTATATTTTCTAGTAAATAATAGGTTTATTGTAATAGTATACATTTAAGTGCTTGAATATCTGCCATAAGTTTTAGTGTACTGGGTGAGGTGGGATTCTATTTTTTTCCCAGATAGCTCTTCAAATGCCTTATCATCACATATATAATAATTAGTCTTATCCAAACTGATTCCAAATTATCGGTATTGTCACATAAAGATTTGTTCACCAATTAGTGGCTTTATTCACAATAACTTAGAAACCAGGAACAATCCAAGTGTCTATCCACAGATGAATGGATAGAATATTGTGGTATATCTATCCAACGAAGATCTGTACTATGCAGCATTAAAAAGGAAAGAACTTACATGACTAAATCTCAAAACATTATGCTGATGAAAAATCCATGTACCAAAAAATACACTCTGCATGATTCCATTAAACTAAACTCCAAAAGACACAAAATTACAGCATCAGAAAGCAGATCAGTTGTTTTCTGTTCCTTTAGAATGCAATCCTATTTGAAAGAATTCATAAACATTAGGGGCTATTCACCCAGGGCAAACATACGTCATTATAGCATAGAAGTGTCTCTTTCCAGTGTGCACATGCAACCGAGGGGGGAAAAAAAAAGTCCCAAATGTTTGGGGCATTTGGGGCTTTTTGTTATATACTCTTCAAATTTCTTTCTCAACTGGTGGCAAAACTAGTTAGTGGCTTTTTTTATTGCCCATTCTCCCTTCTGTTGCTTCTTTTTCATTTCTGTTTTCTTCAGTTCCTTCCTAATTTGTTTCACCCTCTCCTTCTTCTACTTTTCTCCCTCTTCTCTCTTTCCCCCATTTTATTACACAAAGAATATTGTAGATTTTAGAAACAAAGCTAAAAATACATTCAATTAGGTTTAACGAATTTATACCAGAAAAACTAAACATCTAATAGTCTATATCAGAAAAGAGAAAACAAGATTTTTTTATATTTTAAAGACAGATTTCTGCGCTAGGGTGCGTGTGCTCACCAGAGAGAGACAGAAAGCGAGAAATCACTCTCCAGGGGCTATGGCCATGCTCCAATCCCTTCTCCTTTTGAGATTTTTGGTACACATGCACAAGCGCCTGGCATGGGTTTTAAGCCCTCAGGTCTGGGATGCGAACTGTAATCAGCTCTGTGGGAGTCCAGTGACTTAATCATTATGCCATCTGCTGGTCCTGAGAGAAGACAAGGTTATTAGGTATAAGATCTTACCAAATTTGTGTACGTATTTCCAGAAATGTACACTTTCATGGTGACTGATTTTTTTTTTTTTACCATGAATGCAGAATCTTTGAAACCCATAAAACTGTATGTACAATTTTGGGTCTGTGTGTGCATCTTTATTTCAGAGAATAGTTTATTTTCCTTGATTATCAAAGAATTCATGATCCAAAAAGAAACTCAAAACACAGTGTTAGCTATCTTGTCTCTCTACGACAAGAGTTTCTGGAACTAATTTGATGCATTCTTAATAACATTAAAGATGAAATTTGCAGCCAACACTATGGAATCACCAAGAAAGAATATTAAATATATCACAGGCTTTACCTATATACCATCAGTGAGCTTGAAATCCATGGGAGATTTGTGCATACCTTAGTTTTATCAATGATATTTTAATTAATTTATACTGAGGAAATAATCATGAATGTAGATGATTTAACCATAAGGCTATCCATTAATGTATTATTTACAAAAATAAAAAACTGAAACCACTGAAGTATTCAACAACTATGAATTAACTGAAAACACGGTATTTTGATGCAATGGTATACTGTGATATCTTTGAGAATGGTGTTGAGAAATATTAGTGATAATGAAAAAGGTATCATGCTAGCTCAGGTGTCAGCATACTGTGTCCATGGGACAAGTCCTGCCAATCATCTCTTTTTATAAAGAGTTTTGCTGGAACATAGCCATGACCATGTGTCTGAATTTCTTATTGCTACAGAGTTGAGTGGTTGCAACAGAGAGCTTTTGGCTAACAAAACTAAAAGTACTCACTACCTGGTCCTTTACTGAATGACTTGCCAACTTCTGTTCTATATCAGTAAGTGATAAGATAAACTCTCCTACATATACACAGAGAGAGAAAGAGGGAAAGAATTCAAAGCAAATATACCAAAATAATAAACAGTGCTTATCTTGGGTGAGGGATTAATAAGAAATCATTTTTATTTATTTATTTTTTATTATTAGAGAGATTTTTGCTGTAGGGCCCCCACACTTGCCAGAGAGACAGAGAGAGAGAGAAAGTGAGAAATCACCCCCTGAGGGAGATGGCCACTCTGCAATCCCTTCTCCTCTGTTCTCTCAGAATTTTGGGTACACACACACACACACACACACACACACACACACCCAGCCTGTTTCAAGCTGCTGGGTCTGGGACTTGAACCATGGTCAGCCATGTGGGAGGCCAGTGCCTTAACCACTACGCCAACTGCTGGCCCCAATAGGAAATTATTTTTAAAACACAAGTATTTAAAGTTTGTGTATTCATTTATTTGTTTATTTACTATGAGTGAGAGAGATAGAATGAGAAGAGAGCCAGCATCCAGTAGGGTCCTGCTGTCACAGTCCATCCCCAGCTCAGCCAGCCCCTGATTGTGGACACACGCATGTGCAGTGTACTTGGGAAGGTCTCTGGATATGAACTAGCAACATTTCCATGTAGGCCAGCCTCGCAGAGGTCCATGTTTTCCTGCTGTGGCATCATCAGACTCCCAACAGGTCATTTTACTTTTCTCTCTTTCCTTGCAGTGTTCTAAAATGTATGCAACTATTCCTTTTGCCATCACACATGAAACATTTCTAAATTGTGTAATACCGTTCAGATCACCCCTTTGTATTCAGCCTTCAGCAGTTTCCCCCAGTTCTCCCAATCTCTTCTCCTCGAACAATGATGGCAGAAGAGTCTCCAGTTATTTTGTTGAGTGACTGTGAAGCCACTGATTTTCCTGTAACCAGGCTCTGTTCAGTATCATACCTGGGAGGATATAAGCAACAGGAAAAGAAGAACAGGGCAATAGCACTTGGAGAAAATTAAGATCTGCAGATGTGACATTTCCTAGAAATCAGCCCGTCTTAGTTTCTTCCATAATTATTCACCATTTTGTTTACAAATGGGAAATAGCATTCTCCTGTTCAGTGTCTTCCAAGAGACTGAAGTTAATTTGAAATAATCCTCCAGCAAAAGCACCAATGAAAGCATCTGGAACGCCCTGTTGCCATACCCTCTGGCTACTGACGCGACATTATTGATACACAAATCAAAGTTGACTGTTCGGGTAGCAGTGAGTCCCAAGGCAGCAAGAGCTTTCAACAGAGAAGGTGTTCCTTTCTTAAGATAGGACTGCTTCATACAAGAGCGCATTGTAGCAGGCTTAGCACAGACATGAAAGGGATCCCAAGCAGAAATTTTAAATCTTTTTTTTTTCCCCTTAGATGGAATGGGTCAACAAAACATAACCATCAATAAATAAAAGGAGAAGAAATTTGAACTATGCTTAAGAACAGACTTCCAAGACATGAAGGAAGCTGCAAACATAATATGAGTTGAGAGCTGTCAGAAGATCTCACCTGTCAGAAACAGAACAAGAAACTTACACCTGCCTGAGTTTCCATCGTTAGAGTCATTTCTTTCAGACACAGTGTTTTTTAAAAGCCTCTGCTCAAATATAGAATTATAAAACTTCTGGGTTTAAAGGCCCTTAGAGGTCATAAATCCATTGCTGAACTGATACGCAAGTTCATGCATCATTATCCCTGTTCCATGTTGCCTGGCCCTGGTATGAACTCCTCCCACAACGGGGAACTCATTACCTTGGGAAAAGCAGCCTGGCTCTAGTCAAGTGGGCCCTAGCTACATAAAAGGCTTCCTCATGGTCGATTCAAATGTCTCCCTGTAATCTTTATTCCTTGTTCATTAGTTTATCTTATTCATTTAAACAAACATTTATATACACGATTTCAAGAGCTATGGCATAGTGGCATTGCAGGCCACCTAAGTCCCTGGTCTTGCAGACTTTCCATCGAGGAAGGGAGGTAGCCGGAATGCGAGCGAGACTGCCTCAGGTAAGATAGAGACGGCGTGGGGCAACAATGGCCAGCGGATAACGGGGCTGTTCAAGATGTAGGCTTTTGTGGACTGACTCTTACTCCCCCCAAAACTGTCCAAGTATTAACCTCCCAATACCAGTGACTGTGACGTTATTTGGCAATAGGGTCCTCGTGGGTGTGATCAAGAAAAAACCATGTCATTGGGCAGGGTCCTAATCAGATGTGACTGGGCCCTTACAGGAAGAGGAGAGAGACGCACAGAGCGGGAGAATGTGAAGAGACATTGGCGGGCTCCTCGTGAGGATGGAGGCTGAAATAGCAGCAGTGCATCTGCGAGGCAAGGGACGTCCAGGGTTGGCGGCAACGTGAGGAACTGAGAGAACAGCAGGGACCCAGCCGGTGCTACTGCTCGGCAGGCTGAGGCCACGTGAGAGCCTGGATGTTGTTCCCAGCCCGTCCTCAAACTCGGGCATGGTAATTCAAGAATCTAGTCCCAGTGACTAGGAAAATTAAGGGAAGAGGATTGGGATACAACAAGACCCTGTCTAAAACAAACAAACAAAAATTTTTAATTAAAGTAAATTAATAATAAAAGATGAAGAAAGAAAGGCATGGGACAGCTACTTTTCCAGAACCTTCAGAAAAATGTAGAGCCCTGCCAATACCTTGAGTTTGGTCTTTCCTGGACTTCAGAACTGTGAGACAATACGTTTCTGCAGTCTTCAGCCCCCAAGCGTGTGGTACGTTACAAGTGTCACAGGAAACCAGTATGGAGGAGCAGGGAAGACTTGATCAAGAAGGGATATTTTTGAGCTTAGGAGCCGACTTAAGTCAGAAAGAAGATTCTTCCAAACACAGAAACCAGAAAGAGCAAATGCCCTAAAGCTGGGTGAGCTTGGAATGTGCCAGGGACAGAAAGGAGGTCAGTGGGGCAAGAACTGCAGAGAGGGGAGAGGTGGGAAAGGAACTGGGTGAAGAAAGCTAGCGCCAGATTACGGCGGCAGAGGTTTCCAAACACCCTGCAACAAGGTGCTTATGCGCAGGACCCCAGGCACATGGTGGGCTCAGGCATGGATATGCAGTTCAAACTTCCCTAGTAAGTCTAATATTCAGCCTTTCTTAGAGAACCACACATGCAGAAGTTTTTAGACCTAATACGTAATGTTGGACCTTATTTTTTAGGTGAAGGGAAGTTGTGGGATACTTTAGCTTGTTTGGAAGCACTAACTCCTCTGCAGCATGACTTTTCAGGTATTTGAACTCACCACTGGACGCTGCCCCCATCTCCTTGCCCCTCCTCCTCTCTCCCCAATCCCTAGCTTCTTGTCGTCAAGCTGAATGGTGTCAGTTCCTTGTATGCAATTTGGTTTAATAAACATTTATTGGGGACCTAGCAGGAAGTCATGAAAGTAGAATGCCTCAATACGCTCTGACGTGATAGCACACATTTGTCTGTTAGAGTAGCTAGGTCAGTAGTTCCCAACCTTTCTTGTGTCCCATGAGGGTCACATCCCATCTTCGCCCTTCCTTCCTGTGGGAGGCATAGGGAAATGGATCTGAACACAGTCCTGTCCCACAGCGGGGACAAGACTGTGCTGCCTGCCTACCTGTTGAGAGTCATTGAGCTGACTGGTACTTAGAAGAGACCTGAATCGGAAGTTCTGAGATGAGGAAAGGGAGATGTTCTAGGATTCATTCATTTATTGAGCCTTTCTTAGGTGTGAGGAGGTCTCCTCATTCTGTAAGCAGGAACCAGGGGCCAAAGGCAGCGTCACCTGGTGCTGGGGTTGGGGACTGCTACTATATATGAATTAGAGCAGAGCCATTGTGGATAGAGTTCTTCAACTTCCTTGGACTGAAAAGACAATAGGCCAAAGAATGTCATTCATGCAGTGAGAGTTGTAAACTTTTAACACTGAAATGTCAGGACCAAGGGATCCCTCCTTTACCTCTAAGGTTGGAAACCCCCTCTTAAAGCAAACACATCAAACAACATTCTGACTGTGTGCTTGCCAAGCTCTCTTCTTCTCAGAGTTTGGCAAGACTCCCTGACGAACACAGAAGCGTGATGACTCACCAGGCAGCAAATAACAAACAATCAGAGCAACAAACTGTAAAGCTGTGACTACCTTCCCGTCTGCCTTTTTACCCACTGTTAGATAGACCTCCACACTTTAAAAGTCCTAGCTCATCTTCCAGATCCATAAGAGAACTCTGTCTTACCAGAGCATGCACTGATGTGGCTTAGCCTGGGTCTGTTCTGATCGATTGGTGCCTGAAGTCAAGTATTTTAAATATTACTCTTTCATCTTAGAGTTCATACACAGATATATAATACAGCAGTAGAATAGCAGCTCTAAGACTCACATCTGTGAAATAGAATGATTGAATTCTCTCTGTCAGGCTTCCAATGATTGCGGTCCTGGTTAACATCCTCCTCCACCCCGCCTGATGGACCTTGGAAACTCTTTCATGCAGTCATTTTGGCCTTATCCCCACCCCAACCATATTGATTGGTTGAAGAGTTGAATCAGTTAAAGGACCTTCCCTAGGAGGTAGGTTCAGGTCAAGGAGAAATTCAGTCTCTGCTTCTCTCTCTCTTCCCCCTTTTGTTTTTTACAAAATGCAAAAACTTAGACACTGTCAGCAGTCTTTTTGTGTGGTCTGGGACTGGAAAACTGAGCAAGGCAACTGTAGTAAATGAAAAATTATCAGATGCTCTTAAGCTACATATAGTAATAATTTACTTCACATTAAATTGAACCAGATGAAATTGTCAATATTGGACCAGCTGAAATTTGATGATTCATAAAGTTGACATGAAGTATTTTTCGTGCTGTGCTATTTAAAATTGATGATTTTATCTTTTCAATTTTCTCTAATTGATTTGTTTTTGTTATTGTTTATTTTCCTCATAGAGGTAAACAACATGGTTTCTTCACAGACATTGTGAATCCCTTTTTTAAATATGAATTTTAACAGGGACATGACATGCTTAAGGTACATGAAAACATCAATTCAGACTTAGAGAAAACTTTGCTAGCCAAAGGACTATCCTGTAGTGATTTAAAATTTTTGTTCTGAGTATTTAAATCTCAAAAGTCCCCCTGCTGGCAGTTCCAAATCTACTTTAAATCAAGATCAATTAGCAGGCAAAGCTAACCCTCAAAATGCCTCAGGGAGACTTTGTAAGCGTCTCTGCTAAGACAATCTCTTGGAACTTGGGTACAGCAGGGCAAGTGAAAAATTGGATGGTTAGCACCACACCAATGGACAGAGGAGCAAACACTGAGATGGTTGGAGCCATGCTTATTGCCTAAGGTTCAAAGTAGCAGAGATACGTCTTTTGCAGACAATTGCATAACCTGAAACAATACATGGACAGGTGTTGACAACCCAAAGAGATCTGTGAAAGTTGGGATGCTCCCAAGCATGTTAGGAAGCCATTTTTCAAGCATGTTACAAGATCATTTGATGATCTTTATGAGCAAAGAAAGTTCTCATATCCACACTGTGGTTTGTAGAAGGCATAATATAACACTCTT
>NW_006159525.1:5993678-6038850 GCF_000334495.1 Tupaia belangeri chinensis
TATGTGAAAAAAATAATAGCGGAATCATCTTGTCACAAAATTGCCCCAGGCTTGGGTTGTGAATGGTCCTGTGACCACATGCTGCTTTGGCCTACTCTTGATCACCTACTGTCATCACAACTATGCCACTGGCAGAGGGGTCAGTAAACCACAGCCCACGGGCCAATTCCGACATCCCCCTCCCCATTTCTGTATAATCCATGAGCCAAGAATTTTTAAAATATTTTTAAATAATTGAAGAAAATAAAAAGAATGTTTCTTGACATGCAAATATTACAGGAAATTCTGGTTTCAGGCTGTAAAATTTATTGGAGTAGAGCAGAACTGATTCATGTATTATTATCTGTGGCAGAATTTGGTTAAGAGAGAGATGATAAGCTGTGATGCAGGCCACAGGGCCTGCAAAGCCCAAAAACATACCATGTGGCTCTCTCCAGAGAAAGTGTGCCAACGCCTTTGCTGCGGGTATCATGACCTTTGCTTCTGGAAGACTTTTCAGGCAAGGTATTGTTGGGGTATCTAAAAGGGCAAAGCACGGTTCATCAAACTTCAAGAAGGGGATGCTCTTGCTTGGCACCTGCTAGCAAATATGAGAGGGCCTTCAAAAGCTTCATGGCAAATGCATATACTTTGAAAAAGCTCTGCATGGACTTTGATTTTTTTTTCACCAAATAAACTCATTTTCATTTTGGTTTTCCACTAACTTTCTGAGGCCTTCATAAATATCAAATTTTGACCTGAGATTTGTTTTCCCTGGAACTTGGTTCTGGATTGTTGGAGCAAATAGTTGGCACCTCTCTCTAACTACTGGGAATGAATGACACTTGCCAAAAAGACCCTGAGAGTTGTTTACAGCCCAGCTTTCCTAGAGCACTTTGCTGCAGATGCCCTGCGAGGGTCAGACATGTGAGTTGGAACAAAACCTCTGAGACATGCTAGTTTCTGATTTTCAGGACCAGTTTCTTTTCTGTCTTGCACTCCATGAAACGCTGAACACGTTTTTAAAATCCCCTTTGTTCTGCTTAAGCCACATTCTGCAGATTTTTATCATGTGCAACCAAACAGAGTCCTTATTTATACACTCCTGATGATCAACAGAAGGGGCTAAAGACACAAGAGTTGCAGCGGTTCATTTTATGGAGCCATAAGATCTTCCTGAATTATTTAGTTAACTGTCCACCAGCACTTATAGCCAGGTACCTCTCACACTTAACCCAGAAGTCTTAGTTATTAAGGTGATGTTTTATAATCTTTGCATTGGGCAGCAACACTGCAAAAATATTGATGCATTTTAGGTGAGACCAGGAGAGTGTAGTGTGTTGATGGAGTATAAGTCGCATACACCATAGCTCTTTTTAAGTGAGGACAAGACATCACACACCTAAGACAATCCCAAAGCCTCATGTATTATTCACAGGCAATGCCAAAGATTCAGCAGGTGATCAAATAGTCCTTCCAAAGATGAACTAGGATCAGTGCAAAATACCCTGTAAGGATCTGGCTTCGCTTTGCCTGCTGTGCGTCATTCTCTGTGTGGCATTTGTCTTCCTTACTGAGGGAAGCTGTCCCCTCTAGTTCCCCCGACTGGCATTTCCCACTGGTCTCACTTGTAGGTGACAATACCAGTAGCTATTTGAAAGATGTGCAGGGAGGACAGCAGGAGAACGCTCTTTGCAATGACATGCCAGATCAATAAACACCTCCATGCAAGTCTGTCCCAGTGAGTGGATAAATGGGTCCCTGTTTTAATTATTAAACAAGAATTGGCAAGAGTCAACAGATAGGTACTTTACAAAACAAAAAATATTTCCAATACTAAATTGAATTGAGTGTCACTTTCTCTGACTCAATCATCTTCATCATCTCACTTGTCAACAAAGGAGAACTGAAGACAGTCTGCTAACAAACAGGCATGCTGACTTCCAGTGCCACGACCATGGAAAGCACTGCTGGTGAGCTTTCCACAGAGGCACCATTTTGCTACTTGGTACTTACTGCTGACACTTCCTCTTTTGATGCACTCCATGGTTCCTGTTGGTAGGAGCACCTGTGAGCCCAGGGGATTATCTAGCCTTCTCTACTGGTGGGAGCACATCAGTTTCAAAAGGCTGTGCTCCATAGAGCACTCACTTCTCCTGCACTAATACTAATAAATCCAGGAAAGAGTTCTCTGCGAAATGGATGGACCCAGACTTGCCTCAGAATAATGGGGCTTTTATGCTGACATGCTCCATTAGGGACCACCACACACATCTTCCTCAATAAACAAGCTTACTGCTCAAGTAATAAAGTCATTTATGAGAGAAGTCAGCCAAAAGACCAGGACTTACGAGAGGTTCTTGGAGAGGACTCACGCAGAGTTAGGTTAAAAGAGAATCTCATAGATTCAAATCAAAAGACCACTTTTCAACTGCAAACCTGGTTGCCCTGGCTGGGAGCCCTTGTTCATATGGTCCCTTTCACCATACGTTCTTCTCTTGGGAGAGAGAAATGCTCATCTATACTGTCCCGAATAAGAAAAGGGAAATGGTGACATTAAATTCAATTAAGCCCTTTCTGAATACTACAGGCTTTTTTCTTTTTCCAAAACAAAAATTTCTCTTCAAACATGAATTTTTATCTATCTCTATCTATCTATCTATCTATCTATCTATCTATCTATCTATCTATCTATCTATCTATCTAAAAATTCTTTCCTCCCTTATTTAAAGTCAATATTACAAGGATTTAATTTTTTTTAGCTCTACTGGTTATTAAGGGAAGATGTCATAAAACAGGTATTTCCTTTTCTCAGGTCCCCATATATTCTGTAGTGGGAGTAACTGTGCCTCACATAGGACCTTGTAAATCCAGGAGATATGGGGCAGGTGCCGACATGGGGTGGAAATGAGATGCAAGAAAAACTTGTAGGACATGATTACTGAGAAAGAGATTGGAGGTCCCTAATGTGATCTGATAACCCTCAAAATATCCCAGCTGCACTTAGTCAGACTCAACTTATGCTAGTTATTATGGTTGTGTGTATGTTTGTGTATATGTGCACGCACACACATGTGTATAGGACATAGGATAGACACATGCAGGTGTGTAGATATATACATATTTGTATCTGTATGTATCTTTGTCTGTGTGTATTTAGATACCTAAGTGAGAGTGTAAAGGTCCCTGTACTTTTTTTTACCTCTTTGGCAACTTTATACTTTTTTCACTTTTATTAAGATACCACATGCATAGAGTAAAGTGAGCAGAACTTCAGATGGATAGCCTAATGAATCTCTACATATTTTTATGCTGGATAACCACCACACAGACCAAAATATAAAATATTCTCAAGAGCTTAGGTTTAAACCCAACCATGGCATACCATAGCCATCTGTCCTCTCCATGCCATGGACAAAAGTGTGGTACGATGAACAGAAAAGAACCTCCAGGAAGATGGTGGTGTCTGTGTCCTCACACCTTAAAAGGTTGACACTATTATAAATGGTTCCATGCAGGTGGAACATTCCCAGCCAGCAAGTCCCATAGATGGCACACAGCCCCTGACAGCAGGAGGCTCCTCCCACAGGGGAGTAGGAAGGCAGAAACCACTCTAAAAAAGCATCCCTTGCAGCTAATTCATATTACTGCATCCAGCCAATGGGAAGTGAAGGGTATCTACTGAGGCAGATATTCCTTCTTGAATAGATCTTCCCTCTTGCTAACAGAGATACATGCAAAGAAGTTCTAGCCTCTATTTGGTCAAGAATATTCAAACATGGATCTTGCAACTAGGGCAGTGAGTCATGAGGAGACATGATGCTGAGACCTTAAGGAGGATGGGAAGATGGAGGCTGCACAGCAAACTTGTGTTGTGAAGGGCCAGAGAGCAGATGTTTCAGGCTCTGTGGGCTGCACAGTCTTCAGCCCCTACCCTCATGCTTTCTCTTTTGGGTTATAGAAAAAACATTCACCCAAGGGCTATACTTTTCTGACCCCTTCTCTAACCACATAGCTATGTAGTTCTTGTTTAAAAAAGATTTTGCAAAAGCAAAAACAATTACACATCCGTTTTTAAGCTACTTTAGATCAGATATGCTCTTCTTTTCAACTAAAAAAATAAAATCTCCCATTGATACTGTGGTGCACCTGCTTTCTCAGACATAGCCCACATGCTCAGAAAAAGGAGATTTTACTGGAGCAAGCGTTTGAGAGGCAAGGGTTTACGCTGCAAGTCCACTAGGGTTTCTTTTTCAGAATGTAGTGGCTGCTGCTGCCTTGGAGAGACAGGACTGGATGGAAGGACAGAAGGCTTTGGAGAGTTAGTGGCCAGAGTTGGGGCATGGAGCCGTTTAAAATACAGAGAGGAAAATAATTCTATAACCTCTTAAAAACAGGGCCCAACTATCAAGAATTTCCCACCTGAACAGTTCAAGTGGCCTGCAGCCTGCCTCACTCCTTCCTCCCAGGACTGTCAGTATGGGTGGGTTCAGGTGTCACCATGTCTGGGCCACAGTGCACACTTACTCAGACCTGAATGCAAGTGTTGCTGCAGAAGCTATTTTGCGACATCTAAAGTCAGCTGGCATTAAGTAAACTGACTATAGATGTATTATTATCCTTGATAATGTGGGTGGGCCTCCTCCTATCCTGGGAAGTCCCTAAGGGTAAATTTGAGGTTTTTCTGGAGGAATGAGGAATTCTGTTCCCACAGCAGTAGCATGGTGCTTAACGTGCTGGATCCCACGAGGCTGACTCCCAAGTTCAGAACTGGCAGCTTGAAAAACATACTAAGTGTGGTGTGCACCCAAAATCCTGAGAGGAGAATGGAGGATGGAATTACAGCATGCTATCCTCCTTGGGGGGGGGGTGCTTTCTCTTCTTCCTTCTCACTGTCTCTGTTTCTCTCCCATGAGCATACAGGCCCTATGGCAAAAACCTGAAAAAAAAAAATGTTCTCTTTGTGGTGTATTCAGTGCCATTGTTGGCGATTTTGCTGTCTAAAATGACCCCCAAGCAGATTGCCAAAGTGCTAACATTGTAAGAACGAGAAGGCCATGGTGTGTGTTGTAGGGAAAAGAGTGTGAGAGAAGCCTATCTAGGCTTGCCCGGGTACGCTGTTGACTGTGTGATGTTAGTAAGTCAGCAATATATGGGAAGAAGATATCTTTAGACAGAAACACACATAAAATAAGGTCATGTATTGATCCGTTGGTGAAAATGGTATGACCAGAGGCTCCTAGGAACCTAATGGTGTATTTCTCCTAGGAACAATGTCGCCAGTTCAGTGTTGGTGGCAACTTTATAGAATATAGCAGGTGTGAATAACAAGAATCTGTGAATAGAATAGAATGTGTGTGTGTGTGTGTGTGTGTGTGTGTGTGTGGTGTATGTATGTGTGTGTATACAGAGGTTCTGGTTTTTTGGGAAGCCCTGGTTAATACACCAGATAGCCGAATGTGGGCTTTCTAAGGGCGCCAGGGCGCTGTTCAGTGCTCACAGTCCCCTCAGAATGAGGCCTTTTGGTAGATGCCCTCAAGCTCTGCTGGGCTCTGAGCCTTGCAGGCTTGTGCAGTCTCACCTTGTTTCATTCTGACTTTCAGCCAGACTCCATCACATGTGTCTCTGAGTGGACTGCCCTATTTCCCCCTTCCACGCCTCCATACCTGCTCTTGTGTCTGCCCCTTGGAACCTCTGGCCACCACTGAAGCCTTATTTTATAACCATCTGCCCTGCATTAGCACCTCTGGCTTCCTGAAACTCTGCTTGTCACAAGCCACGTTGCACATGTTGGTTTCTGGTTTCTTCCCCTGGAATGTTCTTTCATGTTCTCTTTGCTAATTAACTTACCCCTCCTCCATAACTCAGCTCACATAGCACGTCTTCACAAAAGCCTTCCGTTGCCTCCCTCACTGTGTTCTCATCGCATTGCTTACCTCTTCTCTAGAGCTCTTGTCACAATTGCATTTTTAAAATCAGTTTCAGTTATTTAATTAGTGTAGGGGTTCTTAATAATTTTGTTCTATGGATCCCTCTGGCAGTGTAGGAAAACCAGAACAATGTTATCAAATGCATGATATAATATACATAGGATTACAAAGAAACTTGGATTGTGATATAATTGGTTATCAAAATATTTTTTAGAAATGTAACCTAGTAATAAATGTGCTTCGTTATAACGACATGAAATAACAAGATCTAGTGGAAAGTCTAATAACTACTCTAATTTTGAAGTGGTGGTGAGTACAAATGATATTTTAAGGCATCTTCAACAATTGTAATGGAATATAAAAATCTGGAATTTGTGTTGGTGAGCAAAGTCATAGATGTTGCTAATTCTTCTGGATGTGTTGGATACATTCATAATACAAGGACACACCAACTATTAGCTAGAATAGAAGTTTCTGAAAATTAGGATGTCATTTGTTCATTCATCCAACTGCAGAGATTCTCTGCTGCCCTCCTGAACTCCAGCTCCAGAGAAGAGATTCCAGTTTCAACGTTCAGATTCTCCACACTGCCATGAGCTCTGACAAGACAGGGCCTGTCTGCTTTGGGCTTACTGTGTTCCTAGCATTTAGCACGAAGGAAATGCTCAGTATTTAATACTCTGCTGAGGGACAAAATGGGAGGAAGAAAGAGACTCCATTGTCTGCTCACTGAGTGACCTTTTACCCACATGCTTTAAAACTTTAAAACTCAGGTCAGTTTGTATCTCCTTCAGACAGCCGTCCACGCTCGCCCTCTCCCAGTCCATTGGGCTGGTTCTCCCTCCTGTCAACACTCATCATGAAATGCTTCCTTCTGACCTACTTCTTCCTGAACTTGTCGATTTAATTATCTGTCTTTTCACTCATACATTTTTGATTGGAATTCTTTTTAAGGAGAAAGGTTATGTCTTATTTATCTCTCTGTATTTATCTCTCTGTATCAGTGCTTGTGAACACAGGGAGTGGGACACAGTTTTGTACCCAATGAATTTTTTTTTAATAACTGAATTTCATTCTCTCTTCCTTTCCCCTGAGATGTCATCTCTGCATGGTCCTCTCATGCCACAGGGGAGTCCAAACTACTCTCTGACCTGTCCCCTTTGCCTTTTCCTGTCTCAATGCCTTCTCAGTGTTCATGCACTCACGCATTCACGGATTAGCTTGAAGCAAACCTCATGAGCAAAAGCAAGAACACGCGCTTTGGAAATTGTAATATTTACCCTCTTTTCATCATTTTCTGAGAAACTTGAGACATGCATATGTTTGGAAAGTGAATGATTTTAAGAAAATTACCCAAAGGCAGCATATCCACCTTTGTATCCCATCTGGCAAGAGAGAGCATGGAGTCAGGGGTTCCAGAGGTTCGTGATCTGAGAACCAGGAATTAGAACCTGGGAGGCACCTGTAATTCCCTCCTCTTCTTGTCTCGGCAGAGTTTGCCAAAGGCTTGGACAATGGCTGATTGTGACCCATCTTCAACCTATTTGTCCATTGATTTGTTTGACAGTACCTTTGTTGGGGGGATAGCCAGAGGAAGAGGGAAGCACTTTGGGACACATGGAATCCAAACAGTTGCCTTGGGTGAATAGTTGTTATAGATCAAATGGTTTCCAGTTGAAAACCAACCACTCTTGACCTAACTATTCTCATATCTATTAATTATATCACTTTTGTACTTACACTTTCTCTTTAAACAACCTCATTATTTATTCAGTAGACGTCAGACATTAATTTTTTTCTGTAATAGTCACTTACACAAGAGTTTTCATGCCCTACTCCAAGCCTTTCTGTGTATTATCAGTACTAGCAAGGACGGGGACTAAGGGTTAAACTTTACCTATGTTCCCCATTCTCTTAGCTCATAGTCTGCTAAGGAAGTAATATATTTTTGGAAATCACTCCCAAGTGTCTTATATGTGCCCCATGTTTTTATTTTTTCCGATGAAACATTTCATAGGTCGTATCTCAGCATACATCCCCATCTGCCCAATTTGCTTACTGTGCTCAACTCTATGTCTTGGAGAGAGAACAACACTGATGAATGCAAACCTTATTCACTCATTCTTTGCTGTATAAATGAACCATTATTTGTTTTTTAAAATGGCAGTAGAGGTTCATTTGACTCACGACTCTGGCCATGTGGAGGGTCCAAAGTCATCACAAAATGGCGGGAGAGTAAGATCTTGAGCAGAGTGGCTGTCTGTAAGTTTCTCGAATATATCACTATTTGTTTATCCATTTCCCTGAGGACATTTGTTTGGATTTTTCTGGTCTCTTGGTATTCTAGACAGAGCATGTTCATTCTCAGACAGATCTCTGAGTACAATTATAAGAATTTCTCTAATAAATGAACTGTAGAGTGGAACTTCTGGGACATGGAGATGTGTGTCTTAAATGGCTTCAGAGAGAGCCAAATTCTCCCTAATATTCTCATACCATTTATACTTCCAATTGCAGTACAGAAGAGCAGCCACTGTTCCACATCCTTGACAATATTTGATGTTGTCAGATTTTTAAATTATGTGAACTTTAGGGGTGTGATATAGTAGACCATTGTGGTTTTAAATGACATGTTTCTGATTGATACCCCCTGTGAATTGTAGCTAACTTCAAGTGCCTTTGCTGTGTTAAGGACATTGTCATAATAAACCTGTGAAACAGCCTTGTTAGGTAAGTATAACTGCCATATTGTAGAAATTTGCTCTCTTCCACACAGCCAGGATTCAAACTCAGACCTTCTAAACCCTACACTTAACTGCCTTGAATGTGGGTAGATACTTTCTTCTCTCCATAACAACTCCATATTGCTGACGGCTGAACCTCAGTATATAAGACCGTCAATCACTAGCACTCTCTCTCATGATCTCATCTCATTAGCTAACTTGTCAACCCAAGAGAGAGACTCCTCTTATTCTCAGTGCTTAGCACAGGTTTGTGTACATAGTAGGTTCACAGAACATGCTTTTCTTTTATAATAATGACAACATGGTGATAATAAAACCATAATAGAGTTCATATGGATTGTAAGATTGCTCCCTCTCTTTATAGAATTAAGCTCTACATGGGTCAGAATTTCATAAATGCAGTTATTCCACATTCTTCTGGACTCCCTTTTGCATCCTCTTCCACTTCTCTCTCTGTATCCCTATCTCTAGTCTCTTTCTCCCTGTCTGATGGAACTTTTGTGTGTTTTTGTTGTTGTTGTCATTGTTATTATTGTTTTGTGTGGGTTTTGTTCTGTATTTTTCTTTTACCTTCAGGGATAAATTTGTTTTGGATATGGCTTGTGAGAGGACTGGAGGAATGATGTGAGAGTGTTTCTGATAGAGTTAAAGCAATAACCAGATAGAGTTCCTTGGGGGTGGATGATTTTGTCAACAGCATTGACTCATTTTTATTTTAAGCTGGACACATCTGCTGAGGGACCTGGCAAGGGGGATGTCTCTTTATCATTCACAATGATCCACAAGACTGTCTTGCATAGAGAGGGCTGGACTTGATTTAAGGCTGTGTCCCAGTTGCCTGAATGAGGTCTAGGGAATCTGACTTTCCATAATACACCCCGGATTAGCCATTCGGTGAGCAGGTGAGTATTTGCTTTTGCAATTGTGCCTCCCTAAATAATCTAGATAGATATAACTCCCTTTTGCATCCTCTTCCACTTCTCTCTCTGTATCCCTATCTCTAGTCTCTTTCTCCCTGTCTGATGGAACTTTTGTGTGTTTTTGTTGTTGTTGTTGTCATTGTTATTATTGTTTTGTGTGGGTTTTGTTCTGTATTTTTCTTTTACCTTCAGGGATAAATTTGTTTTGGATATGGCTTGTGAGAGGACTGGAGGAATGATGTGAGAGTGTTTCTGATAGAGTTAAAGCAATAACCAGATAGAGTTCCTTGGGGGTGGATGATTTTGTCAACAGCATTGACTCATTTTTATTTTAAGCTGGACACATCTGCTGAGGGACCTGGCAAGGGGGATGTCTCTTTATCATTCACAATGATCCACAAGACTGTCTTGCATAGAGAGGGCTGGACTTGATTTAAGGCTGTGTCCCAGTTGCCTGAATGAGGTCTAGGGAATCTGACTTTCCATAATACACCCCGGATTAGCCATTCGGTGAGCAGGTGAGTATTTGCTTTTGCAATTGTGCCTCCCTAAATAATCTAGATAGATATAAAAACAGTGAATTCAGCAGCTTGTGAATAGTATGGATATTTGAGCCTTTGTGCAGTACCAATCCCCAGCAATATTTTTTTGTATTAAATACTATGAATCCACTTCACCTGTCAGCACTATTCAAAACACGAAATGCTGTATGAATAGAAAGGATGTTCTGGGATCTTTCAGATGATTACTGTTGCTAGGAAAACCACTTCCTGATATCTTTGTGCTTGCTGTATGTCTCTCTCTTTGTGTACAGCTTACAGTGACAAGCAAATTCATAGCGTGGTATTGGGGAGGAATTGGGAAAGTTTAGAAATGTTTAAAGAACACTGCTTAAAGTTAAAAAGGGGATGTCATCTAAAATAATAGTTCCGAGCTATGCCTGCTTTCATGTGGAGGATTATAGCTATCAAAAGCAGGGCAAGAGGGCTGCATTCATGTTATGGTGGTGCAGACTTCAGGGCCATTCCAGCCATCATTTCTGGAACCTCAGAACTGGGTTATGCTTCCTTTGGTGCCTGAGGAAATGACCGTCTTTTGCTCCTTGCGAATATTATGCCAATTATTGTTTCTGTAGTGTCAGCTCTGCTTAAAGTTGCAATTCTACAAGACTGATGGGAGGGGACCGCATGAACTCTCTTGGGGACAGAGCTGGGGATGAAATTGGAGCCAGGTGAAGCAGCCTCATTCATTCTCTGTGGATAAGGCATTCTTTTTAACTGGGCAACAGAGAGACAAGTAGCTCTCATCCTGGAAACATCCCGGAAGCAAGTGTGGCCTGAGCGACAGTATCTAGAACAATGACTTCCCACGAGAGAAAGGCAGAAGTAAGGGTGACATCACAAGCTCTGCACTGAGCAGGAGCAGTACCTGGTCATAGCAGCAGAACTTCATGACCACTTCCATTGTGGAGGAACCCTGGGCCGGGCATTTCGCGTCTCCCAGCCTCCTTGTCCTCAGATACAGGGATACTGTGTTTATCTCCTGAACAGTATAATGCATGTGAATGCCTCGTGATAGCACCTGGAACACAATAAAGGTCTCAATAAATGCTACTTGTAAGACTCAGGAGAGAGATGGTGTGCCCAATCTAGACGCCTTCTTCGCACAGTTCTCCCTCATTCTCCCATCTCTCCTCATGTGACCCGCTTTCTTCACGGTATTGTGTTCTAGATGCTGATGTACCAGTGTTGCCTTGAAGTGGGTCAAACACTCTTGCTGGCATAGATTGCCATGTTTAAATGAATAATGTAAGAACAATAGGAATAATAATAAAACTAACACCTCATAACCATTTTACACTAACCACACTACTTTCACACTTACTCTTTCTGTCTTTTTATTTTCTTAATTGCCAGAGGGCACATGGCACTTATTGAGGTGGGGAATGCACCCTCCAATTGGGCATGGTCACATCACAATCCCGTCTTTTCTACTTCTCCACCATTTTGAGATTTAAGGCACAAACAGCTAACAGGTTTTTCAAGCCTCCAGGGCCAGGATTTGAAACACGACTGTCCATGTGGGCTCCGATTTCCTTAACCACTAGGCTATGAGGCCAGCTTTCACACTTATCCTTGCATTTGAGTGGCTTTCAGACACTATGACCAAACAAGAGTAGACAGGAAGAAACTGAGGCTCAAGTAAGAGTGAATGACTTGCCTAAAGCCCCAAAGAAGACAGAGCACAGTTGTGCCCCACCCTGGTCTTCTGATTTCCATTCTGTTCTTGTTCCACTAAGCAATACCATGAGGGAGCTTTCAACGGAGAAACTGGGGAAAGACATGAGAACATTCTTTGGCTATTTTAATCATCAAGACCTTTATTTTTATCTGAGATTCCATTCTGAGTTTGCCACTAAAATTAATTTTATATCTCGATTCCAGGAAAGCTTTGGGATAAACTGTGTCAGGAATGACAGCAGGGAACTAGAATATTGCCAAGTACCTTCAAATCAGAGATCTTTTTGTCTACATTTAAGTCCCTCAAAGAACACTCTCATTCCAGGGCCCTTGGACACAGGGACAGATTATGACATCCTGTGAAAATGTATGATTTTAGGATACTAAAAAGTGTGCTTCTGTTCTAAATGTTGCTCTTCTGCTAGCTCCTCCAGGCCATTTCCCCAATCAGGAACTGAGAGTGAGTGCCTTTATCTAGGAAGGGCAAACTTGCCCAGATCAAAATGGCTGTCCACTCTTAGGCCCAGATCTTGAGTTACTGTGCCAGACTAGCCTGGCATCCACCAGAACCCCACTCGAATGGAACACAGGACCGCTTGCACTTGGGGCTGCAAGGGGAAGAGACCTGAAATTTGGGCTGCAGGTGGTATCCTTAAAAGAGAAGATGAAAAAGAAAACAGATGAAGGATTCACAGAGAAAACTTCCTCCTACTTTCCAGAGGCCAGAGTTGACTCTACTGCCCTTGGATCTGCAATAACGGGGTAGGAAACACTTTGAGAATAGGCTTGGATGGCATGTATGAGATGCCCTCACTCTGAACGTATTGCATTTGAGGTCTGCTTGATGCGTGCTGGGGAAATCAAGGCAAATGTGTACATCCCAAGCTTCTCAGCCACTTCCCATGAACCGACCACCTCTCAGGGCTCCCATGCAGACTCTGTCCCTTCTGCTGCCACCCTGGCACTGAAGATAGGCTCTGTGTGGCAATTGATGGATGCGTGTGTTTGAGGGTAGGGATGGTGACACAGAGACAGTGGCAGCTCCTGGGCAAGGGTGGGGCTGTGATGGATGGGATCTAGTTTATCTCAGGCTTTCCGTTTAACCATGCTGTCCGGGTGAGCCCTCCCTCAGAGCTAATTTGCTGTAAAGAGAACAAGGAGCCCCGTCACCTGACAATAGCTCATCGGTGTTTATAACGAACGTCATCCACATGCTTCCCATGTGCCAGGTGCTGCCCTGTGTGTTCTGTATGGTATCTCTGACTCAGAAACCAATTTTTTCCATGAAGCTTTAGTATTAGGATTTAAATGTTTTAAGTGAGGGTTCCTGGTTCATCCCTACTGTGCTGCATAAAGGTGGGTATTGACTTTTTAAATGTCAAAAACAATAAAGGTCTCAATAAATGCTACTTGTAAGACTCAGGAGAGAGATGGTGTGCCCAATCTAGACGCCTTCTTCGCACAGTTCTCCCTCATTCTCCCATCTCTCCTCATGTGACCCGCTTTCTTCACGGTATTGTGTTCTAGATGCTGATGTACCAGTGTTGCCTTGAAGTGGGTCAAACACTCTTGCTGGCATAGATTGCCATGTTTAAATGAATAATGTAAGAACAATAGGAATAATAATAAAACTAACACCTCATAACCATTTTACACTAACCACACTACTTTCACACTTACTCTTTCTGTCTTTTTATTTTCTTAATTGCCAGAGGGCACATGGCACTTATTGAGGTGGGGAATGCACCCTCCAATTGGGCATGGTCACATCACAATCCCGTCTTTTCTACTTCTCCACCATTTTGAGATTTAAGGCACAAACAGCTAACAGGTTTTTCAAGCCTCCAGGGCCAGGATTTGAAACACGACTGTCCATGTGGGCTCCGATTTCCTTAACCACTAGGCTATGAGGCCAGCTTTCACACTTATCCTTGCATTTGAGTGGCTTTCAGACACTATGACCAAACAAGAGTAGACAGGAAGAAACTGAGGCTCAAGTAAGAGTGAATGACTTGCCTAAAGCCCCAAAGAAGACAGAGCACAGTTGTGCCCCACCCTGGTCTTCTGATTTCCATTCTGTTCTTGTTCCACTAAGCAATACCATGAGGGAGCTTTCAACGGAGAAACTGGGGAAAGACATGAGAACATTCTTTGGCTATTTTAATCATCAAGACCTTTATTTTTATCTGAGATTCCATTCTGAGTTTGCCACTAAAATTAATTTTATATCTCGATTCCAGGAAAGCTTTGGGATAAACTGTGTCAGGAATGACAGCAGGGAACTAGAATATTGCCAAGTACCTTCAAATCAGAGATCTTTTTGTCTACATTTAAGTCCCTCAAAGAACACTCTCATTCCAGGGCCCTTGGACACAGGGACAGATTATGACATCCTGTGAAAATGTATGATTTTAGGATACTAAAAAGTGTGCTTCTGTTCTAAATGTTGCTCTTCTGCTAGCTCCTCCAGGCCATTTCCCCAATCAGGAACTGAGAGTGAGTGCCTTTATCTAGGAAGGGCAAACTTGCCCAGATCAAAATGGCTGTCCACTCTTAGGCCCAGATCTTGAGTTACTGTGCCAGACTAGCCTGGCATCCACCAGAACCCCACTCGAATGGAACACAGGACCGCTTGCACTTGGGGCTGCAAGGGGAAGAGACCTGAAATTTGGGCTGCAGGTGGGGTCCTTAAAAGAGAAGATGAAAAAGAAAACAGATTGTGGTATCCTTAAAAGAGAAGATGAAAAAGAAAACAGATGAAGGATTCACAGAGAAAACTTCCTCCTACTTTCCAGAGGCCAGAGTTGACTCTACTGCCCTTGGATCTGCAATAACGGGGTAGGAAACACTTTGAGAATAGGCTTGGATGGCATGTATGAGATGCCCTCACTCTGAACGTATTGCATTTGAGGTCTGCTTGATGCGTGCTGGGGAAATCAAGGCAAATGTGTACATCCCAAGCTTCTCAGCCACTTCCCATGAACCGACCACCTCTCAGGGCTCCCATGCAGACTCTGTCCCTTCTGCTGCCACCCTGGCACTGAAGATAGGCTCTGTGTGGCAATTGATGGATGCGTGTGTTTGAGGGTAGGGATGGTGACACAGAGACAGTGGCAGCTCCTGGGCAAGGGTGGGGCTGTGATGGATGGGATCTAGTTTATCTCAGGCTTTCCGTTTAACCATGCTGTCCGGGTGAGCCCTCCCTCAGAGCTAATTTGCTGTAAAGAGAACAAGGAGCCCCGTCACCTGACAATAGCTCATCGGTGTTTATAACGAACGTCATCCACATGCTTCCCATGTGCCAGGTGCTGCCCTGTGTGTTCTGTATGGTATCTCTGACTCAGAAACCAATTTTTTCCATGAAGCTTTAGTATTAGGATTTAAATGTTTTAAGTGAGGGTTCCTGGTTCATCCCTACTGTGCTGCATAAAGGTGGGTATTGACTTTTTAAATGTCAAAATTAATAAAATGCCACCTTGTAATTCCACTCTCAGGGTTTCTTCCTAAGGGAATAATCAAACAATCATAAAGCAGTGTTCATATAGGATGAGTACTGCAGCAAAGTGTTTCCACAGGAAAATAGAAAGAAAAAATAATCCTGTGTGTTCATTACCTGGGAATACGTGTATATCTGTATGTATGTGTAAGTATGTTTATGTGTACTTGCATATATATATAAAAACATTTGTGTGTATATACATATATTTACACACCCATGCATATATATACACCTACCTGCATATGTGTATTACATGGGAAATCTATTTGAGATAGTCTACATATATATTGAAATGAAAAGAGCAGCTTTATTAAAATGCCATTTTGCATGCTTACAATATACACTAATAAAGAGCCAGGATGAATATACTTACGTAAGCTGTTTACAGATATTTTTCTCAGATGGAGAGAGGAGTGGGATTTATAGGTCAAGATGTTATCTTCTTGCTCCATACACTTCTGTATACTTTTTAAAATAATAAGCATGTATTGATTTTGTAATCAACTCCTCCTGGTAAAAGAATTTACACTTGCGGGGAAGGCGATAAAAAGGCAAACTGTGTACAAGTTCTGCTACAGTCCTTCATCAGGCATTTAATCACCACCACTAGTGATGGAATTAGCTGATTCCATGGGTATCGGCACTTCCAGTCCTTACTTTATTTTATTTTCTTCATTTGTCTGATTGACTATTTTCATTTGGAGCATTTAGCACATCAAAATGGTGATTCAAACTATAAAAGTAGCCTTAGGAATGAAAAAACAGAATTAATGTAGAATTAAGCACTTCATGAGGTCGACGTATCCTGCCCTCAGTTCTGTAGGCCAACAGTCCACAGTGACAGCAAAGGCCCTCAGGTAAACACGGGTGAGAACGGGTATCAACAGAGACCCTCCTCCAAAGGGAGACATGCGGGGTATCAATTACTGATCTTGCAACCTTCTCTGCACTTAAACACCCAAATACTTGAAAGGGTCCAGGGACCAGATAGCCTCGGAATGCCTGTGTGAGGTCCCGCGAGAGCTGCCAGTGGCCCAGCAAGGCAGATGTGCAGGGTAGAGGGATTTAGTGCTGAAATCAATCCCCAATCCACCAAATAGACGTTTCAGAGCCCAGCGCAAGTGCCTTAATCTCAATACACCCTGGTCTCATCTTTAAAATGGGAAAGCTACTGCTCTCTCGAAACTGTGAACTGCTGTAGGCTTCACACAATCATCACCGAGTAGTGTTTAACACCTTCACTGACTTCCTATCAGTTAGATAAACGTTTTTCAAATGGTTATGTTGTAACACGGACTCTACTAAATTCAAAGGGATGAAAAAGCCATAAACATCTACCTCAGGCCTCAAGACTTTATACTCTAGAGAGCACTTATTTATTCAATTTATTTATAATTCTCTCTTTTTATTTTCTCATCATCGAATGCTTGCATGTATGAGAGGGAGAGAGAGAAAGAGAGAGAAGCATCCACCTCAAGGCTCAGTCACGCCACAAGCCCCCTTCTCCAGTCCTCCGGTCCCTCTGCACATGCTTCCACACGCCGAGAGGGTTTTCAGGCTGACTGGACTGGACCTTGGCACTGTGACTGGCATGTGGCTTCCAGCTCCGCGGTCTGGTCCACTACCAACTGCTCCACAGAGCCTGGCCAGACAGGTCTTTGCGTTTTGAGTCATTCCACCATATCAATACCAGTCATAAGGTTTGTTGCAAATAATGTGTTAATGCTACTGAAATATTAAAGTTTGTATATAGCTTTGTTTTTATAAATTTGAGGGGTTTAAAGGTTATGCATATTACATGATCACACTACCTCTCTCTCTTTGATCTGCATCGAGATAAGTTTACATATCATACAATTAGCCTGATTTCTTTCTTCAATGGAGAAGTAAGGAGTTAAAATTAGCACTGGGGAATGATGTAGAACCCAAGCCCTACTACATCCACACTGTATTCTTGCTTGTCATAGTGCACTTTTATTAATGCCATGTTAAAAATACCTTCCTAGAGGCCAGCAGGTGGTATGATGGTTAAGGCACTGGACTCCCACATGGCCGAACACGGTTCAAGTCCCAAACCTGGGGGCTTGCTTTCTCACTTTCCCTGCTCTATCTCTATCTGGTGAGTATACATGCCCTGACGCAAGTAAAAAAAGAAAAGAAAAGAAAAGATAAATTAAATTAAATGAACAATTGTTTTTAAAGAATAAAATACCTTCCTTGGCCTAGGCAGTGGTGCAGTGGAAAAAGGTACAATACTCTGGGAGGCTGACCCACATGGGAAGGTCCTGGGTCTGCATCTGTGCGCCCGTGACCCGAGGCTGGCTGAGGCTAGGGCTGGATTATGGTGTGAGGGCCTTGCAGGGTGCTATCCTCCCTTCTCTCTCTCTTTACCTTGCTCATGCAAAAAAAGGAAATAAACTTTAAAAATTAGCCTTTTTTAAATTCAGCTGCAGAATTACCTCTTTTTGTGGAAGTGCCTGCGGGATGGGTATCAAATCAGAGAATATCAATCCCCGGGATTATTGAGCTAAAGACGGTGATGATCAATCCACTTATCTAAAGGAGAACTATGCAGAGAGTTTACAGATACACTCGTCTCCAGGAGCTTTCAGAGTGTGGATGGAGACAAATACTGGACTCCCACATGGCCGAACACGGTTCAAGTCCCAAACCTGGGGGCTTGCTTTCTCACTTTCCCTGCTCTATCTCTATCTGGTGAGTATACATGCCCTGACGCAAGTAAAAAAAGAAAAGAAAAGAAAAGATAAATTAAATTAAATGAACAATTGTTTTTAAAGAATAAAATACCTTCCTTGGCCTAGGCAGTGGTGCAGTGGAAAAAGGTACAATACTCTGGGAGGCTGACCCACATGGGAAGGTCCTGGGTCTGCATCTGTGCGCCCGTGACCCGAGGCTGGCTGAGGCTAGGGCTGGATTATGGTGTGAGGGCCTTGCAGGGTGCTATCCTCCCTTCTCTCTCTCTTTACCTTGCTCATGCAAAAAAAGGAAATAAACTTTAAAAATTAGCCTTTTTTAAATTCAGCTGCAGAATTACCTCTTTTTGTGGAAGTGCCTGCGGGATGGGTATCAAATCAGAGAATATCAATCCCCGGGATTATTGAGCTAAAGACGGTGATGATCAATCCACTTATCTAAAGGAGAACTATGCAGAGAGTTTACAGATACACTCGTCTCCAGGAGCTTTCAGAGTGTGGATGGAGACAAATATAAGCAATTAATTTATTTGGTAGATCAGAGAATTAATCACTATTATCTACCACAAGCATGGGTGGGCTGAGAAGGAGGGCAGAGGGTGGCTGGTGGCTTGTCAGGGGCCATGAGCTGCTATTGCTTTTCTCCTTTGCTTAGGGAAGACTTCCTGGAAGAGGAGGGGCCTAAGGAAAACTGTGACTGATGACGGGAATGGTCTGCCAAGTCTCAGGTCCTAAGGAATCCCAGGCCAGGGGAGGGAAGAGTCCATTGTCCTGCCTGTGCTAAAGTACGTTGTTACAGACACACACACTTAGCCATGAAAGCTGGGGAGCACGTGTTCTCTCCATTCTGTGAGCCATTTTAATCAAACCGTGGAGAACCAAGAGTAAACACACTTGCATCTGCCTTTCTCCCTGTGCCACTTTATCTTTTTCCCTTTCCTGTAAGAATGACTCATGATGAACCATTACCCTCTGACTCAGATCTGTGCAAGGAGTGAGCCAAAGAAAGGAAGATTCGGATGTGGAAGGAGGAGGACAACGATGAAATCAAAGAGCTGGAACTCCAGCAGGCACCTCGGCAGTGCGCATGCGCAGACAGCTACCTGCCAGTGCACAGGCGCTTACGGGACCACGTACTGTCACTAGGAGCGAGCCTCCCGTCATTCAGCTCACAGACAGATTTCCTGCCTAGTGTGAAAGTTACCATTATGAGCCTGATCCTGAGGAATAAAGCCAGCGGTTGAATTCATTCAGGCTTCCGATCATTCTCGAAAGAAAACAGGTCCCTATCTTAAGGTACTGCAGAGGATTCACAAGCCAAGTGTGAAAGAAATGTTACTTTTTCAATAACAAATTAATTTTTATAGCACGCTTTATGCTGCTGGCTGGAAGAAACTATCTTAGTCAAGTCATGTTTCTTCAGTCAGTTCCAAGCTGTGTATCTAAGTTCTGGGGTCTCTGCAGAGCGAACAAAGGGGATGGAGTCTAGACCTCTGCTGTCCAAGATGGTAGCCATTTCTACCATATGTGTGGCCACTTAAATGAATCATAATGAACAAAATCAAAATTTCAGTTCTTCAGCCACACTAGGCACATTTTAAGCCCTCAGCAAGCAAATATGGCCAGTGGCTATCATACTGGGCCATGTGGATAGAAATATTTTATATTTTTTCCAGAGAAAGTTATAGTGACCTGCACTTGTCTACACTGTCATCACTTAGCACCTTAACATTTTTCTGGTGTGTCATTCAGTTTGATAACTGAGGAACCGAGACCCAAAGAGCTTGTGTACCTTGCCTCTGGTCACTCAGATTCTAGGTGGTAGAACTGGAACTGGAACCTCTTCTTGGGAGTCCTGAACGATCTGTAATTCTTTTGTTATTTTCTGGTCTTCCCCTTCATAAGTCTGGGGACTCTAAAGCTAGTCAGGGAATGAAGTCATCTGGCTCTTCATCCATGATTCCCACAAATCGCTTATGACATAAAGTTCATGGTATCTTTTGTTGAGGTTTTTGGATACTCAAATGTCTAGGATTTTGAAAATCAAGAAGGCATAGTTTCTGCATTTCTGCTATTAGGACTCTTCTCTGAAGAGTGATGACCTCTTAGTCTAGCTTGCATGAGGATAAAAAGGGAAGTCCAAGAATAAAAAGCACATCAATTAATATAACAAAATATTATCCAGCCTCAGTAGGTTTGATGGAGAAGGTCTAGACAGATGAAGGCATGATCAGAGACAATCTAATTGCCTCAAATGAGTTTAATTCTTCTAGTGTAGATAAATGACAGTCTCCAAATCTCAGTGGCTTAGTTCATAAAATTCATTTCTTGCTCACATAAAGTCCTCAGAAAGCCAGGCGACTCTCCAGAGCAACTCCATGCTGTGACTCAGTGATCTAAGGGCTTCCACCCTGTGATTCTAGCAGCTGAGTCCATGGCTTTTACACTCATTGTCAGAGGAAACAAGAGGCCATGGATGATTACCCAGGGCTTTGCAGAAATGACACAATCCAGAAGTGTCACACATTACTTCCTCTAACTATCACTTAACTCATCTCCTGCCTCACTGCGAAGGAACTGGGAAAGGACAGGAGGCTATGAACTATGAATTACTGGGTGACCATTCTTGTCTTTATCACACTGGTGAGTTGAAACGATTGACAATTGCAAAAATAGCAATACGTTATTGAGCACTTGACTTTGACTGAATGCTTTGTGTGTGCAATATCTCATTTAATCTTCACAACAGCCCCATGAGGCAAGTTCTATTATTATCTCTCTTTTAAAGTGAGCACAGCGAAGCTTAGATGGGTTAAAAGATATGACTCAGGTCAAATGAATGACAAATGGCAGGGCCAAAGCTTGAATTCAGGTGTGACCGACATTAAGTTGACAATGCTAATTCTCATGCAATACTGTCCTTTTTTCCCCCCACTCTATTCTATATTCCCTATATATATCGTTTGAGAAATTTTGGAGAGAGAAGATGTCAGAAGTATAAAGTTTATAAACATCCCTTTTTTTATTCCAAAGAGAAAATAAAGTTTGAAAATAAAGTATTCTAGAATAGAGCTACCCTATAGATGATTTTAAAAGATAGAACTGTTATTAAATCTGTGCGATCCAATACATTAGCCATGAGCCACGTCTGGTTAGTGAACACATGAAATGTGGTCAGTGTAACCAGGAAGGAAAATGCTAATTTAATTTTCATTCGTTTGAATTTAAATGGCCACACGTGACTAGTGGCTACCATAGTGGACCGTGCCACCTCAGGGGCACTTCAGTGAATCCGTCATCCCTGACTATGTTCTACAAACAATGGGCAGTAATGTTGGCCAACTATGAACAAAGTTGGTGATCATCAGCAGCCAACATAGGGTCATCTTCCCGACATATTCCCAACATTGGGAATAGAAAGTACTAAATTAATCTCATTTTCTTTTTGCCAAATTGACTGGCCTGGTGCATGAAGTCGTTGTTGTAAACTTGAACTTCTGATGTCCTCATAGCATTGTTAAATTTTCTTTCAAGATTCTTGTCAGTAGGATTGAGAAATAAGAAATTAACTACAGTGAAGTGGGTTTATGACCAGTTTTTCTAAACTGGGGCCTGTTTTTCACACAAATCTCAATGTTTTTCTAAGTAACTTTCCCTCTTGCTTTGCTCTGGGCAGGAGTAGGCCCTCCACAACAAACCATCAGACTCACTGCAGGCTCTGTCTTCATGGGGAGAGTAACATCTTTTGACCAAGGCCGATGGACAGCTACAAAGCCACTGTGGTTGGAATTGAGGTGTTATAATGAAGGCACATGTTAACTATCTCAGAAATATTCCTGCATGGATAGTTTGAATTCAGACTAAAGGAAAATAGTGAGAAAGGTAAAAGAACAAAGTGCTGATTACCTAAAGTCAAGAAACTCACGCGAACATTCAATACTTGAAATGTATCACTTTGAGAGGCATTTGTGCACAGCTTGGAAAAAGCATAGACTTTGGAAACACAGAGATCTGGGTTCGAATCCCACTTGTACTCTACAGCACTGGGAATTTGGACAGGTAATACGTGCTCTTTCAAACGTCAGAGTCCTCACCTGTGAAACGGGTATGGAACACTTGCCACCTAGTTGCGAGCGGTAACTGAGCTAATGTCTACGTCATGTGTCTGGTCCGCTGGTACACAGGAAACTTTTTGTTTTTGTTAGATTTCTGCCACAGGGCCCATCCACTGGCCAGAGAGAGACAGAAAGAGAGAAAGAGAAAATGAGGAACCACCCCTCAGTGAGGATGGCCACATGGCAATCCGTTCTTCTACTTCATTTTCCTCTCAGGATTTTGGGCATGCATGTATACGTACCGGAGTGTTTTACAAGTGGGCAGGTCTCAGACTTGAACCACCGAGTTGTCCAGGTGGGATCCAGCACCTTCACCACACCACCTGCTGGCCCAGTAAAGGGAACATTTTAAAATAGTAGCCATTCTTTTTTTTTTTTTTTTTTGGGGGGGGGGAGGTTTTCACTATAGGGCGCATGCGCTCGCCAGACAGACAGAGAGAGACAGAGAGACAGAAAGTGAGAAATCACCCCACAGGGGGGATGGTCACGCTGCAATCCCTTCTCCTCCATTCTCCTCTCAGGATCTTGGGCACGCATGCACACGCGCCCGGCGTGAGTTTTAAGCCACCGGGTCCGGGACGTGAACCATGGTCGACTACGTGGGAGTCCAGCGACATAGCCATTACGCTAACTGCTGGTTCCCATAGTAGCCATTCTTAAAGGCATCCACAGGGCCTCTATGAATCAGTTCATGTAATGTATCCTCTCACAAGCCTTTCTTGATTGCCTTGAACTCACCTCCTGGGAATCTCTCTTATCAGGACAGAAATTTTAGTCAAGGAAACAGGATCCCCCCAATACAAGAAAGTTCTGAAAATATTAACCTCTCGAATACTGATCAAAATCTTGGAGAAAGACTTTGGATATCTATTGAAGTTTTAAAACAATTTATGAGGCCAGCAGGTGGTGTAGTGGTTAAGGTGCTGGACTTCCATATGGCTGATGACAGTTCCTAGCAACTTGAAACTCATGCCAGGCACTTGTGTGTGCATGCCCAAAATCCTGAGAGGAGAATAGAAGAGAAGGTATTGCACCTTGGCCATCCCCCTGCAGGGTGATTTCTCTCTCTCTTTCTCTTTCTGTGTCTCCGATGAGCACAGCAAAAAATCTCTCACTCAAACCAAACAATTTATGAAGGTGGGAAAGCCATCATCTCACATCTGGGTCATCACCCTTTCATTAAAAAGCACTTAGATGTAACATTTGCAAATTGCCTGCTGCTTTTCAGGATCCAGCCAGTGAGTCAATCAAATAGAAGTGTAGAACTAAATAAGTTTGCCAACTTGTATTACGTACATCTGAGTTCAAGTCCCAGTTCTTCCACTTATGAACTTGAAGCTTGGATGATTTGTTTGACAGCTTCATCATTCAGTGTCCTCATCTGTAAAATTCGACTTTAAGAGAAAACACTGTCTCTGATGAGAAAGAAACATACTTTGATGAGTGCTTATTATAGATAAGCCTCAAAAGGTCTGGAGATTGTCTTCGGTCAAAACTGAAGAGGAGATGAGAGATGTTCCCAAGCAAGAAAAGGGAACTGGAGGTTTCTGGAGTGCTGGAGAAGGGAAGGAATGGAGAGCTTTTGTATTTAGATCTGTATCCAGCCCTTGCAGATGGGGTCTTGGTCAGGCTCATTGACACTGTTTCCTCTTGGTAAGGCTGATGTCATTGTTCCTACCTGGACCTTCTCCTAACAGAAAGAGGTGATTGATATCAACCATCAGTTAGCTTTTTTCCAGATTGGTTGCTAATTACAAGATAGCTATTCACTACTTCTTGATTCAAGGGACTCAGAGGTTGCACTACAGTTTTTCAGTCATGATATCACCTTGATGTCAATGCAGGACCTAGGAAACATACATATTTATAGAACAAACTTCAGACCTTCACTCTTTCACCTCTTAGATCAAATGTCTTCTCTGAGAGGTCTCCACCTCACACTTCCTTTTTTTCATTTTTATTTACATTTTTAAAATACATTCAATCATGTTATTTAGCTTACAAGGTGTTCATTTCAATATATGAACATTTCTCCCCAGTCAAGTTGATCAAAATATAACACTACCTCCCTGTCTCAACAATGCTGTCTTTGTATCCCTCCTCCAAATGTTCTTCTCCAGGCCCCACTCCTTCACACACACCACATCTGGCATTCACATCCACCTCTTGTGTTTGTACATCCTTTAGCCCATCAGTTTCAGTTATAGAATGAGGACATTCTGTATATATTAAGTGGGGACATACAGTGTCTCTCCTTCATAGCCTGGCTTGCTGCACTCAGCAGTAAATCTTCCTCACACTTCTTGTTAGCTTCTAATCCTGTTTTATCTTTATTCACAGTACTTAGCATTTCCTAAGAGTTGTTAACATATTAGTTTATTTGGCTGACTCTCTAAAATATAAGTTTGAAAAGGAAGACAGAACACACACACACACATATTTGGTAGCTGCCACTTTTCATGGTGTAAATATTGCCAGCATGCCAAGATTCAAGCCACCAGCATAAGGTCACAGGATGTAGACTAGAAAGAGATACACAAAATTCACTCTTGCAAGCTGGTGCAAGCCCACTGTGGAACGCTCTCAGCCTCCTTCCTACTATGCTTCCCTCATAGTAGGAACTCAATAAGTACATAGTTATGGATGGAGGAATATGGGAAATTCAAAGGCATGAGGCAGCTAGAAAGTGCATGCCAGTCCCAAGGAATTCCACATCTGTCATACATTGAGTAAAGTTTCATGTATTTTCTTGGTCTATTAGTAATACTCCCAACCCCAAAATGCTCATGCAAGACTGAAATTTTTTTGATGGGAAGGCTTTAACTGTTTTACTCCGAAAGTAGTGTGTATGTATTTTAAGCACATTCATTTTTTTTCTGCTGAAAAAGGTAATTTAATTGCACTGAGATAGAAAATTTAATTAATAGTATTGTAATTTAGCTATCTATGTGTAAATGTTCCTTCTTCAAAAATAGACCGAAGTTCTTTGAGGTCAAAGACCATAATTGACTCATATTTTTTATCTTCTTTAGTTTAGGCAGGAGCACTTTGCAGATAAAAGTTGCTCAGGAAATATTTATAGATTATTATGTGATACTAATCCATAGCAAGACTTTCTGGCTTATTAAGAATATGGATTTACAGTGACCAACTCTACTTGCCTGAAAAGGTTTAAAAGGATCTAAAAGCTCTATTCAGCAATTTCCTTTTTTTTCTTTCTACTTGCAAGATTCAGCCTCAGTAACAAGTCGTGTCTAGGTATTTTCAGAAGTTGTTTTCAAGGCTTTCAAAAGTTCCTTTTCTTTTTTTCCTGGCAGCAAGGTTGAGGGGTTTGGGGGAAGGGAGTGCCAGGTCCCTATTTTTCCACACTGATTTTTTAAACAGAAAATGAAGATCTAGTTGGAAGCACTTTCACCAAACAAGAGCAGAATGAAACGGAGAAACTTAATGGATCGCTCTCTGTGAATAAAATGACAGATAAAATATCTATTTTGCTCACATATTTTTCATTCACAGACAGTTCATTTCAGTAAATATCTTACCACCTGCACTTGTCTATTTTCCAAGGTTTTTGGGAAATTTCCAATAAGTTCAGTTGGACTCTATAGTTGGTATTTATGAGGCTATGCTTTAAGGGAAATTGCATCAGGGATATCATCAGCTCAATTTTTTCTGTGTTTTTCTTGAACATGCAGTTGGCGAGCTCTCAAAGCCCTTATCGGGTCATAACTCAAAGATGCATGTGGCCTCCACAGCTGGGTTAATATTTACGAAGCGCTCGTCTGCCTCAGCCTTTCTCTGACGTGTCCGTGTCCCCTGCTTTCTGCCTTTCTGGGGGCCTATTGACACTGAAGATTCGAAAAGGCCAAGTCTACACTGGCAGAAGATGCCTCCTTCTTTCAGAAATGTTCCTCCCAGATAGGCTACTTGTCCCTGGAAGTGAGTTGGGGTTTCTAAGTGTCCCACAGCAGTTTCTCAGCACTATAGACACAGTGGGCCAGACCCTGCCATGCTCCATGTCACAGACCTTCCTGTGCATTGTAAAATCCTGAGCAGCATCCCCAGCTTTGACCCCACTGATGCCAGTAGAACCCCCTACCCATTCATGACAACCGCAGCTGTCTTCAGACATTGCCGAATGCTCTCTGGGGGCAAAACTACTTCCTATCGATGACACTGAGGTAAATTATCACTGTGTTGCTCGTGGTCAGGACAAAGCAAAAGGTTTCTATCAAGTAACCTGCTTTAAGAATCGGCTCACATCTTCAGAGTTCAGAAACCCAGATTACTTACCCCTCCCTGCCACCCGCACATGGTCAATAGTACCTGTGCATGCTCACAGTCCACTGTCTCTCGTGTGAAGGTTTTGACCACAAAGCTTGGGGTTGAAATGGCCACTTTCTTTAATAGGGTGGAGTAAGTGTCATGGTCTCGTGTTTCCATATAATAAAGAATCCATTGTTAGTTTAGAATTATTCTGTAAATCACATTTTCTTTTAAAAAATAATTGCCAGAGGGTGTGTGTGTGCTTGCCAGAGAGAGAGAGAGACAGAGAGGCAGAGAGATAGAGAGCAAGAGGGAGAAATCGCCCTCCAATTGGGCACAGTCATGCTGGAATCCTTCCTCCTCTATTTCCCTATCCTGGCAGGATTTGGGGCACATGCACATGTGACCAGTGTGTTTTTCAAGCCTCTGGGTCTGGGATTTGAACAGCAGTCATGTGGGCTCTGGGTCCCTTAACCACTAGGCCACAGGACTGGCCCAAATCACATTTTCTAACAGGAGAACAAGAATATCACACACCACAGAGAGGGGGGTGCCCAAATGGGTATTATCAAGTACTTCATATTTGTTGGCTGAATGAATGACAGCTACGTGCTGAGTTCTCTGATAAAACTGGAAATATAATGAGCAAAATGAAGCATGGCCTCTTTCACCATGGAATATACAGTCTGGTGGGAAGACAACATTGACTGGATAATCACACAGTGATGGCACAGTTACACACTGAGATTGCATGCTCAAAGGTCCTAAGGGCTAACATGACCTTATCATGTCCTTCTGCGGATGACATCAGAGCTGAGGAGAGAGAGAGAGACAGAGAGGCAGAGAGATAGAGAGCAAGAGGGAGAAATCGCCCTCCAATTGGGCACAGTCATGCTGGAATCCTTCCTCCTCTATTTCCCTATCCTGGCAGGATTTGGGGCACATGCACATGTGACCAGTGTGTTTTTCAAGCCTCTGGGTCTGGGATTTGAACAGCAGTCATGTGGGCTCTGGGTCCCTTAACCACTAGGCCACAGGACTGGCCCAAATCACATTTTCTAACAGGAGAACAAGAATATCACACACCACAGAGAGGGGGGTGCCCAAATGGGTATTATCAAGTACTTCATATTTGTTGGCTGAATGAATGACAGCTACGTGCTGAGTTCTCTGATAAAACTGGAAATATAATGAGCAAAATGAAGCATGGCCTCTTTCACCATGGAATATACAGTCTGGTGGGAAGACAACATTGACTGGATAATCACACAGTGATGGCACAGTTACACACTGAGATTGCATGCTCAAAGGTCCTAAGGGCTAACATGACCTTATCATGTCCTTCTGCGGATGACATCAGAGCTGAGACCTGGAAGAGGAACGCAGTCACCTGGGTCAAATGGAGGAGGGTATTTCAGACAGAGCAGCAAGTACAAAAGCCTGAAGGAAAGAGGAATCGGACGAGTAAGAGGAACTGGGAAAAGCCAGAAAGGGCAGTGAGGAAGGAGTTCAGAAAACAAGGGGAAGGCTGCTTTAAGAATCAGCAAGAGAAGAGCAACTGCCACAGCTCATGTGCTGTCTGCCGTTCCCACCAGGCCAGGTATCCTTTGGTCAACCAGTGACCCGACAATGGGCTTCAAGCAGTTGAGGGCAAAATCACACCAGAATCTTACAGAGATCTCTACCCATGGCTATAGAAAAATGGGGCTGGATAAAATGTAGTGGAGTCAGCAAATTCGGAAGTGAGAAGGGCCCAGTAAAGAAGGAACAGGCCCAAAGATGAGGGACCTGTATCAGTGGAAGGTAGGCCAACGGGGTGTGGTGAAGGATTTGACCAAGGGTCCCATTTGGAGCAAACTAATTCCTTTCCAGTTGGTGCTTCTTCTGATCTGTGGAAGCCCTTGCAGAACCAGTATTCAACATGCTCTTTATAATCCCTGGGAGGACTGGAAATGAAAGAGGTCGGGGGTGCGGGTGGGGAAGAAGTTATTCGAGACACATTTTAGGTTTCAGTTTATGCAATTGGACAGCTGTCGTCATTTGTCCAGAGAGCGAATACTAGGGAAGAAACAAGTTCGAACTAGAAAATAGTGACCTCTGTAATGGACAGGGTGAATCTGGGGTGCTTTTAAGATATTACAAAGGGAAGAAACCTCATGTGTGTCCCTATAAGAGAGTTGCTTTCCTGGGAGAAAAAGACCGAGGAGTCGCTGTTTTGCAAAAACTTTCTTTAGTCAGCGAGTATCCAATGTATAATCAGAACGGCTGTTAAGCAGGGGCTGATTATAGTTAGTGAATAATAACCAAATTGTAAAACAAACTGAAAAAATGGTGATTGTCAATTCCAACTTCCCTGTCTGTTCCCAGCGCATGAAGAACTTCAATGCAAGAAAGGATCCTGGGCCCAGCTTTCAGTGTGGGTCCCTGGTGAGGGAGGACGTGGACGGTATCGGGACTGTTCTGTCCCCTTCCGGATGGAGACAGTCCGCTTATCATGTCACGCCTTACCCAGGGCATCTGAAGGAGAACTTCTCCTTTTCTTCACCTTGCATCTGCTCAGTATCTTAATCCCAAATTGTGGGAGTGAAACTCTGGCAACCTTTAAGGATATAATTTGCTTCCTATTACATTATTTCTTCCCGTACAGGAGAGACCAAGTGTTTGTCATTTACGAGTGTCATGTCATTACATTCCATATTGCAGTGTAATGATGTGAAATGATTAAATGACAAAATGCCAGCTCACTGCCAAAAATTCAAAGTGGCATACTTTTATTTGTAGATTGGAAAGCTATTATTAATTCTCATATTGACTTTGCCGAACGAAATAATGTAAGAAGACTGGTGCTTGCAGAAATGGGGCACTGCGAGTGAGGCTCTGGGCCCCCCTTCCAACATAAGCAGAAGGAGCTCTCCCACTCTGGAGCATTCTTCAGGCCACACGTCCGGAGCTGAATGTGTTAGTTTAGAACAGTCTTGTCACCTGATGAATGTGGAGTGACAGGCATCAAAATACAACCTGACTGGAGTTTTTATTGAGAAGAAAAATGGGCATTGAGAACAGGTGGCTAAGAAAATCAAACAGCCTCCACTCCAGGGTGAAGCCCCTGCTTCACCACTTTTTATACTTGGACTGATTGGGAGGTTGGATTTTGTTCTTTTTTCTTTGAAGGGAACAAATCATACAAAAACTATTTTGTTTACATCAGCAAATTATGGGAAGAATTGGCAGTTGGTAAAAATGACAGGTTTTCCCCACCCAGAGAAAAAAGAAAAATGGGCTACAAAAGCTCATGTGGATATCTTTGAAAGAGGGTTAAACATAACATTCGTGGTACTACCTGTTTTTAAGCACTTATCATTCAAATCGGTATGACCTCAGTGTTTGAGGGTTTTGAAGAAACCTGTCCTCACCTGCCATTTCTTTTTTTTTTTCTTTTCTTTTTTTTTGGAGAGGTTTTTGCTATAGGGCGCATGTGCTCACCAAAAAAAAAACAGAGACAGAGAGAGAGAAAGCAAGAAATCACCCCTCGGGGGGACGGCCACGCTGCAATCCCTTCTCCTCCATTCTCCTCTCATGATCTTGGGCACACACACACACACACCCGGCATGAGTTTAAGCCACCAGGTTTGGGACTCGAACCATGGTCGACTACATGGGAGTCCAGCGACATAGCCATTACACTAACTGCTGGTACCCTGCCATTTCTTGATACCATTCATGGCCTCCCTCCCTAGCAACGCATTCACTGCCTAGTTCCAGTCAGAATCTTCTGACAACCACGTTCAAGTAGCTCTCTGCTGTTATTCTCTTTTGTTCTTTTTTGTTCCCTTCCTTGATCAATTTTTATTCTTTTCTTTGTGGGAACAAGAGGAACACCCTCTGTCACGACTTGATCATTTGTACCAGGTCTAAGAAATACTCTTGCCTTTGGAACTGTCTGCCCTGAAACTCAGAGGGCATTAGGCTTGGTGGAGGTTTTATTATACTTTCCATTTATACTTTTCTTTGGATGTAAGCTAACATCTTATATTTTCAGCTCCATTTTTGTTCCATGTTATTATTGCTTTTGTTTGGGACATTTGTTGTACTTTTGTGGTAAAGTACCCTTGGATGAAAGTCACCTGAGTAAAGGGGGGATAAAACCATCCATGTATCTCGTGTTGCATTGTTTTGTTTTGTTTATTACAGGCGGACACCTGCAAGGCCATTCACCTGTGGCTCAGTCATTTTAAACCAGAAAAGCACCAATCTCTAATCAGCTCCTTGATTTATAGACAACAGCTCCATGCCTGCCAAGATGACAGTAATCTTTGCTCCAAAGCAGGGGGCATCATGCTTTGCTTCTGGCATGTTGGCAAGGAGACAGAGAACATGTTCTTCATGGAAAGGGACTCGTAAATGGACAACTGCTCAGGTAACAAAACTGTCGGGAGCTCATTTGGCTCATGGGAAATAAAGTTCCATGATTGAAAAGATATCGCTGTCAGACAGCCCTGCTGGATGAAACCTGCCATTTTCTTGGGGTTTTCAATGAATAACACAATCTTTGTTTAGTCCGTGTGTTGTCTTCATCAAAAAGTACCAAGTGGCCCAAATCTTGTGACCGCACTGCAGCCATCAGGGAATGAGACTCCATTCTGATCCTTTGTGCCCATTACTTCTTTTGTGTCTTATTTCTACATCTTTTTGGCACTAGCTCTTGTTTGGCAGGTAGTGAGAACTAAGGGTTCCCTTGGAAGACAATACACCAAACAACATCAGAGGGATTTCTTTTTTCTTTAAATATACATGGCTTTGTCATTCTGTCCAAAATCATGAATGCATAAAATAGCTGCCAAGAACAGCTCAAATGGTTGCATTAAAGACCTCGAAATAATAGACCTGCTCCACCCACATCCACAAAGGAGATCACATTATACCTGTCCTGACCAGCACACATGGAGCAGTGGGTTACCCTGGGACCTTGGTCATGTTGTTATGGCCTGTGGGAATGATAGAATTTAATAAATAAACTCTACTCTTTCATAAATCCTCCACCTTCCCTGAAATCCCCTAAAACCTTGGGCATCTTCCTATGGCACTTGCTCATTTCTGCATGCACGGGGCACATGCAGACGTGCTCATTAGAGTGGTTGAGCTGAGTAGTGGAGAGGGCCACATGGTCTTGGTAGTCATTGGACATATGACAGAAAGAACAAAAATGCTAAAAAACAAGACAATTTCATACAGTGAAAAGTGCCATGAAGAAATGAACCAAAGTGGGGCCAGCAGGTGGCATAGTGATTGAGACTCTGGACTCTCACGTGGTCAAGAAAGGTTCAAGTCCCAGACCTGGCAGCTTGAAAAATTATGCATGCATGCATGCCCGGGATCCTGAGAAGAGAATGGAGGAGGAGGGGTTGCAGGTTGGCCATTCCTCCAGGAGGTGATTTCTCACTTTCCCTCTCACTGTCTCTCTTGTTTCCCTCTCTGGCAAGCACACTTGCCCTATAACAAAAACCTAAAAAATAAAAAGAAAAAAAGAAAGAAAAGAAAAAAAAAGGAAGAAACCAAGGCAATGTGATGGAGAATGAGTTCGGTGTAGACAAATGTAGAAGGTTTAGTCACATGGAGCTTCCAAGGGGAGGTGACATTTGGTAAGCATGAATGCTAGAGTACCAATCATGTTACAATCAGAGAAGCACCTTTCAGGTGATGGGAAAGGCAGGTGTAAAGACTGTGCATTCAGAACAAGCTTGCGCAGGAAGCAGTTCAGTGTGACGAGGTGAAATTGAACTACAGAGGAGGTAAAAATTGAGATCAGAGTGGTCAACAGGGGCCAGCTCATGCAAAGACATTCACACTTAGGATGTAATTCCAGGCTTCTTTGGCCTACCCTTGTCTCTTCTTTAGTTTTGCAGTAAGTCACATATATCACTCCACTTTCAGGACAATAAGAAATACCACTGCAATATAAGCAGTGATGTTCCAGAGCATAAATAGGTCTAAATGTTGATTGATGTGCAAAATTTACTTTTGCTACACCAAGGGACGCATATACTTGTGACAAAATCTGTCAGCTGCAACAAGGGAGTATAAAGGATGTCCACAGTAGTATGGGGCAGAGCACAGCTCACGTTGATAATATGTGAGATCCCTTCCTTCTTCTTCCTGCGTTGACTGAGGCTGGGCTGCCAGAAGCTATGGCCGCCATCTTAAAATCAAGACCAATACAGGGGAGGGAAGACCATCTGGAGATTCTGACCCCAACCTCAGATAGCTTCAAATATAGGATAAGCCATAGTCAGTAACCACCAGACCTCCAGACTTCTTTTTTAAGAGAAGGGGAAATCTAACTTGTTTCAAAATAGCATGGTAAGTTAATGCTTACAACATAGTTAAACTAACCAAAGGAAGAGACATGTTTACTGAAGATTGAGCACTGTGCCTTGTGAATTTATAAGAAAACTTAGTTGAGGTGGCAACACTTCTACTCATGAGTGGCCTGGTGCCAGGATGGCCAGGACAACTGATTGTGATGATGATGAGGCCCAGCAATACTGGAGAGATATCAAGTGGTAACTATTACTGTCTGTTTTAGTGTGGCTTTGAGTCTTTTTTGTTCTCAAGAATGCAACCAATCTTCTGGTACACTAAAAAATGTTTTTAATTGTTAATTTATTTAATTCCATCTGTTATAATTATTTTTCGATTTGAACAGAAGGAAAGAGAGAGAGAAAGATAAGGGGAAAGTGAGAAAGCAAGTTACCTGGACCAGAACTTGAACTGCGGTCGGCCATGAGGAAGTCCAGTGCCTTAACCACCATGCCATTTACCAGCCCTCTAAAGAATTAAAATAATAATAATAATAAGAAGAAGACCACTGAAATAGCCGGGAGGTAGAGAGGAAAGATCCTTTGCAAGTGCACAATACTGACCTGTGTGGCACAACGCACCCATTACTGATTACCAAGATTCTGCCAACTGGGATGTGGGTCCAGATGTGAGCAGGTTACTCATCCCGCTTCTGACTTTCCACCCTGCCCACACCAAACGGCATCAGTTTCTGATCCTGGTTCAGATTCCCTGGCTACATTAGGGGCACACGCCTCTAGTCTCCAAATTCTACTCCTTCCCTTCTGAGACCTCAGATTCTTATTGATTAACACAAAAACGTTGGTTTGAGATCGTGATTTTCAAATACAGGTTGAGAGTCTCTAACCTGAAAATCTGAAATCCTGAAATGCTCTAAAATCCGAAATATGTTGGGTCCTAACATGCCTCCATATACTGAAAATTCCACAGCGACCTCTTTTGATGGATTATAGTCAAAACACTGCAATACACAAATATCGTATAAAAATCCTTCAGGCTATGTGTGTAAAGCGTATGCAAAATGTAAGGAAATTTTGTGTTTAGACTTGGGTCTCATCCCTAGATATTGCATTACATATAGACAAATATTTCAAAAAATAAAATAAAACCCAGAATTGGAACTGCTGTGTGTGTGTGTGTGTGTGTGTGTGTGTGTGTGTGTGTGTGTTGGGGAGGGTGAGAGCAGAAGATAGCTTTCTCGAAGTTACACGTTGTGTAGAAACCCGCCAGATAGAAGAGATGAAGGTGGGAAAATCACACTTGAAACAGAGGAAGGCCACAGAGTCGTCTGGGCCCCCACTTCTTGTTCTCTGCACGGTTCCTAAGGACAGTGCGCTTGGGATAGAGACTCACACCTGATAAAGAGGGCTTTAAAAGGGGTGATGAAGTCAAGCTTTTTATAGTAGACTGTACAGGGAACAGCCGGCAGCTTCAAAAGTTACAAAACAAGTGCTCGAGATGACGTGTCACATGCTGACCTGTCCGGAGGGCACCCTGGAAGAAACCAGGAAAGCCCTCATTGTTGAACTATCGGTGGTGGGAGAACAAATGGATTCCAATCAGTTGGTGCACACCTTCTGCATGCCTGGGCTGGGCCTACAGGACACCTGATAAAGAGCACAAAGCTTCGCTGTTGATTTATCAGACTAAATACATCAAAAAGGTCTGAAAGGAACATGACACAAACCAGGGTGAGAACTGATACAGGTAATAGGATGCAAGTCAAGAGGTAAAGAAATAGTTAAAGCACAGGAGACCTGGGGCCTAGACTAAACAAAGCTACCCACTTGTAAGAGAATAAATCATCTGTCTTTCCCTTTCCACTTGAAGAGAGAGCTTAGAACTCTCCCTTTCCACACACCCCTCACTTGATTTCAGCCACCCACATCTAGACTCTTGTCTGGGACAAATGTCAGCTTCAACACCAGCTCACTCATTCCCATTAGCTTTCTTCCATTAAAGAACCTAAGAGAGATGGGAGGGCCTTGAAACTCTCCCTCATAATGGAAAGCCAGGAAAGAGGCACTTAAAAAAAAATACACTTACCAAGGGATAAAGTCGACCTCAGCTATCTTGCATCTTCCATTTTGCATCTTCCACTTTCATTCTAAAGGAGCCTGGTTCACTTCACTTTTGAAAATAATTTTAATGAATTCTCTCCAAAAATACTTTCCAAAATTTATTTTGGAAGCAACAGACCTCAAACAAGTAATTCACAATATTATTATTATTATATTCCTGTAACTCTGATAACAATAGAAGTACCTTTTCATTAGAAGAAATGTTACATTAAAACTGGAGCTCCAATTTGGCCGACTTCGGTGGATTGACCAAAAATAGAAATTGGCTTACATATCCTTCCATTTTTAGGGAAGGTGAAGAGATGGATTTAGACACTTGATTTTCTTAGCTTAGGGAGCACTGTAGGCTAAACTGCTTTGGCCCTGAGGGACTCTTCTCTATTGGCAGCCCTGGGCAGTGTAGGTTTTTAAAATTCATTTCTGATATCCAGTTGACGTGATTTTTTTTTTTTTTAAGTGTTTAAAATTGTGCTGGTCACCATTTCGGCCCTCAAAGAATCCAGCTCTCCTTGGCTCCTGGTTACTTCTCCCTTCTCGTGTTCTCCTAACTTCACATTGAGTTCCATTTTCCAAGTTGGATGTTTGTCTCAAAGAATGCAAAAAAACAAATGAGAAATCTAGAAGCAAGGGAAGCCAGGAGCACCTGCGGTGTTCTGGAGCCAGCTAAGTGGAGACTTCCCTTCATACCCAGTGGCCTCATGGGACAGTGTAGGAAATGTTTGGGGACAATACCATAAGGTCCTGCTAAAGAGAAGAACATGCACTTGTAAGGGGACAATACACAGGAGGGAAGATGGTCGAGTCGTGCGGTCAGCCAGGTCAGTCGCTGATGCTGGGTTCTTCATCTGCAACTCAGTTTTGGTGCTGGCATCTCCACAAGGGGAAGATGATCAGCAGCTCCTTTTTTTTCTTAGCGAGATTTTTGCTTGTGCGCTCACAAGAGAGACAGAAAGTGAGAAATCACCCCCTGAGGAGATGGTCACACTGCAATTCCTTCTCCTCCTGGGATCTTGGGCACCCACATACACTTGCTTGACAGGAGATTTAAGCCACTGAGTCCAGGCCTCGAACCGCTGTCAACGACATGGGAGTCCAGCAACGTAACCGTTACGCCATACTCTGGTCCTGATGAGCAGCTCCTCTTTCAAACTGGTCTTGTGAAACTTCAGTGAAGCAGGCAGGGTGGAACGACCTCTAGAAGCTATACCTCTGCATCCCGTTATGAAAAAATACTTTATCTTATTTCACCATGAACTGATTAGGCTAGCCAATTTGCTACTGTGATAACGGTTGGAAAAATAACATGCCTTTTGCTTACACTAAAAGCACTGTGAAGGGTACAGTGAAAAACTTACCAGATGAGAAGCTTGTAAAAGTGAATTTCTCTCTCTGGCTCTGAAATTTATAAGCTGTGTGACCTTAAACAAATCAGTTGGCTTCTCAGATTGTTTCACATGCATCTGTAAAAGGTGAGTTAGGCTCACTGTTCTGCTTATATTCCAGGGTTCCTATGGGAAACAAATATATTCTTATATAGGAAACTCTGGTGAGTCAAAATACATTCTACTAACACAAGGTATTATAATCAATAGGTTTTATTTCATTTGTTTTCCATTGCTAGTGTGCAATAGCAAAAGACCATGTATTGTTCTTGCAGAGGAAAAATGGGGGCGTGTTAATCCACTAAGGTTCCCGCTCCATCACCTCCACCCCCACATTGCACATCCCAGTAGGAGGGCAATAATTTAGATAAGAACTCAGTGTTAGGGGCCAATGAACATGAAAGATGCTTAGCAAATAGGGATACCATCATCCCTGAAGTGACAAGCACCCCTGAAGTAATGTCAAACACAAATCACTTCCACCCATGAGGCAGCTGTGATGCAGGATAGTAAACAATTACTAGGGGTTGGGACCAGCAGTTAGCATTATGGCTATGTCACTGGACTTCCATGTAGTCAACCGTGGTTCAAGTCCCGGACCCGGTGGCTTAAACTCATGCCGGGCACGTGTGTGTGTGTGTGCCCAAGATCCTAAGCACATGCACCCTATAGCAAAAACCTCTCAAAAAAAAAAAAAAAAAAAACAGGGGTTGCAGCAGAGTGTAGGCAGGGCTGTTAGGGCTGTTCCTGATTCCACACACTGAAGAGAAATCCTCCGTGAGGTTGGGAGCATAAGCTATAGAACTGGGCGTATAGGATCATGTCTGAGCAAGGCTGGGGTGAGGAATATTTTGGTTTAGTACCAAAGCTAATGGTTTATTGTTCATATGTGAAAAATGGAGTGGAGAAGGGCAAGAAGGGCACACCACAATGGCTTATGTCACAGAATACGTCTTGGGCTGGTTCTGCAGCTTTCCTAAGTCTTGTTGAAACAGGCCTCCCTCTTCTTCACTCTACTCCCCGTCCTCATGTGCAGCTGGTGACCTCATGGTGACAAGGTGGTTGCTGCTCTTCCAGAATGAGTGGATATCCAAAATATTTAACTAAAGGCATAGCCCTGGAGGCCCTTGCTGTTGTACAAGGTTTCCATTTAGAATCATAGGGACATCCAGTGTGCCCAAGCTAGGCACAAGGGCAAAGAAGGGCACTTAGCATTTTCACAGCCAGGCTGCCTTATCTGTGGAAGCAGCCAATTGTTAGTCCTGCCTCCTGCATTCAGGCAGAGGGAGGTGCAGAGGAGAAGGGCCTGGGTACTCTTTCAGCAGGGCTTTGCCTTTTTTTATTCTCCTTTGAGACTGATGCCCAAATCTCACTGGGTAAATACCAGTCATGCCCACTGCTAACTGCAAGAGGACAAATGCCTGTGGCTTCCAAGCCTCTAACCCAGGGAAACGAGGAAAGGGGGAGTTGTAAATGACTTTTGGCAAATCAGTTCCCAGTTTCTGCTGCAGCATATCGTTAAGGTTTGGGAAAGGCACAGGAGAAGGCCGATTCCTCTACCCTCGTGGTGGACAAATTGAGAATGAGGATCTCGGAAAGCCGAAGCCCCAACTTAAAGTAATGCATTATATTTCGTACACTGAATGTTTGACAATACATTTCACGGCTCATTTCCTGCTACTTGTGAACGCTAGTAAACACTCAGAGAGCGAATTCACATTTTTCATGTCAAATATCCTTACCGTTCTCTCCTCCTCCAGCTTGTCAACAGTTAAACACACCCCTGCGAGGACAGTCTGTTCACACTATAATCTTCTGCGACACTAAACCTTAATCTGTCTTAAAATTTCTATTGTTTTTCACTAAAAGGTTATTCCAGAAGTATTTTACAGAGCACATTCATTTTCTTGGCTGAGAACAAATTGCATAATCAGAGGCACTTTGACCAATGCTGAATCTTCCTTCCCAATCCAAATTTAAGGATTTCATGCGGATTATTCATTGCCATCCATCTAGCTAATTCAATGTCATTATTTTTCCCTGGTCTAGGCAGAATTTACCCTTCTCTGAAATGAGCTTATCTCATAATAAGATATGAGAGGAGGAAGGACCATGTTGGTGAACTTAGAGTCACTTCATCGACTCCCAGGCCTGGAAGGAAGAGGCTGCCAAAGTCTTTCAGAGAAAGAAAAAAAAATTTTTTTTTAAATAATTACAACATGCTTTTTTTTTTTTAACTTTAAAAAATTTTTTTAAGGGAACCAGCAGTTAGCGTAATGGCTATGTCACTAGACTCCCACGTAGTTGACCGCGGTTCGCGTCCCGGACTCGGTGGCTTAAAACGCACGCCGGGCACGTGTGCATGCGTGCCCAAGATCCCAAGAGGAGAATGGAGGAGCAGGGATTGCGGCGTGACCATCCCCCCTGGGGGGTGATTTCTCGCTTTCTGTCTCTATGTCTCTCTCTGTCTGTCTGGCGAGCGCACACGCCCTATAGCAAAAAAAAAAAAAAAAACCTCTCCAAAAAAAAAAAATTTTTTTTTAAATAATTACAACATGCTTTTTTTTTTTTACCTTTAAAAAATTTTTTTAAGGGAACCAGCAGTTAGCGTAATGGCTATGTCACTAGACTCCCACGTAGTTGACCGCGGTTCGCGTCCCGGACTCGGTGGCTTAAAACGCACGCCGGGCACGTGTGCATGCGTGCCCAAGATCCCAAGAGGAGAATGGAGGAGCAGGGATTGCGGCGTGACCATCCCCCCTGGGGGGTGATTTCTCGCTTTCTGTCTCTATGTCTCTCTCTGTCTGTCTGGCGAGCGCACACGCCCTATAGCAAAAAAAAAAAAAAAAACCTCTCCAAAAAAAAAAAATTTTTTTTTAAATAATTACAACATGCTTTTTTTTTTTTACCTTTAAAAAATTTTTTTAAGGGAACCAGCAGTTAGCGTAATGGCTATGTCACTAGACTCCCACGTAGTTGACCGCGGTTCGCGTCCCGGACTCGGTGGCTTAAAACGCACGCCGGGCACGTGTGCATGCGTGCCCAAGATCCCAAGAGGAGAATGGAGGAGCAGGGATTGCGGCGTGACCATCCCCCCTGGGGGGTGATTTCTCGCTTTCTGTCTCTATGTCTCTCTCTGTCTGTCTGGCGAGCGCACACGCCCTATAGCAAAAAAAAAAAAAAAAACCTCTCCAAAAAAAAAAAAATTTTTTTAAACCAGCAGTGTGACTTTGCAAATGGAGGCCTTCTCTAAATATCTGATTTTGTATTTGACTCCATTCCCCCATCCTATCTTCACCCTGTTCATGTCCTAAGTGTCACTCATGTCTATATATCACTCCCTTTCATGGGCTTTTTCTGTCCGCAAGACTGAGGGACTTCGCGAACCTCCTAACCGTCTTCTCTCTTCTCTAACATCCTATCAAGCACGCATCCTAGCCGATATGCAGCGCTAGCTGATAGAAACAGAATGCAAAGCACATGTGTAATTTAAGATGCTAAAAAAGGAAAAAGAAACGCATGAAACTAACTTTAATAACTTTTTAACTGAATACATCTAAAGTAGTATCGTTCTGACATGTGACCCAGATGGAAAACATGAATGGGATATTTTACATCCTTTAGGTAACCCAGTGAGCGTCCTGTAGGGCGACATTTCTCAGTTCGAAGCAGCACATCTCAAGGAGTGCAGAGCCACATGTGGCTAGTGGCTCCTGCCCTGGCAGCACGTTCCTATAGTATCTGCACGTTCACACTTCTATCCCACTGCACTCAGGAGCGGGACTATATTTGTCTTTCGCCACTATATACCCTCAGCCCCCAGCATAGAGTGGAAGCTTAATAAATGTTTGATGAAAAAATAATTGAACAATCCCATCTCTCCCACTATTTAACCACGTGACGCTGGGTTAGTTGATTTCTCTGGAGCTCCTACCTTATTAAAAAAGAGGGTGTCATAGTCAATGATTGCCAAGGTCCTCATAAATGTAAACATTCTAGGTCACTTAATTTGGTCCTTCCCCCCACACCCCTTAATAGCATCTTAGTGAATGCCCTTGATTTTCAGTAACAGCATTTTAAGGCCAGGGCACACCCCAATTTGCCCATGTCACTTTGTCCCATTCTCTCATTGATCTTTTAAACTTATAGATATTTACCATTATGATGCTATTTCTTTTAGATCAGCATTTTTTGTTTTTTTTTTCCTTTGATGATAAATATAAAATGTCTTCATAATAAAAAACTTGGACAATACAATAAAGTTGTCAGAAAGCAAATTTCTTATGTGGCTACTGCAGACACAGTTGACATGTTTGTCCTTGCATCTTTCACTATTAGTAGTAATATTCATATCCATACACATTTGATGCTTCTTTCAGCAAAATGGGGATCACATAATACACTTTCTAAATCATTCTTTATTATCTAACAATGTTTTGGGGGAATGTACACAAAGTCACTGAACATTATTTTAAAGCATAATTTTGCCAGGTATGACATATAGTTTCATATGTGGCCACCTTCAGAGGGGACAGAGAAAACAAGGTGGATCTGAGGGACATTTTTCCTGACAGGAGAAACAGCATGTGCAAAGCTTGTGGTTGGATCAAGGCCCTGGAGTGGCTGAAGCAGAATAAACAAGGCAGAAAGAAGTAGAAAGTGAGCTCAGAGCAGAAATAGGAGGCCAGCGGTGGGCTGGCTGTGGCCACTCAGATGGCACAGTCCCCTGAGGGGTAAGCGAAGTCACTGTACACTTTTTGCTGCAAAAATCCATTAGAAGAAAGGTGGTAAATTGGCATCTAGTGGGTTGAGGCATGGGATGCTGCTAAAGATCTACAATTCTAAGGCCAGATGGTGCAGAGCAGTAATGCAACTGGACTCACATGGGAAAGGTCTTGAGTTCACCTCCTGAGAGAGCCCTAAATGTACCAGGTACACACGCACTTGCCTATGATCCAGGTTAGCTAAGGATCGGTGGTGGTGGGGGGGGTCTTGCTGTAAAGACTTTGTGTCTGTCTCTCTCATGGAATAAATGAATAAATAAATAAACTCAAAATTTTTTTTATAAATTTTTGTTGGAACTCCCCCATGCCAATATTGCCAGAGTTGAGGAAACGTGCTCTAAAGAAAAATGAACAGCTGAGCACAAGTCTGTTCAAGTCCTAGACCTGATAGCTTGAAAACCATGCCAGGAGTGTGTGCGTGCATACCCAGAATCCTGAGAAAAGGGAGGAAGAGAAGAAAGAATTGGATTGCAACATGACCATTTCCAACAGGGGTGCTTTCTTTCTCTCTCTCTCTCTCTCTCCCCCCCTCTGTCTCTCTACAATGAGTCAATGTGCCCTCTGGCAAATCAAAAGAAAAAAGGAAGAAAGAAAGAAAAGAAAGAAGGAAAGAGAAAGAGAAGGAAAGAAGAAAGAAAGAAAGAAAGCAAGAAAGAAAGAAAGAAAGCAAGAAAGAAAGAAAGAAAGCAAGAAAGAAAGAAAGAAAGCAAGAAAGAAAGAAAGAAAGCAAGAAAGAAAGAAAGAAAGCAAGAAAGAAAGAAAGAAAGCAAGAAAGAAAGAAAGAAAGCAAGAAAGAAAGAAAGAAAGCAAGAAAGAAAGAAAGAAAGCAAGAAAGAAAGAAAGAAAGCAAGAAAGAAAGAAAGAAAGCAAGAAAGAAAGAAAGAAAGCAAGAAAGAAAGAAAGAAAGCAAGAAAGAAAGAAAGAAAGCAAGAAAGAAAGAAAGAAAGCAAGAAAGAAAGAAAGAAAGCAAGAAAGAAAGAAAGAAAGCAAGAAAGAAAGAAAGAAAGCAAGAAAGAAAGAAAGAAAGCAAGAAAGAAAGAAAGAAAGCAAGAAAGAAAGAAAGAAAGCAAGAAAGAAAGAAAGAAAGCAAGAAAGAAAGAAAGAAAGCAAGAAAGAAAGAAAGAAAGCAAGAAAGAAAGAAAGAAAGCAAGAAAGAAAGAAAGAAAGCAAGAAAGAAAGAAAGAAAGCAAGAAAGAAAGAAAGAAAGCAAGAAAGAAAGAAAGAAAAGGAAGGAAGGAAGGAAGAAAGAAAGAAGAAAGAAAGATAAAGAGGAAGAAAGAAAGATGAAAAAGAGCAGCAACCGGAAGACTGGTGAAGAGGTAGCTGAAACACACGGTCTAGGCTGGGCACTTCCTTGGGAATGTGGGAGCTGGAGCAGCAGTCAGTCTGCTCAGATTTTGAAGATGGAGCATCAGGGTTTGCTGATGCACTAGACGTGGTACCTGGAGAGAGTAAGGCTTGGGGCCTGAGCACCTTAAAGGATGGAATTGCAGTTACCTAAGATGGGACAAAAAGAGGTTCCAGGAAAAAGACTAGGAATCTGACTGGTAGATATTTGAGTCCTGAAGAGCCTGACAACTGGCTGAAAGTGGGAAGCAAAGAGGAAAGAGCAGGGGAGGATCACTCCAGCTGTGCAGCCTGAGCAACTGGCTGGAAAGCAATCAGCCAAGACAGGAAGAGGGTCCAGTCTGCAACCGGAAGTTGGCAGTCCTGGCTTTCAATGTACTGAGTTGAGGCACACCCCCAGGCAAGGGTAATGACTTTTCTATCTCCTTACCTGCCTCTTAGAGTATCAGCTAAGATCTTGGAGGAAAAACACATTGTAAAGTTAAGGTCTCTTACATACAAACGTTATTTTCAAAGTCACGTCATTTCATGGAGTTTTGAGCTCCTCGATCCAATTTCCTGGGAAACCATAATGTATTTCCTGTCACATCCTGCCCTTTTAGAGTCTGAGGAGAGTTGACTCTGCCCTAAGAGAAAACATATTTATTTAGTGTGTTTAAAAATTAAGTTTATAGCAACAGAGCTTCCCTGTATTTGGCCTCAGAGTACATTACGATTCTTTAAGCTCCGCTGTTAAGAACATTTAAGGGTTATTTTTACATCAGTAAAAGGCTTTCAAAGCTAGAGAGCACACAGGGTGCATCTTTCTCAAGGAAGACCAACCTAGGGAATTCTAGGGTAATTTTTTAGAAGTAGAAGGTAGGGGGCCAGCAGGTGGCATAGTGGTTAAGTGCTGGACTCCCACATGGCCTATCACAGTCTGAGTCTCAGATCGGGAGGCTTGAAACCCATGCTGGGTTTGTGTGTGTGCATGCCCAAAATCCCAAGAGGAGAATGGGGGAGAAGAGATTGTGGCATGGCTATCCCCCGCAAGGGTGATTTTCTGCTTTCTCTCTGTTTCTTTCTATCTCTCTGGCAAGCACATATGCCCTATGGCAAAAATCTCTTTAAAAATAAAGAACATAGGGCTTATGATTAATTTTAATGGAGGGACATACTAATAATATTAATAATATGTTTTTACATTCCCTATTCTGTTTATGTCTCACAGAATAGAGTCATGTTCTGTTGTTCTGTTTTGCAGACATAAAATAATGTCTGTTTTGCAGACATAAAATAAATGAGACCTAGAAAACAAAGTAACAGGGTTGGTCCCATAACCTAGTGATTAAGGGAGCTGGATCCCACATGGCTGACCACAGTTTGAATCGCAGCCTTGATGACTTGAAAAACATGCCAGGTCTGTGTGTGTGTGTGCATGGCCAAATCCTGGCATGATGGCTAAATGGAGACAAGATTGCAGCATGATCACTCCCCATAAGGGGATCCTTTCTTTGCCCCTTCACCCCTGCTTTGTGTGTGTGTCTCTCTGGTACGTGCACATACCCTGTGGTAATTTAAAAAGAAGAAAGAAAGGAAGAAAGAAGGAAAGGAGGAAAAGAAAGAAGAAAGGAAGAAAAAGGAGAAAAGGAAAGAAAGAAAGAAAGAAAGGAAGGAAGGAAGGAAGGAAGGAAGGAAGGAAGGAAGGAAGGAAGGAAGGAAGGAAGGAAGGAAGGAAGGAAGGAAGGAAGGAAGGAAGGAAGGAAGGAAGGAAGGAAGGAAGGAAGGAAGGAAGGAAGGAAGGAAGGAAGGAAGGAAGGAAGGAAGGAAGGAAGAAAGAAAAGAGAGAAAGAAGAAAGGAAGAGAAAGAAAGAAGAAAAGGAAAGGAAAAGAAAAGAATAAAGAGAAGAAAAGAGAAAAGAAAAGAAAAAGGAAGTAATGTACACAAGGACCAATGAGGAGAAGAAACTGCAAGACAGTAAAAGATGGAATACCGAAGGGTCTTAAAGAGTTATTTGCCACACATTCCACCTTAGAAATAGAAACTGAGTCCTCCTTGAGGCTAACTGATTCCGTCAGAGTTTTCTTGCTAGAAGGCAGAAGATAGCCATGAGAAACATAGCGACATAAGATAAAATGTTGTGTCCTTGGGATCCACAAGCAACTCAGCTCCAAGGACACAGATGAAAGCAAGCTGAGGTCTGTGGAGTGATGGTGTAGGTGAGACTGACAGACGCCAGGTAGGTAAATCTTACAAGGCCTGTCTTCACTCACCTAAACTCAGTCCCTTGTTTCAGTGTTTCCTTGAGCATTTTCTGTAACACTGGTTCCCTGAGAATGTATTATTCCCTGAACACATTCAGCGGTCATGAAAGTTGGGAAAATTCAGGGAATATACATTGAGGCCAAGAAAATACTCTGGCCATCATGACACTCCAACAGAGACCCAAGATACACAGAAGTTCCTCACAGTTCTTTGAACAGTTTCTTTGACCAGTGAACCATTCTTACAGGGCTTCTGTGGAGCTAGCAGACCGGCAGCAGCAGTGTAAACAGGGCTGCTGTGTGGGCAGCTTTCAATGGAGATTTAAAATGGGCAGTGAGCAACAAGGAGAGTCACTGAAAAATAGAATTTGGCATAAAGATTCAATTCTGTTGGGATCTCCCTTTATCTCTGGTTTGCTGTGGTCTCACATACCTACTATTTATAGTAGGTGTCTGATAAAAGGCTATGTGAAGTGATGGGGAAAGAGGGAAGGTCTTCAAAGTTCCAGAAACTCTTGGGAGGCTCTTTGGGAGCCTGAGTTCTCTCGTGATGTGTGCATGTTTTCCCTA
>NW_006159525.1:6041510-6048132 GCF_000334495.1 Tupaia belangeri chinensis
CTACATAGAGAGACCAAATACAGACTTGAACTCGGTTCTGTAGTTCCCCACCTGGGCTGATACACAGGAATTGCGAGTCTAATCCCTTGCTCTGCATGACCCTGATGCCTGCGGCAGGGTAAGCAGCCCGCCTGTGGCCTCACAGGGGAGGGCACAGGTACATTTTATAGTGCTTGCCACTTCATAATGTCATCCATTCATTCGCCTATTTTTCCCTTCTGTCTGGTGCCATGTAACTTTGGCTAAGCCATTTAACATTGTGGTTAAGAGCATAGTGAAAACAGGGAACTTCCCAGGTATCTATCACAGGGCTGTCTGTATATTCCTCTAACCAGTGATTTTTTTGATCACCTATTATGTGACAGGTGTGACGATCAGCTCTGGGCATCTGAGGCTGAATACGACTGATAAAGTAATGGTAGGATGGCCTTCGTAGTCAAGTGGAGAAAGAGACAAAGAAACAAATATGTAACAACAAATTCTGACTAGGCTATGAAGAGAACAAACAGGATGCAGAGGGGAGCTTGTCAACGCTTGTCCCCATTTTGATGTTTGACCCCTTCAAGCCCACTATTCTTCTTCCCTCTTTCATCTCACATTCGAGCAAGGTCAAGTAAAAGGCTGAACATGCCTTCATTTGGTGCTGATGCTAAGTCTCAACCCATGAAAGGGAACCCTCACTCCAGCCCTATCCCCTACCTGCCACAATATCCCCAGGCACTCACCGCTTCCTGCTGTCTCAAGTCATTGTGAACCTGTATAGGAGTCCTGCTTTCCCAACATGAGTATCTCCCATATGTGAGTATTAAACCTCGTTATGTGAGTATTAACCTTTCATACTGCATAGGTGCATGGGCAACATCATCAGTTTTGACTTCAAAACCACATTTTGGGTGCGTGTCTATCTCATTCTTTTTGATGCCCACAACAATTCTAAGATACATAATATATGTATTTTTGTATTTTGTTTTACTCTTTATAAAATTAGATGATTTTAATTTGTCTATCCCTTGTAGTGTCATGGCATCAAATTTTCAAGCATTCCAGAAAGAAATCTTTAGACAGAATGGGTATATAATATGATAATCTTATAATTTATATAGAAAATTGATACATAAAATACTTCCAGATATTTCTTGTGGAATTATTCAGACAGTGCATTCATTTTGATTTTAAAACTAGGATCAGTTCTTTATACAAGTAGGCTCTATGGTCTGGGGTCCAGGAGGCTTTCTTAGCCCCAAAGGTTTACCCTAGGAATTCATTACTAAATCTATCATTAGATTCACTCTCAAGGGCTTTCTCAAATCACATGTGTTCATTATGGAAAAACATCACATGAGCTGGGGAAAGAGACTTCCTGAGGAGGACATTAGAACTCGTGGTATCTGGAAAGAACATTCTAGCTGGCATGAGAAGGCCTGCATTAAGATCCCAGCTCTGCTAGTTTTTGCCTGTGAGGCCTTGAACTTTTTTTATTTATTTTAATATTTAAAACATACAGTTTTTGTTGCAGTTTCTGTTTGCTTCTTTCTCTTTTAACCTGCCTTTACTGATTGTGAATCACAGAAGGTGGCAATTTGTGTGAATCTGCAAGGTCTGACACAAAGATGAAGTATCACTTTTGTAATTATTATCTAATTATCCTGTCAACAAAAAGGTTAGCTGGTGTGTAAGTCAGACGAGCTAGAAGAACATGAGGTGCTTGAGCATGGAGTGGGGCCAATGACAGAACATGGCATGAATTTTGGAGACGGAAACCCAGGGCCCAAGCCCTAGCTCTGACAAGTCCTCATTTTCCTTAGGTATAGACAGGGATTTTAATAGTAACTCCCTGCTATGCTCATTCTGAGAATTAAATATTTCATGAAAAGTGCTGAGTGAGCATTCAATAAATGTTAACTATGATCATTCTTAGCATTTTTATCACCATTTTAATCCTTACTAAAAGAATTGGAGAGACCAGAAAGTTTTAAGAGGTGGTATCTAAAACCAGCTGTCCTGGTTCTACCCAGATCTGACTATCATCCTAACACTCAAAGGTCTCCACGGCACTTTGTAAATGAAATGAAAAAGAAAGATAGGGAATAATTATTTCAATACATTCTCTAACTTTTTTTTAAATCCATTCAAATATTTTTTTCTGAGACAGAAAGAGAGAGAAACAGTCCCAAAAGGGTCCCCATGCTGTGATCCACCGTAGCCAGTCAGAACTGCAGGCACACATGGGTGCACCCGGTATAGACAAGGACAACTCAGGGTGTGAACCCGGTACCCTCTGCATGGCTCCAGCACTACAGAACACTGAACCACTGCTCTACCTTTGCGGCTGGCCTCAAAACGTTTTCTATAAAGTATTGACATGACTGAACGTGGGAAGATTTACTTAAGGAACACTGTTGATGCGTTGTAATTTATTTTTAAACTAGGAGAAAGTACTTAGCTAAGCAGAAAAGGCCGCTCAAAGTCAGATATTTGAATAGCGTCTGCAGCAGCGTGGTCATACACGTGATGTGCAGCGGCTTTGTAGTCGTGGGCTCTTTAATTGAGCAGACAGATGTGTTGCTCGCATAATGGATGTGTGGAGGCGAATGAGTGCCAGGCACTATTATTTTCCCCCCTCAAAGCCATGCATTTGAAGTGTAGGTGAATACAAACCATCTAGGAAATAATTGGGCTGACCCAGTAGCAGAAGTAGCCATTTTGGCAGCCATGAAAGAAGTGCTCCTCGGGTGACAGAAGACAAGGAGGCTAAGAGGCAGAATGCAAGATCTCTCCAGGTTTGAGCCTGTCAGCCTGAGAAGTAAAGAAAAATTACAAACACGGTTCCAATCTTTTTGATGCTAGTCTTTTCAGACACAGTGAAAAATAAATAAAAAGAATTTTTTAAGAATTAGTCAATCTCATAGTTAACTAAGTTAAAGCAACTGAGTGAAGGTGCGTGCGCTCTCTCTCTCTCTCTCTCTCTATCTCTCTGTTCATATATCTTTATTTGCTTTTATTACTACAGCCTCTGATCCCAGCCCACGACCTTGTTTTATAAATAAAGTTGTTGTTTTAATACATCAATGTTCATTCATTATGTATTCTCCATAGCTGCTTTAAGGCGACAATGAAAGTCGAGTGGTTGCACAGAGACTTCATGAACCAAGTATTTCTTATTCAGCCCTTCACAGGAAAAGATGGCTGACCCTGATCTGTTGTTACAGGTCCATCAAGTCCATCCCCATTCTCATTTCTTTGACTGAAGATTCTTAAGTGACACAATCTTGTCTTCATGGTAATTCCAAAATTGAGACATGGACTGAAACATGGAGAGTGTGCGGAGGTGTTCATGAGAATGCTTAGCATGGACACAAGAATGCCTGAAAATAGAGGAAGAGGCTACAGGGTAGGGTAACATAGTAGAGTGAAAACATGGACAATTTAATACATATTAGGATATTGGGAAAGTCATGGTGTATTTTTCTATGTTTTTCTATGCAAAAATGTGTCACGACTCTTCTGATGACCCAATATTTCAAAAAATAAAAACTGGTAGAGCTCTTAACAAATGTGCACAGCATAACCTAATGTCAGTGTTGAGGAAAATGAACACGGGTAAGTCTTTGATTTGATTATTGTATAGAGTATGCATGCCTTAAAAAGAAACATACTGTAGCCCACAAAGATATATATCGATTACATGTAAACCAGAAATCATAATTGAAACAATAAACAAAGAAAAAAATAGGAAAGGAGCATTTATGAACTGGCCTCTCCCTGCCATACTACCTTCATCTCTTGACTATCTCCTCCTTAGGCTTTCTACTCTGGATACACAACAGGACAATCAGTTCCTCCAAGGAGGCGTTATTCCGTCTTGTCTCTGAATGTTCTTTCTCTCCTGTCTTCCTCTTTTTTTCTCTTTTTCTTTTTCCATTTCTTTCTTTATCTTTTTCTTCCTTTTATTTTTAAAATTTATTTAATTTTTAAATTTTTTTTGCTATAGGGAATGTGTGATCACTAGAGACAAAAACACATAAACATATGGGAGACAGGGTGGGAGGGGGTGTGAGAAAGCATCCCCTAGAGGGGATGCCATGTTACAATCCCTTCTTCTTCATTCTCCTCTCTGGGTTTTGGACACACACACACAAGCATACACACACACACTCAGTGGTTTTTTTTGTTGTTGTTGTTTTGTTTTGTTTAAATCAAGCCTTAGGGTCCAAGACTTGAATCATGCAGCTGGCCACGTGGGATCCAGCCACCTTAATCAGCATGCCCCTTGCTGACCCTCTCCTCTTTGTCAGGGTTGTTTTACATTTTTTTCATTGCCAGTGAGCTCTTAACTGTCTCTCTTCACTATGTTTCTTCAGAGTACGTTCTGTTGCTTTCTTCTGTGGTTCCTACTTTCCTCAAATAGTTATTGCTGATTGTTCCCCACTCTTGTACTTGAGACTACTCACTTGTGCCACCCCCTAAAGTAGGACCTAGACTTGTGGCTTTGGATTTAATGAGAGTTTGGGAGTGGAGGCATATTTGTAGCTTCCTTCTGAGTATCTCCCCACCACTCTGAGTCAAGCTCCCACATTTTCTGCTTTGACCTGAAGACAATACCTCCTTAGCTGTTGCCTTCTTTAGGAAGATCAATCATCTTAAATCAATGAGTAGTAAATTTTCTCACTTGTTCGTGGACTTTCTGTTCCTTCTGCCTTTTTTTTTTTTTTTTTTAACCTCTTTTACAATCCTTACTGGAAGTCTAGTCTCAGGAACAGAGTGTTTCTGGGCTTTTCCCACAAATTCATAGCGGTGTGGATATCCTCCCTAGGTCTCATTCAATCAGGGAAACTCCAACTTGGCCCTTGCCAGAATATTCTTGAAGCCCCAGTCAAGCATGTTGACATCGACGATACTAATTTTTTCCTCTGATATCTGCACCTACCCATCAAAACTTGCCTATCTTACATTTCTCTATTCTTAGCTAAATAATCTCCTACGCCAATTTGCAATTTTCTAAATTTTGTATTACTGTTACAATACTAGATGACATTTAGGTGTAACTCTATGAATGTGACTTACCTTAAGTATTACCTATTTATATGTAGAGAGAAATGCATAACCAGCCATGTAAGGAGAGCATCAAACCCTTGAAGTATAGTTTCACCTATAAGTGGTCGAGTTGAAGTTAAACAGCTTTAGAGAAAATTTATAGACAACATAGAGAAAAGTACTTGGGTATTACTCGTGTAAGTGGCATGTAAATATTGAAAATAAAAGGGAAAATAGTTGTCAAAGAACTAAGGAACTACCTCGCTAATTATGCCACTACAACAAAATGAACTTACCATCTAACACCATATACCTCTTGACTGATGTTTTCTAGGAAACCTAAGTCTGTGCTTTATTCCAAAGGTAGAATTCCATCACTCAATAGGCAAAGAAATTCAGAGAAGTGGCATCTGCCCCTAGGCAGATGGCAGTTTTCTTCCGATAATCTCTTGACTGGACCAAGGCCAATACCATTTCCTAAATGTCAAGCATATATATATATATATATATATATAAATCATCACATTGCATCACCTGACTTCAGGGCTATTTTTAACCAAGCCAAAACACTTGATTGTCCATTTTCTTCTGAAAGAGTTATAGGCATAGGGGTAAGGCCATCTACGCCATTTGATTGTTCAGGCTGCAACAGTCTGAGCCACCATGTTCAGCGGCATGACTGGTGAAAGGTTCTTTATTCTGTTTGAATGGGTTGAAATTAATTTCAATGAACCCACACCTCTTACATGATCATTTTCCTGTATAGCAAAGCCTAACACTTCTTTTAAAATGCTCAGCCTAACTTGCAGCTTTACGACTCTGACACCAAGAGCTTGAAAATCCTTACCCCAAGCTGTACAAGAGAAACCCAGGCAACAATTTTTTGGACCCATCAGGGAACTAATATTATAGGACAAAGACTACCATGAAATCTGGGGAGATAACAAGTGCAGAATCAGAGCAGAGATCTCTTACCCCAAAGCAAAAGCTGCAGGAGTCAAAAACCGGTAGGGTCACTTTGAAGGTAATTTTGAGTTGCTGAAAGTTGAGTATGACTGGCATGAGGGTCAGTCATACTGGGGTCAGTCTTGGTAGGGGAGTCCACACTGTCACAGGCAAAGCCCAAGAACCATGTCTGGCTATTGGTGAAGATCTGATCAAACCCCCCTCCTGGCTCTGGCGGGGAGAATAGTAATCACTGTGAAATAAACTCATTGTATTTTCCATAACAAAGGCTGACTCTCCAGGAGAAAAGACTTTGCCAAGCCCTAACACAGCAAGGTCAAGAGAATTCCTCCCACTTCAGTCCCTCGAGTCCAACTGCCAAGATTGGCACAACAAAATAAGTCGGTATTGGATTATCATCCCAAGGATAAAATCAATATACATAAGTATATATTGATAGAAACAAACTACTGGATGGGTAAACACACACATAGAAGAACTGGCCAATCTCCCATGCAAAATAATTCTAAATAATTTATGCAGCTATTCCACCCTTGATGAAGTAATGCATAACTCCCCATTCCTTGGGCATGGGCTACAAATTTCTTTCCAAAGAATACACTATTAATAGTGAGCAGGGGGA
>NW_006159525.1:6048315-6071288 GCF_000334495.1 Tupaia belangeri chinensis
GTAACTCTGCAGTTAAGAAACTGGCAGTCACTAACTCATCTAAATGCTCAAGATGAACATCAATGGTGATGAGTCATGCCATAGCATGTACTCTTGATGTGGTGTAATAGAAATGGCACTTCACTTCTGTAGTCCTACTCCTCCAAACATATAATTTTAGGCTCATCATGAGAAAGACATTAAACAATTCTAATTGGGGAATAGACATATGGCAGTTTTCTCCCCATAATCTCTTGACTGGACCAAGGCCAGTCAAGACCATACCTGACAAGTATTCCTCAAACTATAAAAGTCACCCCAAATTAGAAAATCTGAGGACCTGTCTGCTATGGTTTGAATGTATGTGCTTTTCCAAAATTTCTGTTGCAACTGAATTGCCAAGGTGCTGGTATTAAGAGGTGGGGCCTTATGGGAAATAATTAAGTCATGGGATTCTGCTCTTGTGAATGAGATTAATCCCCTTATGAAAGGACTGGAAGGAACCAGATGGACTCTATTGCCTTTGGGGCCCTTCTGCTATGTGAGGGTACAGTGTTTGTCCCCTCTGGAGGATGCAGCCACAAGGCACCATCTTGGAAGCAAACAACTAATCTGTCAAAAAATTATTGGCTCCATTTGCATGGGTTTCTCTTGGCTTTTGTAGCCTCTAGAACTGTAAGAAAAACATTTCTGTGCTGGCTTGGTGACACAGCAGTAATGTACTACCAAAGCAAAGCTTGATCCATAGGAAGATTTTAGGTTCAGTTCCCCAGGTGACCTGTACATGCGAGGCACATGCACCCACAATCCTGGATGATTAGGAAGGCTGGTTGTGGGGGAGAGTTTGTATGATGAGACCCTATTGAGGATGTTTGTCTTTGTCTTTCTCTTCCTCTCTGTCACTGTCATGTATAATTTTTTTTATTTCTATTACTTATAAATTACCCAGTTGCAGATATGGACAGAGACACTGCCATATCCAAGAGGAACATGAGGATGTGGTGAGTAAATATAATGTAGTATTCTAGATGGGATTCTGAAACAGAAGAAGGATGCTATGTAAAAACTAAGGATACCTGAATAAATTATTGACTTTAGTTAATGATGTACTGATATTAGAAAGATACCTTATTAAGATAATAATAAGAGAAACTGGATCTGGGGAAAATGGGAACACTCTGTACTATCTTAAGAACTGTTTTTGTGGATATAATTTCTTTCTTTTTTTTTTCCAAAGTAGAGGGCTTATTTAAAAATAGGAAATAAAAACAAAACTTAGTTCACCTTAGAATTCACAACCATTATCTCATAAAAGCAAGTGTCTGGTACCCCTGAGTGGTTGAGCCTTTTATCATAGCATCATGAGGTTTAATAAGAGATCATTTCAAAAACCCCATCTGAGAGGCATAAATGGCCCTGTGCACATACCATGAGATCATTGTCGAATATTTGCGTGTAAGTTAAGCGTAAGACAACAGTGAAGTGGTAAACCTGCTTCTCATGAGCTTCACCTGAGACCTCTCCTGCTTGGTTACAGTCCCCTCTATGAACGGCTGACAGTCTAAAGATTAGGTCAGTCAAAGCAAATTACTTATTTTATTTCTTTAATTACCAAGAGCAGCTGGAGAAACAAATAGGTAAGAGCACCTTCGTTTCCACTGTTGTACACAGTTTTTCCTGATTGCTTTCTTGGGCCTCGTTTGCCCAATGTGGAGTTAGCCTCCTTCAAAGTGTGGTGGCTCCTCTACTTCCTGTTCTCTTCATATGCAAGTGATATTCTAATTTGTACATCCCTAGGTTAGAGAGGGCCCCACTGCCAATAAAATGGTGAGTGTGTAAGGACAGTTGCTCCTAGCCGGCAGCTTCTGCTCTCTCTGCACAGCCAGCCTCCGGCTATACTTCTAGTTCATCTCTTCTGAAGTCCTCAAATGGCAGGTATTCTGGCACATCACGGGCTCCCCATGCGGTGGGCTTCCCGTTTTCTTCATCCCAGTCAATGCCTTTTCAAGTGTTTCTTTTCACCTACATTCACAACTTAGCTCAATTTCCATTTATTAATGAACACTGGAAACTTTGTTTAACAAAAGTGATCTCCCTTTTGATCAATATTGCATTCTCAATACAATTTCACTGGAGGACAGAAATATTTCTATACATAATAACAGTGAAACCTGATGCACAATCCAGAACTAATAAATTACTGTTTTGTCATGTGGCCCTCTGCTAAGCTCTTTAAAATAAATGGAATTGGAATCTCATCTTTTAGGAAATTATTATTTTCCCCACTGTATGTGAAGAAAATTGGTCTACACGAAGTCTACAGGCCTTGGCAATGTGGCCAAGTTTGTATTAGATTTGGGTCTTTGACGTCTTTCTCCCTCTCCACGCTCTTGTGTGCTTTGTTGGTGGGTACTGACAGGCAGCATGCTTCGTAGAACACGGTCTTTCAAACAGGGTCTTTCAAAATTAATACTTGTTAATTTTTAAAAAAGGAATACATAAATATCTAAACATGAACAACACAGCTACTATACTGCTACATGAGTTCCAATATCCTTAAAGTGTGTTGCTGCTCCTTACGTGATTTCTAAGTTAAATGCAGGTGACTAATACAAAATGATGGTGCCTCCCTGTCTTCCTAAAACACGGAGAAGACTTCTGTTGCCTTTGTATGCACAGCTGAGCTTCCAGACCGCCTCCACCTAAGGCTTTGGTCCTTGGTGTGCTGGGGAATTACTCCCGAGGCAGCATCTTTTGGAGCTCTCATTTCATTCAAATCGGAAAGATGTGGTAATGAAATCATTCCTTATAACATGTTTCAGGTCTATTAAATAAGCACATTGAGGAATTCCCATTTCATCTGAAATGGGCTTGTCACGGTAACCTAATTGCAGTGTCTGTACATCAGGAAGAATGTAGCCTTCTTGGGATGATTTTAAGAATTAATTATTTAAGTTTCCTATTTCCACTTAATAATCTCCATAGATTAGTGCATTATACTTATCCCTTTATGATTTGCAAATTTGTCTAATTATTGTTCTTGGTACCTCCAAGCTTGACATTCTTAAATGTGTTCATTCCAATCTACAGGAAGGATTGCTGAGCTAGGACATTGGAGGTAAGAAAAAACTTTGTAGGGCCAATTTACTAATAAAACCTGGCATGGTGCTTGCTGTGAAGATGCTGCCTGTCAAAAGCTTAATCAGGGGGAATAATCTTGCCCACTGTTGCATCCAAGAAAGTCATTGTTTATGACTTCAGGGAGTACTGTCTTATTAATTTAAGAGATATACTGAGAGAGAACCCTTCCAGAAAAGTACACAAAGGGCCAGGGTTGGGGGAGGTTTATTTAGGATGGTTTTTCCTTGTTCTGCATCAGTGATGCTTTACAAGAATTACAGAAAGTCTTCTAGATTGATGTTTGGGGGGCACTGGTTGATGATCTTCAGCCTCTGCACACCATCTACACATTACCCTAATCAGTTAAGGCTGAGATTTGCATTGGGATTTAGGTTGGTAACAGAGAAATGACTACGTAGATACTCACTACTCAATGTGCGGCTCCCAGATCTGGCACAGAGGCATCACCTGGGAGCTTGTTAGGAAAACAAACTCTTAAACCTCGCCCCAGACCTATTGAATCAGAATCTATATTTTAACAAGATCTCTGGGATATTCATATGCTCATTAGAATCTGAGGAGCACTAGTTTGGGGCCTCTGTCTCCAAAGTAGGGTGTGTTTATCCCAAGGGGTATCTTAAATATGAAGGAAATCCAAAGGAGATCTATTGGGGGTATGTAACAATAATACACTAAACTGATTTTCCTTAGTATACTTATGCAATTTCTATCTTGTGAATTTTAATGACACACATAATATTATAAAATAGTACATAAATAAGGGCCAGCAGGTGGTGTGGTGGTTAAGCCACTGGACTTCCACATGGCTGACTGGGGTTCAAGTCTCTGACCTGGCAGCTTGCTTTCTCACTTTCTCCGGTGAGCACATGTGCCCTACAGCAAATTAAATAGTAATCATAATCATAAATAAAATTAAATAAAGTATTATTTGTAAAAGTGTATAAATAAAACTTATAAATAAGCGCAGGTTGATTACATATGCTCAGAATGTTTCTACTGATAGGAGTGTCTTATTGAAATACGTCCCTTGTGCTAGTCTTCCTCGGAACATAGCCTAAAGAATATTTGCGCCAGGATCATCTGAGGGGGGAGAGTAGCTCATTTAAATCTTTGGGTTCCAACTTCATCCACTGAAACAATCTCTGGAATCAGAAATCTGCATTCCAAACTAGTTTTTTTTTTTTTTTTTTGAGAGGTTTTCGCTATAGGGCGCATGCGCTCGCCAGACAGACAGAGAGAGACATAGAGATAGAAAGCGAGAAATCACCCCCCAGGGGGGACGGTCACACCGCAATCCCTTCTCCTCCATTCTCCTCTCGGGATCTTGGGCACGCACGCACACGTGCCCGGCGTGAGTTTTAAGCCACCGGGTCCGGGACGCGAACCGCGGTCGACTACGTGGGAATCCAGCGACATAGCCATTACGCTAACTGCTGGTTCCCCATTCCAAACTAGTTTTGAGGGCAGTCCTGCTGTGTGTGAACATTTGAGAACTACGGTCAGACCTCATTCTACCTGCTGCACTGGCAGTGTGGTGTTAGGAGATGTTTATTTGTTCCCCCAAACATAACTACTGTGTCCATTTTTTTTTTCACTTGGCCCAACACCCAGTTGACTAGAATTTTACTGTATCATTTTCTGACATTTATATCATTACATCATTTATAACATTTAATAAAAATACCATACAATGATTTTGGAATATTTTTCAGGTTCTTTAGATATGTGTCATAAACACAGAAAATGAGAGAATTTCTATGTATCTTTCTTGCTTAAAGTTAGTTGATATTTAGGCTTGTGAACTTTTCCTAAGAGGTAATAATCAAAACCAAATGAGGACTGGAAACCAATAGTCGGCAGATTATTTACACAGGTATCATTTTTTCTTTTTTTGAGAGAGGATTTTTTTTTTTTTTGCTATGGGGCATGTGCAATCCCTAGAGAGACAGAAAGACAGAAAGCAAGAAATCTCACCCCCCGGGGGGATGGCCAAACCACAACCCCTTCTCCTCCATTCTGCTCTCAGGATTTTGAGCATGCCACGTACATGCGCACTGTGTGAATTTGATGCTGCCAGGTCTGGGACTCAAACTGTGGTCGACTATGTGGGAGTTCTGTGACGCAACCATTACACTGTCTACTGGCCCCATGGGTGCCATTTCTAATATTCATTTTCAGTAGGAAGGAGCCAGGTGTGGATTCTATAGGTATCTTAAATTTGAAAGAAACCCAACCTCTTCTGATTTTCAGAGAATCCCGAGAAACACTTTTAGACCAGATAAGACATTCCTCGGCATGTCCTAATTCTATTTGTTTCCCACCTGGTTTGAAGACCTGTAGACAGGGAATAAACTTTATGAAATCTCACTGTGCCCTGTGGGGCTCCGACATAAATAAGATACATTTCTTGAAGAGAGTAGCTTGAAGTTTGGTGTGAAAAGTCACATAACCAATTAAATAGGGTATAGTGGGTAAAATCAAACAAAAATTAAATTTTGAGAGAAAGCTAAGAGAATACTTAATAAAGAGATTTGTTTCTTCTCCCTTGACTAGGCAGTGGGGTGGTAAAGGAAGACTACCCGCAGAGCTTTTCACCTGCCCAGCTGAGCCTTGAAGGACAAGAGGAATTTTATCAGGTAGAGAATGGTGAGGAGAAGCAGAAAGGAAACAGCATTTCTAGGCTCACTCCTCTCCTTTTCATGTCATCTATTTTATATAGCTTCTATATAGTGCCAAGAGGGATGGACTGGCTTTATCCTCCTCTTCAACAACACTGCTTCTGTACTATGTGCCTGGCACCTGTACTTTCCGTGTGTTTTCTAAGTTAATTCTCAAAACTGTCTTGGAATTACATTTTGTGATGATCCCTATGCTGCAGATGGGGAAATAAAGGAACGAAGGTATAAACTACTTGCCCCAAATCGCAGAGCTCCTGAGACGGATGATGGGATTCAGACTGTGGTAATCAAGCCCTTAACATCTCTTAAGATGACTTGTTCTTGGTTGCTCACTGGCCCCATTAACAAGACATGCAGCCATTAGTAGAGGATGCCATGACTCCAGTCACTGAATTAACTCTCCAGGTGGAGCTAAGTCCACAAGCTGTTGCCCCGGGTGACCAAGCTGACGTGCTCTTCAGAAAGCCGACCTGTGCCACAGCGTTTTTGTTCCTGAGAGACGTGATTTGTAGTAATGCTGCCAATTGCCAGGCCGGCACCTGACAGCTCTGGAAATAAACCCCCTACCATTTAGAGAGCAATAAGAGGGAGCCCTTGATGGCTAGGAGCTGGCAGGCAGAGGTGGATCCCAACACCATATATTTCCAACCCAGTCTAAGTTAATCGCTGTTGACCTACCTGGGCTGCAGAACTGGTTTTTATCCAATGCACTCTTCAGATTACAGATCTGTGTCTGTGGGACTGTGAATATGGTCCTTTTTCCCAGCACTCAATTTCTCCTAAAATTTATTTTCCAAAACATTATTTTTAATGTTAAACAACCCCAAAATGCATTTTTCATGTTTATTGCCAGTGCATAAAATTACAATGCTGTGAACATTTTTAGCAGCATACCAATATCATGATCCATAATTTAAAAGGTGACTTTAGTATGGTAATAAATTTCATGAGACACTGAAACCTCTGCAGAAAGTATACAAATTAGGGGCCAGTCATTCAGCCCACATTTCGGGGGATGTGGTTAATTACTATGTTCCCACACTTAGAGAACTGTGGGAAAGGCACTGGCCGCTCCGTGGCAGGATGTTGGTGTGGGAACCCTGAGAGAGTGGGTTGCAAACTCTGCTTTAGGAAGATGGTGATGACGTTCATCTCCTTTAGGAAGGTGTAGCGGGCATGACAAAATCAGAGGAAGGGACATATGCCTTTGCAGATTTTCTCCAATTAAAACACGTTAAAAAAAAAAATATCAGCAACCTCCCCACTCTTCCCCAAGCTCCATCTACCGGAAGGTGAAAGCTGTGAGTGGGGAGTTGGGCCATTAGCTCTCGCTGGCTGAGTTTCACAGTTTGAAATTAATTTTTTTCTGTATTTTCGCCCTCCTGAGGTCCTGACCAATTGCCACTTCTATGTTCCCACACTTAGAGAACTGTGGGAAAGGCACTGGCCGCTCCGTGGCAGGATGTTGGTGTGGGAACCCTGAGAGAGTGGGTTGCAAACTCTGCTTTAGGAAGATGGTGATGACGTTCATCTCCTTTAGGAAGGTGTAGCGGGCATGACAAAATCAGAGGAAGGGACATATGCCTTTGCAGATTTTCTCCAATTAAAACACGTTAAAAAAAAAAAAATATCAGCAACCTCCCCACTCTTCCCCAAGCTCCGTCTACCGGAAGGTGAAAGCTGTGAGTGGGGAGTTGGGCCATTAGCTCTCGCTGGCTGAGTTTCACAGTTTGAAATTAATTTTTTTCTGTATTTTCGCCCTCCTGAGGTCCTGACCAATTGCCACTTTGTCAGTGAGCTTTTTTAATTTTCAAGAAAGGTAGGTGGTGTGTGAAACAAATCAATTGCTTCTTCAGCATCCACATCTGCATGGCTTCTCACTTTAGCTTCTGCCAAGCTCGAGGCCACTCGGATTTTCTTTCTTTTTTTTCTCCAAAAGTTATGAGGTCCAAGTAGGAAGCCAAGTGAATACAGAAACAGTTTCATCAGATACAGGGCCTGCCTGAGGAAGGCTCTTAGCAGAAGGTGATGGCTGATGGAAGCTGGAGCAAGATTCTGGACAATGTGGACAGAATGGACATCAAGATGACTAGTTCCCCTGTGTGCTCACAGGAAGGGACTTCATGACAGTGGGAAGATAATTACAAGTGAAAGCTTCTAATGAAGTCATGGAAATTAGCACAACCCAATGAGTTGCAGGGCCGAAACCACAAGCATGTACACATGCCCCCCCTTACACGCCCACGTGCACATACACGCACATACACACGCCCCAGATTACATGTTTAAGATGACTTCCCACATTGGCATCGTTATTCTATTTAGGCTAATGATGCTTGGGACAATCGCAGCTATCACTGCTCTGAAAATGATAAGTACCATATAGAAAGGCCCCCCGGGGAAATTTGGCCTGTTAAGGCTTTTCAGGTCTGATGGATTTTTTTAATCTATCTGCCAGACTGCTTTGAAAGCTAAATAGATGCCCATCAACAGGCTGTCTGTCAATGATCAACAACTTCACATATTTTGCTTGTGTTGACATTTTTGTTTCAATCTAATGGGTTGTTTGCCAGATGGCTCCTGTCCTCATTAGGGACTCTTAGCACATCAAGTGAGTATTCTTTGGGTTGGTTTATGCATAAAGGAGGGTGGCCCTTTGTTTCTAACTGTTTTCTTTAAGAAGATCATAATTAGTGGATGTATATGTTCTAAGGTGTGTCTTTGGCTACCAAGGATCTGTATGTAAGGACATACGAGGTGGACAGTGGCAAGACAAATTCTTGGATACTGTAATGAGAATAGAGGATACACTACATCATGGCAAAAATATAAATTTAGGAAAGTTGAACATTAGTTATGAAATTGTTCATTGATGGTAACTGGATCTTTGAATTCATTAAAAACATCAGTTTTTCTTTAACATTCTGGCATCTGAGGGCTATTTCAGTTCTCTTCGTAGCATGACCCAAAGGCATTGGTCCATCCCAGAGCAGGGCTGCCATGTTCTCTACTTTTCTCTAACTGTACTCTTTTTGGGCTATGGTTTTAAGTATCTTCAGTGACTTCCAAATTTTATGTCAAGTGCTGATTTTTGTTTTATTTTTTAATGAATTCAGTTAGTTCATTTGATCTCTCTACTTAGATAGCAGACCACATAGACATCTCAGACTTAACATGTCTCCAAAGAACTTTCTGCAGGCAGAAATGTGTCTGCTATATTCCTCCAGATCTCAGCAAACATTATCACCATCTAGTCAGTTTCTCAAATGAAAAAGCTCAGGGTTCTCTTTGAGTCCTTTCTTGGCCTCTGTCCTTAATGCCTTTCATCAGCAAGTCTGCACACAGCATATCCTTTATCTGTCTACTTCTGTCCATCTCCACAGCCACCAACCAAACTGTATTATTCAGATTATTGCAACTGCTCTTATAATTAAAAATGCAACTGCCCTGTTGCCCTGTCTGTTTTCTTTCTTTCTCTTTTTTTTTTTTTTTGCCATAGGGCACACACGCTCACTGGAGACAGGGAGAGGGAAAGTTAGAAATCAACCCCAGGGGAATGACCACACCACAATCCCTTCTCCTCTATTCTTCTCCTGGGATTTTGGGCATGCACACATGCACCCGGTGTGATTTTCAAGCCACCAGGTTCAGGGATGAAACCATGGTTGACTATGTGGGGGTAGAGTGCCTTTTTAATTTGCTATAGGGTATGCATGCTCACCAGTGAGGAAGATAGAGAGACAGAGAAAGCCCACCCCCAGGGGATAGCCATGCCACAATTCCCTCTCCTTCACTCTCCTCTCAGCATTTTGAGTACACGTGTGCACACACCAGCACGTCTTTCAAGTTGTTAGGTCTGGGACTCAAACTGCATGGTTAGCCATGTGGGGTCCAGCTGCCTTGATCATCATGGCACCCACTGACCAACCCAACAATTCACATTTTATAGCGGCAAAAGTTACCTTTAAAAAAACCATGAGATCATGTTCAATTTCCCTAAAACCCACCAATGACTTTATAAGTAGAATGATCCCAACTCCTTACCACGTCACCTTGTAGGACCAGGCCACACTTATTTCTCAGTTTCCACCTCCTGCCATTTTCCTTCTCACATTATGCTTCAGGTATGTTCTAGAATGTACCCAGTTTGTTCTTCCTAAGGCCTCTTTCATTCATTATTTTCTAAGCCTGGAATGTTCTGCTCTCAGTCTTCGCATAATCTATAATTTCTGGTCTCTCACATTTCTCCCCAGAGATTCCTAAGTACCCTATCCAGAACATTCCATCCTCGACCACTCTATTATGTCACTCGTTTGGCTCTTTTCCTAGCATTACAATTATTGGCAATTGTCTTGTTCCTATATTATCTTTGCATTTTGTGGTCTTGTCTCTGAGCTAAAATGTAAGTTCTAAGGACCATGTGCTCCCCACTCCTATATCTCTGGCTCTTGGAACAAAGACTGGAAGATATAAGTGCTTAATAAATATTTACTTGTTGAACAAATTACTGTAGACTGAATGTTTGTGTCCTCAGATTCATATATTAAAATCTTAACTCTTGGGGCCAGCAGGTGGCATGGTGATTAAGGTGCTAGATTCCCACATGACTGACTGCAGTTCAAGTTCTGGACATAGTGACTTGAAACTTGAGCCAAGCACGTGTGCGTGCATACCCAAGGCCCCAGAAAGAGAGTAGAGAAGAAGGGACTGTGCATGGCCATCCCTCTTGAGGGAGTGATTTCTCACTTTCCTTTTCACTATCTCTCTGTAACTCTCTCCAGAAAGCACACACACCCTATAGTGAAAACCTAACAAATTCAAAAATAAAACAACTTAACTCTCTCTCTGATTCTTTTTTTTTTTTTGAGAGGTTTTTGCTATAGGGTGCGTGTGCTCACCAGAAAGACAAGAGAGAGACAGAAAGTGAGAAATCATCCCCCCCCCGCCCCCGCCATGGGACATAGCTATGCCACAATCCCTTCTCCATTCTCCTCTCAGGATCTTGGGCATGCACACACATGTGCCTAGCATGAGTAAGCTACCAGGTCTGGGACTTGAATCATGGTAGACTACATGGGAGCCCAGCGACATAGCCATTATGCTAACTGCTGGTCCCCTCATCTCTCTGATTCTATTAGAAGATAAGATCTCTGGAAGGTTACCCGGAAGATGAAGTCCTTGTGATTGAGATAAGTGCCCTTATAAGAGACACTCTTTGCTCTTGTATATGCAAGGCTACAGTGAAAACACAGCTATCCCCAAAACAAAAAGAGGCCCTTTCCAGACACAAAAAGTGCTGGCCCTTTGATTTTGGTCTTTCCATCCTCCAGAACTGTGAGAAGTAAATATGTGTTGTTTACATTATCCAGCCAACTGTAATTTGCTATAAAAGCCTAAACTGAGCTATAAATTGATACACTGAAATAATGCAATTTAGCACAGAATTGCATGTTCTTTTCTATTTAATAGAGTTTTGGGTCTGAAATATTCAACTAAATTAAAAACTCATTGACGGTAAGAACTCTGTTTGATAATTCCTTACTAGAATCAATGCAGGTACTAATAAATGTTCATTTATGTATTGATGTATAAACAAAGGATACTTTTTCATTAGGATATTCTTTCTATTGGATAGCCATATTCCATAGCTCTCTTCAGTTACATTAAACGTGAAAAAAGGAAAATAAAAGTGAAAATTTTATTTTATGGGGGAGTGAATGTGTATTTCAGATATACTGAAAATTGAACAATAGGATTAGTAGAAAAAAGAAAGGGAATCCAGAGGGAAACAATATAAATCAGGCAGTAGACATAGAAAATGTAGCTATGAAGACCATTTTAAAATCCATGCAGTTAGTGCTTCTATTAATTAAGTTACTTGAATGCTCAGTAAATATACACAGGGATCCAACACATGATACGTTCTGTCTGTAGAACCATTAACTAGAGACACTCCTGATCTTTGAGGCTGATTAAACAGGAGACAGATCAGTTCTCAGGTGATTACAATATACTGTTAATAGTAATAAGGTGGATAATCACTGAAGTTGAAGAGACCCAGAAAAAGTCCTAATCAGCCTAAGGAGTCTAAGAGAGCACCCCAGAAGAAATGGTTGACCATATCTTGTTAATGCCATGATCATCACATTTTAATGCACCTAAGAATTACCTAGGAAGCTTTTTAAAATGCAATTTTATAGTCCCCTCCCAAAGATACCAATGCAAGTGAACTATAAATCACATTTTTAAAAGTTTCTTATACATTCAATCATTGTATATTATTACAGCATATAAAACAAATTTTCCTGGAATAAATACACTGTTTATTAGTCCAGTTAAACATATTATTATACATGTTATCAAGTAATTTTCCATTTCTGTGTCCCTTAAATGTTTTGCTTCTTCCATTTTCTCTTTGATTCCTTTCCTCTCACCATCTCCCATTTCCCACCCTTCTCCTACACTGTCTCTAACATCCACAATTGTTTTCCATGCCTTTATATCATCCAGTCTTTCAGTTTCTGCCGTAGAGTGTGAACATTCAGTATGTATTAAGTGGAGACATACAATGTCTCTCTTTCATAATCTGGCTTACTTTGCTTATCAGTAAATGTTCCATATTTGTACACTTTCTAACAAATGCCAGGGTCTTGTTTTATATGGCTAAGTAGTATTCCACAGTGTATATGTGCCACACTTTTTCAATCCATTCATCATTTGTGGATATTTGGGTTGGTTCTATAAATCACAGTTTAAGAAACTATTCTTGAAGATGGGTAATCTGAGGTTCTTTGGAAATGGATACTTCTATTTGTGAGTCCCAGCTCTACTCAGACACCATTGCAGTGTGATGAAGTTCTTTACCTCTCAGACCTCAGGTCCCTCACCCACACAAGCCCACACTTGTTGTGAAAACAAAGATAATGAAGATAAGATATAAATACTACATGTAGCACATAGAAGTGCTGAATGAACATTAGCAAGTATCATCATCAATGTTATTATTAACATAACAAAGGATAGGAAAAAGTTACAAGCGGAAGAAATAAAATGTGGAAAAGACAAAAGACTTGAGACAATTTACATGACTATGGCTAAAATGACCTATGTAAAAGAACAAGAATTCCAACCACTGGGTAGTATAATGTAGTCCAGTAAATCCAACCTACTGCCTGATTTTGTAAATAAAATTATTGGCACACAGCCTTGCCCACTCTCTGCGTTGCCTGACAGTACTTTTGTACTACAAAGAGGGCTGTTGTTATACCTTGTAGGTGAGTAGTTGTGACTCTATAGCCAGCAAAGGCTAAACCATTTCATCTCTAGTCCTTTCTAGAAAACAGGTGCCCATCCCTCATCTAGAAATGCATGGCATGATGGTTAGAAGGGGGGGTTCTGGAGCCAGACTTCTAGGGTGTGAATCCCAGCTGGGACACCTGTTAGCCAGGAAACCTAGGTAAGTGACTTCACCTCTTAGTGCCTTGATTTCTTTTCCTAAAAACTAGGGATAATAAGAGTACCTTCTTCATGGAGTGTTGTGAGTTAGATAACATATATAAAGTCATTGGACTAGAGCCTAGTATAAACCCTCTGTATATATTGGACAGTATTATTACTAATATAGGACATCTACTCATCAATTGAGAACCAACTTAAATGCAGTTATCAATGACTATAAGTGAGGCCAAGAAGAAGAAGGCAGAATATATCGACTATGGATAAAGCAGAATAACTAATAACTTAAAATGTTCTATGTCCATCAAGTCTGTGTAATTTCATATATGTGCATGGAAAAGCAACCAGATTCTTCACAATGGTCTAGCAATGAACAAGCAATCAGTCACAAATATGACCAAAATCTATTTCTATGAAAAGTCCTTTTGTGTTCTTGCATTTTTTCACACACATAATTTTACTTTCTTGGCCTGGCCGCCTCACTGTCTGTTGGCTCAGCTGTAGTGACATTCTCTTAATAAATACAGTGTAAACTTATTTTTCTATTTTGGTTGCTTTTTCAATACCTTCTTCTCTGACAATCTGTGTCCTATCTAGCATGCCTCTATTGGAAGGTATTAGCGACAGAACTGCTATATACAAGGTGATTAATACAAGTACACACTTTGAAATCAGACATTTCTGATTAGAATTTCTGTATTCTTTCTTACTTGCAACATCACTAATTTCTTTTACCTTAGTTTACCTACTTATAAATGGGGATTACAATGCCTCTACTGCATGGGATTGACATGATGATTAAATAAGAAAACAGATGTAAATCACTTGCCATATAGGACGTGGCACAGAAAAACTGCCCAGTAAACTATAACATTAGCTATTTTTTTCTCAAGGATTTTTACTTCTGTTTGTACACTTGCCAAAGAAAGGCGGAGAGAGGGTAAGTGAACCCTTTCCCCATCACCACCCCAGGGGAGCACCATGCCACAATCCCTTCTCCTCCATTCTCTTCCTGGGATTTTTGGCATGCATACACACATACCCGACATGATTTTTCAAGCCGCCAAGTGCAGAATTTGAACTTTGATTGGCCATGTGGGAGTTCAGTGCCTTAACTGCCATGCTACCTTCTGGCCCTATGGCTGGTTTTTTTTTGTTGTTGTTTGTTTGTTTGTTTTTTGTTGTTGTTTTTTTTTTTAAGTATGATTTGACACTTGAAAATTTGGGGTTGGTGTTTTTTAGTAACACTGCTATGAAATGCCTCATTCCAAGTATTCAGCAAGTGAAAAGATTCTGCCCTCCAAGGAACACCATATTTTTTCCTTAAGAACATTTAGGCACTTTCTGACTGTTATTAAATTAAAATGTTTATCCCTCAGGAGAGAAAACAATCAACTCCCACACCAATTCTATTTATGAAACAAAATGCTTTGGGTTTTCCCTGACTCAAATCCTCCTTTATGTACAATCTCTTTGAAATGGACGGGGTTTAGGATGATTTTCACACTGTGTGTATGTTTATGTGCTTGCTTAAGAGCTGCACTGATATTTGAGGCTTGTCTTGAGAGACATCCTTCCTCTGCTCTTGGACGGGAGCCAACATACAGGGGGCTCTTATCTGTAGGGGCACTTTCGAGCCCTTATGGTGTACTATGTGCCTGGGGATAGGTGTGACTCTCAACAGCAGAGACAGACAGGACCACAATTGACAACGATATTTGTTCTTTCTTGAGAATGATCAGACACAACCAGGTACCAGACAGTCTCTAAACTTCAGAAGAACATACATAATTCTTTTGGGTACCTTCCCATTCCTACTGAATACGGTAAGTTCTCGGTCAAGAGGAGATCACTCTCAGGGAGAACCAAGGATCTTTCTTGAGTTTTAATAATGTAACTCACACTTTATAGTCTAGCATAATGGAAAGACTATTTGAGATCTGGAAACTTGATCCAATTTCTTCATCAATACTGATGTCAAAAGTTATCTTTACCTCCTTTGGGAATGTTTCTGTGCTTAATCTCACATATAACCCCAATCATAGGTCATTTTCCAATACGGTTATATAGTATGATGAACCCACTGTGTTAAAAGCTCTTATATTGGGACCAGCAGTTAGTGTAATGGCTATGTTGCTGGACTCCCACGTAGTCGATTGTGGTTCAAGTCCCGGAGCTGGTGGCTTAAATTCATGCCAGGCACATATGCATGTGTGCCCAAGATCCCGAGAGGAGAATGGAGGAGAAGGGATTGTGGCATGGCCATCCCCCCTGGGGGGTGATTTCTCGCTTTCTGTCTCTCTCTGTCTGTCTGGCAAGTGCATGTGCCCTATAGCAAAAACCTCTCCAAAAAAAAAAAAAAAAACACCCACCCCTCCCCCCCCAAAAAAAGCTCATATTGTCTTGCTATTGTCTAATTGTCCTCCTTTGGCCAAAGATGCTCCATCTTTACCTGTAAATTCCCAGTGCCCAGCTGCAAGGCTTTGGAATGGGAACAGGAAAACCTTGGTGAGTAAGTGGGGTATGAGAGAGTCAAAGAAAGAGAAAATACAACACTGAGCAGAGCACAGGCCTGATTCTGCTAGTGCTTTCTGGATAGGGTGAACAACTCATCCTAGAGTGCCTAGAACTGGTATGGTTTGAATGTGGTTCTTAGAATGTATGTGTTAAAAAAATTGGTTGCTATTGTAAAGATATTAACAGGGTAGAAAAATAATCTGATGATGGTATTAAGAGGTAAGACCTATGAGAATTAGGAATAGATAAGATCATCAGGGTGGGACCCCCCCACCCCCAGATTGAATACTGATGTCTCTAAGATAAGAACGAGCGAAACCAGACACATGCTCTGTGCGTTCACTGCATGATGCCCTGTACTGTCTTGGAACGCTGTAGAAAGCCCTCACCAGTAAGAAAGCCCTCACCAGATATGGCCCCTCAATCGGGATCTCTAGAAAACTGAGCTGAATTAACCTTTATTCCTTATAAATATCCAGTGTGTGCTATTTAGTTATAACAACAGAAAAATGGACCAAAACAGGGCTTCCTCAGTCTTCTAGTGAAAGTCCCAGATGAACCAGGATGAGGGTCATTCTATTTCTAGATGAAAAAGTTCCCACACAGCATCTGATTGTGTGTGTCCCACCTGATCCCCATTTGTTGCAAGAGCCATTATATTCAGAGCAGTTATTCAGTGCCACTAGCCAAATAGAATGGGTGTCTGTTGACTGTATCTGTCCAGCCTTCCATATTCTACTTGGGGTAACAGCATTCCAGTTCTCCTCTCAGGGGCTATTTCTCCCTCTCTTAGTCCAAATGGTTGAGTCCACCCTAGACTCCAAGCACAGCCACAGAATCCAGGCCTGGCCAATCAGGGAAATCCACTCCTGGACTACTTTTCTTAGTTTAGAGATTATGTGACACTAGCTGTGCCAGCCAATGAGACAACTCTGAGAACTTTGCTGGAAATATTGGGGACAAGGTGCTCTTTTTTCCACCAGGATTTTTAACTGATAGGCCATGAGTCTGGAGTTGTGGAGAGCAAGCATGTAGGGAAAAAATGGCCTGCTTAGGTGGGAAGTCAACCCAGAGGACGCAGAGCTGGGATAAATAAGAGACTCATCCTGCCAGGATCACTGAGTTGGTGGGTCAGGTCCTATAGGACTGTCCTGGCTGTTTTAATAAAATGAGTATATTTGTGTGCTTTAGTTTGTATGGTGTGATATAAGCGTAGAACCACAGAGTCCTAACATCGCAAATGTATATCAATGCAGAATGCTAAAAGTCATAATTTATACATTTTACCTCCCAGTTTCTGAATATGTTTAAATTTCCAATATTAAAAAATTCCCTTCTATTGATGCCGGTGCATTTTTGAACTTTCACGTTTAAGAGTCAGGTGTAGTCTATCCAAGTAGTGGATTGTTAGGAGCAATCTCCTTCTCAAAAATGTCTCCTCCTCTCCCCTTTCCATGGAACATGAACTCTAGCCAGATATCATGCTAAATGCTTCCTAGTTATCACCTCATGCAAGTCTAATAGCAACCCTAACAGCAAGCGTTCTTGTGATCCCCATTTTACCGATGAAAATCCAGAAGCTTATTAAGGTGAAGAAACTTACTCATGATCCCATAGCCAGCAACTCCAGAGCTAAAAATGTAAAGGAATTACAAACCAGTAAAAACGTATTCCTTTATTTATATATTTAACAAATGTTAATAAATGTCTGCTCAAAAATCTAAGACGAATAAGATTTGTGCTCTGATGGGGTGATGCAACACCCAGGAGACCACAGAGATACAAAGACTGGAAGTCGCAGGAGCCAGGAAGAAAATGGAGAGTATGATGGTAACTGGAGAGGGGGGTATGTGAGAAGAGGTCGGTGGGGTGGTCTCTCTGAGGAGGTGACATCTGAATGAAGATCGGAATGATGAGAGGGGATGAGGTCAAAAACAGGATGGGGGGATGTTCCTGGCAGGTGGTCACCCATCTACCTATAAGGTGGTATTAGGGCTCAAGGAAAGGCTATACAACAAAGTACCCGGTAAGTTATCGATAGCACACAACTGCTCATTTAATCAGTTTTCATTCTCAGTCGGTGACATCAGTGACCCACCACTCCTAAAACGCTGCCTGGGCAGCGGACGCCTGGAATGAGGCGCCATTGGAGTTCCTTCTTTATCCATCCCCTTTTGATGGCAATTTACTTCCAGAAACCAGTTTCCTCGCCTGTGAAGAATGCATGTGAAGCACTTCGCACAGTGCTTTCATACAGCAAACACTCCATCAATACTTCTTCAGCATCATTTTTAATTTGGGGCATGCATGAGAAGAACCCCTTCAGGGAAATACACTCTGTTCTCTAATACTTGTCCATCTTGACAGGTATATCTATTACAATTCTTTGGGTACCACGAATAGAAATCCATTTTCACTTTTTTAAGCCAAAATGTTAATAAATAAATAATTAAATAATTAAATAAATAATAGGGGTTCCTTGGAAGAGTGTGTAACAGAGCGCAAAATCAAAAGAAAAGTGTACAATCAGCCCTCAGAAAGTACACGAGCCAGAACTGCAGAGAAGAAAGTGTGTGGATGGGGCCAGGATAAAGCAGTGTTGGAGTGTCACCTGTCAAGATTTGAATTGTCAGAAAGAGGCACCATTTGATTGGTGTGGGTCATGTGCCCATCTTGGTCAACGGATCGTGGGGAAGTTGATTGAAAGTCACTCTAACACTGGAATCAGAGGGCAAAGGACAGAACTCTAAATGCAGAGCAGAAGTGGTTATGATTCCAAGCAAGCACAAAGGCACAATGGCCACCACAAGGAGCAAATTGGACTCTCAAAAACATGGCTGCATACCCCTCCACCCCCTGCCAATGAGGACAGTTGTTTGCTCTTCACTGGAAATAGGATGCAGGAGGCAGAAAATGAGAATGGGTCATATAGATTAGTTTTTAGCATCTTTTTCAGAGGCAGTACTGTAGAATTGTTAGGAGCCCAAAATCTCATTTCTAGTCATTGGGAATTTGAACTCCCAACTCCTCTGTTCACAAGAGCTAAGTGAGTCTGAGCAAGTCACCCTCATTGTCAGCCTTGGGTCCTCATCTTGTGATAACATCTGCCCCACGAGGTTGTCACTAGGAGTATCTACATTAATAATGTACTGATCTGAGAGGTGTGCCTCATTTTGGTTATCCTTACAACTGATCTTGTTGCTTTATGTATTCTCCAGCAGAAAGGCTCCTGGCACTGTCGGATTCAAATGGGGCACTGAAGCTGGTCGACGTGCACAGGGGAGCGATTGTCTAAGGCAACAAGCAGCAGGGCTCACTTTAGTGAGGCTCTCTTGTTTTCCAGTCTTCTAAAATTATTCAATCTTTGTTTCTGTATGAAAAGGACCATAAGAAGAGTGAGAGTCCTGGTGGTAGGCAGTGGTGCAGTGGTAACGCAACTGGACCCACATTGCTAGGTTCTTGGTTCATATCCCAGCACCTCCTTGAGCATGCGGGGTGTGAGTGTGCTAGGTGTATGCACACCTCCCTATCATTCAGGCTGGTTGAGGTGGGGAGTAGATAGTGGTATGAAGAGCCTATTGGGTGTGCCTCTCTCTGTCTTTCTGTCTGTCTCTTTCTCTCTGTCATGAAAGAAAGAACATTTTGTTAAAAGTGAAATATATAGAATAACCGTAAAAGCCAGTGTGATGTGAGGATAGGTTCAAGAAACACGTGACTCCAAGCAGAATTCATCAAAGGAGAAAGGCAGGCATTTAGACAAATCTTTCCAACTTTAACGGTCACTGTAGTGTCAGCCCCGTAGCCTCCTGGTTAAGGGAGCCAGATCCCACAAGGCAACTCCTTTTGGAATCCCAGCCCCAGCAGCTTGAAAAACACACCAGGTTCATGTTCTTGCCCCAAATTCCAACAGGATGGAGAAATGGAGGAAAGGAATTGAGACTTTGACCATATCCCATGGAGAAGTGGTTCTCCCTCTCCCCCACCCCCTCTCTTTCATTCTCTGGCAAGCACTCACACTCTGTGGCAATTAAAAAAGAATTACTCTAAGTATTTGATTATACATATAATTTGGTCTGCTTTTAAAAGGTGATGGTGTAATGTATTTAGAAGCAACAAGACCAACACCAACAAAAACACAAAAGAAAGAAAAGTTAAGGAAGGAAAATCCCCCCCCCCATTTTTTGATTTTTCACAACTCTATTGCATATTCACCTAAACTGCAGCTTTTTCCAAATTTCTTTTAAGTAGCTTTCCCAAACCAAATGAGCCTTGTACTGATTTGACTTTGGATGCCGAAATGTCAGGAGCAGAGCTGTGGATCAAGATGAGATGGTCAGGATTCAGGGGTCCTCCACGTGCCACATGTGAATTCAACACAGGACTTCTCCAGGGTCAGCCAGGAAATGAACAAGCTCTCAGTGGCTGGAAAGTACTCAGGGAATAAAAATCTAGACTATATTGTTGCAGCTCCTTCCTTCCCCCATCTCTCTTTGTCTGCATTTCGTTTTTAGCATGCCAGTGGTCAAAGTGAATAATGATATATTTTTGTTGTTGTTTAAGAGAAGCCTTTGAAAGCCATTCTGAGACTAGGGTCCAGAAATCTAATCTTTGTTTGATTCTGTGTTTAGTGGGGATTCAAATCCCAACTTAATTTAATCTTTTGACTTATCCTGCAGGTACTGCCTGATTATATTCCATTGCCACCAGTAATAGGATTGTAGGGACAGAGCCTTGCTATTAGCACTTTGAGAAACAAAAGCAGAACAGAAACCGTCGCTGGCATTAGTCAATGAAACCCACTGCAGATGAATGACTGCTTCGCCCTGCATTTTCCCCACTGCCTCATTTCAATAAGCTACAGCAAGGACACACATACAAAGTTGCAGATTCCATTGATCTCCAGAAAACTTTGAATTTCAACCAAAGTGCAAAACCTGAAATCCTGTGCTCATAGATATATTAAAACAACCATCCCCAATAACAGACAGGTTCTAGGAGAGATTTGTGAGTAATTGATGATCTGCTCACATCATCATTCTACTCAAAGTTTTATATTTGACAAATTTTAGTCAATATAGAAATGATACATAACCTTATGTAGTGGGAGATTTCTATCTCTGTAATTGGCTGCTCAGGTTATGGTCCTGGCTCCATCTCTTGATAGACAGATAAACCTATGTGAGTTATAGCACCCCTGTGACTCAGTTTTCTCATCCACAAAATGGGGATAGCAATACTATTTATCTCATAGGATTGTTGAAAGAGTAAATGAAGTAATGAATGGAAAACTATCAGAAAATTTTCTAGCACATAGAGCTAATGCATGAAATAGAACCTATGATATTGTGAAAAAAGAAAAAGAAAAAGAAAATACAAAAAAGGGGAAGAAAGAAGGAAAAAGTTACCCTCCCCGTCAAAGAGCCACACTCTGTCATGTTGGTATTTTTCTAGCTTCGTATGTCAGAGGTATTCAAAAGGCTCATGGCAAATGTGTATTATAAACAAATGATGCATGATTTCAAAAATGTTTTGCACCTAAATAAACTAGTGCTTTAATTCTCTTTATGGAAAATGTGAAATTCCTGCACACTATGGGGAAATAGAGCACATTCCCTGAGTGTGTATGTGTGGGGGGTTAAAGTGCAACATCTAGCTGACCAGTAAACATGTGAAGAGATTCATTTTTTAAATTTTTTTTATTGCTAGAGGGCATGGGCATTCATGAGAGAGAAAGAAAGCCCCCCAAGAGAGGTGCAGTAATGCCACAATCCATTTCCTTCCATTTCTCCATCCTGTCAGGGTTTTGAGTATACATGCACACCCAGGTGATGTGTCCTCTGCAGCCAGAGCTGCGACTTGACCATGGTTGGCCATGTGGGATCTGGCTCCCCATACACAGGGTTTCACCCAAGCATGATGAGACTGGACCAAGAGATTCTTAAACTCAATAATGATCATTAAAACAAAAGGTGTCATATTTTCACCCAATATAGATGGAAATTATTTAAATAATCAGTGTCATTGAGGAGGTGATAAGATAGAATAAACAGTAGGGGTCTTCACCACAAGCAGCAGTGACATATTTCAGCTGATTTGAGCAAGAAGGTAATTTATTGTAACGCGGTTGGTTACTCAGCATTTCTAGAAGCTGGAGAATTAAGTCTAAGGCTAGCAGCCGTGCACACAACCTCAGGCGACAGGTGGAACTGGCCCACCTCCAGGTGCTGCCATGTGACTTGTCGACACCCCACGTTCTAGACTTCAGGTGCCGACTGAGCTCCCGCAGCCTGTGCTCCCCCAGGAATTTGATCTGCAGCTCAGATCCCCACAGCTGCTGGGGAGAAGCCCCTGCAGGCTCTTGCTTCTTATTCCAGTTCCCTTTCTAGTTCTGGGTAGGCCTGGAAATCCTCGCGGAAAAGCATGGATGAAAACTCAGCTTTGAGGCATGGAGAAAGCATATGGCACTTTCTGCAACTTCAGGGAGGCAACCTCTCCCTTGAAACTAAGGGACTTCCTTAAACTGGAAAGGAAGTATGGCAGAGAAGGAAATGAAACAATGACCAAAGCACTTGTACACAACTGAAGGGCATCTTATGTGACCTGGTGCATATAAAGTGGTCTATCCTTCACGAAAAACAATTTTGCAATATGCCAAAGTATGTTTAAAAATCATTCATGCCCTTTAACTTTGTAATCATCCTACTTCTGGTAATTTGTCCAAAGGAAGTTATCAGAGAAGCAAATATTTATGTACAGCGATATTAACCAAAGCTTGATATATCGAGCTAAATAATGACTTGTCTTCCAAATATTTTAACCATAAAGATGATTTAACAATGGTGGAGCTACTATTTTTGACATCACTTCAGGAAGAAAGTGAGAATGTGAAAAACCAGCGTGTATATGTGATTGTGAGCTCAATGCTATTTTAAGAGAGCTGCGCGAACCACCTCACAAATCATCACAACAGCTCTGTGGCCCGCACAGATTCAATGCCGGGTTCAGTGTCTAAGTAAATTACCACAGGAGAAGAGGAAGAGAGGTATGTGAAGTTTCAGGTTGACAACCTACAATGTTTTAAGGTGGTAGATTCATCTCTCTTGTTGAGGTTCAGAATCTTCCCACAGTATAGCTTTATTTCAAGCAACAGTGAGTAGAGGACTGACGATCTTTCTGAACACCTCACTGGAGCCAGACCCTCTT
>NW_006159525.1:6071319-6080801 GCF_000334495.1 Tupaia belangeri chinensis
CTTGTGCTAAATAAATACAGCTTTTTATATGTATATATATATATTTTTTTTGAGAGAGAGATTTTTGCTATAAGGTGTGCACTTGCTGGAGAGATAGAGAGACAGGAAGCAAGAAATCACCACCTCCCCCGCACTCAGGGTGGATGGTCACACCATAATCCCTTCTCTTCTATTCTCCTCTCAGGACTTTGGGCATGCATGCACACATGCCCAGCATGAATTTTAAGCCACCGGGTCCAGGACTCAAACCATGGTCAACTACATGGGAGCCCAGCGATATAACCATTACACCATCTGATGGTCCCCGAATATACCTCATTTTAATCCCTAGTCTCACTCTTCATTCATTGTCCTCTATGAAATTTTACAATTACTTGCTTTTAAAAAAATAAACTTACTCTTTTACAATAATTTCAAATTTATAGACAAATTGTAAGACAGCACAGTAAGTTCTCATCTACTCCACACCCAGTTTTCCTGGTTATTAACATGTTTACTAGTATCGTGCATTTGCACAGTTAATGAGCCAATAGCAATACACTATTGGTAACTGAAATCCACACTTCATTCAGTTTTTCACTGGTTTTTAGCCCAATGCCCTTTCTCCGTCCGAGGATTCCCCTCCTCTTGGGCTGTGACAGTTCTTCACTTTCCATATTTTTGATGACCTTGACTGTTTTGAGGAATAATGGTTAGGTATTTTGTACAATGTTCCCCAACTGGAACTTGGCTGACTTTTTAATTCTTTTTTCCAGTAAGACTGGGGTGCTGGGCCAGAGGAAAAAAATAGTCATCACTCCAAGTTCAGGATACGTATTATCAACATAACCGATTGCTGGTCGTGTTTACCTTCGTCACCTGGTGGAGGTCATCTTTGCCTGGTTTTTCCAAAGTTATTCTTTGTTTGTCCTTTACCAGCCTGCATCTAAGGAGTGGGAAGTTATGCTCCATCTCTTAGAGGGCTGTAAAGCCACATAAATTATCTGGAGTTTTTCTGCGTGGGATATGTGTCTATTCTCCCACAGTTATCTGCTTATTCAGTCACGTATTCATTTTATTAAGGACTCATGGGTATTTATTGTATGCTTTGGGTCAACGGTATGTTACATATTTTGTTGCTTCTGTTGTTCCTTTTGAACACCAATAAAGATAGCAAATAAAACCAACCTTAACCCTGAGATACCTGAATACATTGGGTCATAGTGAAAGTCATGACACATTTTTGCACAGAAAGATATAGAAAGATGCATCATGACTTTTCCAACAACCTAATAGTTAAGAGTCAATACTTACTTACTCTGCATGACAATAAGATGGCTCTCTTATAGCAGGTAATGATATGATTGGCCATCAACCTTTAAGTTTATTGTCCTTTGTCCAAGATCAAGCCTTTGACACCATATTGGACCCAATTTGCCCAATGGTTGACTTGTATGATGTTACATATAAAGCACTTCCTATTAGAAAGATCTCTAACAAACATTCATTCCCTGACTTGCTAGTGATAGCAAAGACCTCTCTAGTCTGCTGTCCTGTGCTCCAGTCCAGCCACCTTCTCATTTCTCACCATACTCACCTCTTATCTCCCAAATACTCTGTAAGTGTTTTTGTTTTCTGCATTGACCTTGCTCATCTGAATCACATGGAATTGGACAAAAGAATCTAATGCATGAACTCTCTTATCTTGCCTCTTCTGCATTTCCAACTCAGAGATACAAATTTCCACCTCCGCTCCCTTTTTTGTCTCTTCTCATCCAAAGCCAGTGCCCTCCCCTCCATTCTTGATGTTCTTCCTATCACTCTGGAGACTTTAATTATCCCATTTCTCTTCTTCTCTTTTTATTTCATATGATTTTTATTCTATTTTTTAAGGGTTTTGCCATGGGGCATGTGTGCTTGCTGGAGAGGAGAGACAGAGAGAGACAGTGAGAGGGAAAATGAGAAATTATCTCCCATAGGGGGATGACCACACCACAATCTCTTTTTCTCTATTCTCCTCCTGGCATTTTGGGCACACATGCACACAAGCCTGGCATGATTTTCATGTCACCAGGTCCGGGACTTAAACCACTGTTGGCTATATGGGAGTCCAGTGTTATGACCACTATGCCACTTGCTGGCCCTGTCTTCTTATCTTTTTAGCCTCCTGTCACTCTCAACCTGCAAACACACCTGCATGACCATACCACCGTCATCATCGTTATTCATAGCAAATATTTTTAAACAAACAAACAACTCGACTATGTGCCAGGAATTGTGATAAGCATTTTGCAAGTGTTTTACTGAATGCTAACATCAATCCCATAGTATAGGAAACAGACCCTGTAAGATAAAGGCTCTTGATCAAGGTCATGGCACTAGAAAGTAGCCAACCCAGGGTGAACACACAGCGAGATGCTGCAGAAAATCTAGATCTTCCCATTGACTTGAAGGATTGCTTTTTATTCTTCTTGTTAACTTTATCCTGAGCAAAATATGAAACACATTTATTTCACTTAACTTTCTCCCACCATGCCACAAACATACGAATCTATTCCTCTCTTTCAAAAAGACAGGATTCAAGTGAAATTAAACATAATCATATTAAATCTTCAATCCCCTACAGAGGGACAGTAGCGGAGCCTGCAAGGAGAGCAAACAAACCTCACAAACAAAAATGTGGATTATCCAAAATCCCCGAGCAGTAAGTTTTAAGCCGAGCTAGCTGGGAGAAAATAGTACACTTAATACACACATAATGGCAAATATCGCAACAAATGACATCCTCAGGGGTAGGAGTGTGAAAGGTCAGAGGAGAAAAGAAATCTATCTCGGGGACCCATATGACTGCAAAATTAAGAAAATAGAGCTTTGCCTCTGACCTCCAATGTTTTTGATTTCTTCTCTTTCTCTTTCTCTCTCTCTCTCTCTGGACAAAAGAAACCTTCTAACCGGCAAGGTAAATAGTTCACGGGTTATTTATTTTATCTCTATTCCTGTTTAAATTGAGTTCAAAATAATTAGATAACCCTGGAAAAGCTGTGACTGGTGCTGCTAATTCCACTAATGATTTCCCCTCGTAGTTGCCCAGTGAAAGGGGTTATCTGTTAAAACAAGCTTTAAACTATTAATAGAGTGAAATCACAGCTTCAGCAGCTAACCTCAGGTAAAGTGGTTCTGGTGTGGTATTAAGACTCAAAGTTGAGGGGCTGAGTTATTCACTGCCCCCAAATGCCCTTCCTTTTACACTCGCAATTGACCGTTCCATACCAGACGTAACAGTTAACTTGCTCCCGACACCTTACACTATTTGTGGCCTTAATTGAGGGACCTAAACAAACAAATTAATCACCCCGGCCCATAAAAATGACAGAATTCATATGGTAGCATTCTTCATTCTCTCCAATTTGTTTTCCTGAAATCCCCACAGCGATTTATTTGCTGAATATGCGAGTTTTTCCCCCTTATGAAAATTACAAATTGTTGTCAAGGTTAACGAGTTAATATTCTCATTCAATATTTATTTTATGGGGAGACGGAGGAAGCATGAGTGTTCCTGTTCTTCTTTCCAGCGCGAAGTCTGGTTTCTTAATCAAAATGACAAGGACACTGTCCTTTGGATGATACTCTGAATCATCGAGACTAAAAAATGAGCTTTATTAATCAACAGACCCTGATTAATTATTATAAAGTGCGGCTCTACATTTCTGTACATTTTAATAATTCCTGCAGAAGGCTAACAATGTCCCCAGAGGTTCATCGTCTTTGGGGTTTGAATTTTTCTAAGCAATGTCACAATAAATAGTTGAAAGTAGCAGCGTTCTTTCTCTAATCCACTTCGCTTCAAACCAGCAAACCAGGGACAACCTTCTTTTTCCTATTTCCCATCTATAATTCATCATTTGCATACAAAGTAAGGAGCCAAGAATCAGCAGTTTCATCAGTTTTCAAAATACCAAGGGACCATGAGGGTGATTTATCGCAGGCCACATGATCTAGCCCACATAATCAGAGTATTTCTGGGGCACAAGGCCTGCCATGATTTCTTGATAAGAGTGACCATTCAGAAGATCAACAGGAAGAAGGTCATGGGTCTGAGAACTCCTGTGACGGGTAACATCCCGATGCCCTGTGCGGACATGCCCAGCCCAAGTCTCCCTCAATAATGGGACATCACCCGTCCTGTAGAGCTGTCCGGTGTGCACGCACGTGTAAGCCTTCTGAAGAATCCCTCCAATCCACGCCCCGCAACTGCCTGGGGTGGTGGGGAGAGTCTCCATCTTTGCTGGGCTTGGGTACACTGGACATACACATTGGCCCAAATTCAGGGGATCATACCCTTCAAATCTGCATGTAAAATTAACCTCAACTTATACATTAACTTTGAAATGGTTATAGAGGTAAGAAGAGATTTAAAGTAGCAACGTATGTGTACCTACAAAGTACTAATAATATAAAAATAAGGGAAATGTATGTATATGTAGACATCGATGCATACATGATATATAAATATATTTCTAAAGGTATATGTGTGTGGGCACATGTGTGCTTATAATGCCTATGACTCCTGCGTCTTGTTTTCAGAATGGCTCTGAAGTGTGCATGGAAGTCAACCTGGTAAAAGGAGGGATGTTCACTTACTTCCCAGTCTCGTGTTCTCTTGGAGCGTGAATGATTCTGCTTCTGCAAATTCTGCAAGATGACAGTCGAGCTGCCAGATCCTCATGGCCTCTGATACTGTGCTTTAGGACAGGGGTTCTCTGCTCTCTTGGCTGATGAGGAGGCAGATCCAAAGTGAGGCTCTGAGGCTCCTGCCCTCAACCTGACCTAGCAGTGATCCACCACAGTACTCCCACACCCTGCTGGGCCACAGTCAGTTGCAAAGTAGATTGTAAGCTAATCATTACCAATAATGACTTTGTGGTGATCTAAAATATAATACCAATGAAGTAGAATATATGCAAGCTTGTATCTGCTTACCTGTGACTTGGGCCACCACATTTACGGCAGACTCAGGGCCACATTGGTTATGGAGATCTTTTTTTTCTTTTTTTGATGCCTGGATAAATGCAGGAAGAGAGTAAGTCTTTGAGAAAGGTCTGGGTACATGGGCCTGAGCAAATTGTCTGGGCTTTCCTTCAATCAAGAAAGGTCTGGGAGAAGCTGTGAACTTCTGATGTCTCTCAGGGAGGAGGTAGCAGCACGAGATGGAAGATTGAAGCTCATGGTGTGGTCAGGGCAGGGAGGAGGCAGCTGCGAGGTGCACAGGTGATGATCTCAGGTCAGACGGGAGCAGAGGCTGGCAGCAGAAGCAGCATAAACAAGGATGACACCCAAAGCCAGAATTCAGCCCCCACCCCGTACCCATCCTGCCCCTTGTGCAGCCTCGTTGACCGTAAACATAACTGAGAAAGAAAGGAGAACCCTGCAGTGAAGTATCTTTATTTCCATCATTTGACATAATAAAGACTTGCATCTGTCATGGACTAGTAAACAATCCAAATCGAATGCTTGAAAGAGACAGAGACAAAAGCAGCCTTTCAAAGTCCTTACAGGGAACATGTCATCTCTCTTCGTGGGCCCAAACATTGTGACCTGCAGGTGCCCGGGTCAGTGCTCTGTGCCTTTTCCTGATAGCACTTTGGCTCTTAAAGATCGGTAGTAACAAGTTGGTGCTGGAGTCCTGGGCTTCCTCATCATGCTTGCACTTTTCCCACTAGAAGTACAAGTTCTAATCACAGATAACAAGTGAATGAGATTATGAGGTTGGCTTTCTCCAGAGATAACAGCAGTCCAGGTCATAAAACTACCATATGGCAGATTTGGCAGTCGTTACTGAGCGCCACGGATTAATTATCACATAGACAGACTCTGTCCCCATTTGTAAGCGCCTCGAGCCCCCAGTGGCAGGGACTGGCAACCCAGTGAAGGCGAGAGCCTGTATTATGTTTGGCAGGGACACGATGTGACCTTACTGTGGCCAGTTCTGTCATCTCTTAACATTTCGCTCATGATTAAGTTTATCATTTCAAATAAACACAGAATGTCAGGTCTCTGGGTCTACTTAACATGGAGAGCCAAAATAGACCTCTCTTTGATTTAAAAGGGTCCAGGCCAAGGGAACGATCTGATTAGCTCTCGCATCTGACTTTTATTAGAGCTATCAGATAATATAGTGAGGGCAAAATCCTTGCTCCAACTGGCTGGTTGCCGCCAACCAAACCCACAGGGCGTCTGCCATGATTCCCTTCATGTTGCCAAGTCACTAACTCAGTGCACTGGTTTCTGGGTTGATCCTCCTGAGGTCTCGCCTCTCAGCCTAGCCCCTACTAACTCTGGGTCAATTCCAGTCACACTTATCCTGGTTTTCCACCAGGCGAGGATGCCCGCAGCTCCTGGACGTCCTCCTGTTCCAGCTCTCACTGATGAGAACAGGTCAGAGTACTTATCAAGCTCTCCCCATGTGGGGCAGGAGTCAATGCTTCATTCTTGGCAATCAATGCCTTTCACACTGGGCAATACTATGGGGATGGTTTTCTTCCCAAGCATTTCTTCACGCAGCTGGAAATCATGGACTAGTAAACAATCCAAATCAAATGCTCGAAAGAGACAAAGGCAGCCTTTCAAAGTCCTTACAGGGACGATGTCATCTCTCTTCATGGGCCCAAACATTGTGACCTGCAGGTGCCCGGGTCAGAGCTCTGTGCCTTTTCCTGATAGCACCAAGTGAAGGGAACGAGGAACAGTGTTGCTGCAGCAACTCAGCTCGAAGGATGGTGCTGTGGAGTGATGCAGCAGCTGGAAGTCACATCGGAGGTGCCGGGAGCTTGCAACAGCTTGACTCTAGTCATGTCTCTACTCAGTTTTAGGATTACATGGTGCATAATCGTATGAGTCAGTTTTACGTCACTGTAGACTTTAGACAACTGTGGTTTTGAACCTAGAGCAGAAGTAAAAGCTTCATCCTGTTCTGAGCTCTGAGTTCATTCATTCTTTTATTTCTCCTACAAACATTAAAATGACTGGCCCGGTCCCTGCCCACACATAAGCTCATTATACAGATCTCTCTCTCTGTCTTCTCCCCGCTCACTTTCTCTCTCACCTTTCCAACCAAAAGGCCCTCTTAGTGCTCTGCACTGTTGAGATCCTCTCTTCCTCAGAGTTTTCTCCTCTGTTCTTTATTAAATACTCCCCTTCCCCACTCTGTCCAGCATTGCTTACCTACTCAACATCTGCTTTTCTCTCTCAGCTCTGCTCAAGTGTCCTTTCCTCAAAACACAAGCCAGGAACCCCCATGGATAGGCTTTCAAAACTAGAAGAAAAACAAATATTTTTTTTAAATCGCAGCATTAATTAATAAATTAATTGCATAATGATGTGTTATTCATCTTCCACACTAGCATGTAAGTCCCATTAAAAATCATGACTCTATTTTGATCAATGCTGATTTTCACTGCCTAGCCAACTGTCTTATACAGAGTGTGTAAAATGTGTTTATTGATAAATTAAGCATTTATATGTATTGCCAAGAGGGTCGCTTCCGAGACCACGACAGGAAAGCTATGGAGGAGCTCACAGGCACCAAGTGAAGCACAACAAAGGACGGCAATGCCGTGTGATAAATGTTATAATGCATTGCAGGTCCTGCAGCGGGTTAAGTGAGGATATCAGAATAGGTGGGTTTTCCATACGTTTCACCACATGTCTATAATTCCCATGAGTACTCTCAAAGGGACGTTAGATATAGATTAGGAGGGGAAAAAAAGCCAATTTGCAATCTATTGAACTTGTAGGACAAATAATGCCCTGGGAGCCAAAGTGTTCTTGTTTTTCAAAGGCTAAGCTTTGTTGAGATGGCGGAGGAAAGAATTTCTTTTTTAAAATCAAAATTTCAAATATCAACACTAGAGCTTGGAGGACTGGGTAAACAGTGTGGCTCATAGGGACCAGCAGTTAGTGTAATGGCTGTCACTGGACTCCTATGCAGTCAACCACAGTTTGAGTCCTGGACCCGATGGCTTAAACTCACACCAGGCACGTGTGTATGTGTGCCCAAGATCCCAAGAGGGGGATGGAGGAGAAGGGATTGCAGTGTGGCCATTCCCCCTGGGGGGTGATTTCTCACTTTCTGTCTCTCTGTCTCTCTCTGTATTTCTGGTGAGCACACACATCCTATAGCAAAATCCTCTCCAAAAAAACCCAGTGTGGTTCATTAAAAAATAATAATAAATATAAATAAATAAATAAAACTAAGAGCAGATGCATTACAATGTAGTGTCTTTATTCTCAACTGGAAAAGAAACACTAGGTCATAGGGGAAGTCATGATGCATTTTTCTAGGCAAGTGCATCATGACTTTCCTGATGACTCAATATTTTAAAAACTATGAGCGGTGTAAGAGTTCTGGAGAAGGCTTAAGCCTTGTGGGTGTTTAAGAAAAACTCTTCCTTTCTTTCATGGGGAGTGAACTTGGTGGAAGAGATTGTGAGTGAGAAAATGCCCAGAAACGTTGAGGAAAATTTTGGGTCACGAGAATTTGAAATCTACTTCTTCCTGTATAGCCCAGTTAGCCTAAAACTCTCCTAGAGGGGCTCTTCCCAACTCAGTACAGACTGTAGCAAAATGGCACCAGGGCAACATTGCCTCCACATAGCCCTTTACAGAGGGCCAAGGGGCTTCTCTAGATGCAGAGCCTGAGGACAGTGCCACAGGGTTGTGATTGTCCAAACATGGGATGAGAAAACCAGACCAGAGTATACTGCTTCCAAGGAGCAGAGAGTACATGCCAAGATACAGAAAATGATCAAGGATGCAAGGAGAGCAGACATGAGAAGGAGATTCCAAAACATGATTGAGCCTCAGACACCAGAAGGAACAACTTATCAGGACCAGCAGTTGGCATAATGGCTATGTCGCTGAACTCCCATGTAGTTGACCGCAGTTCGAGTCCCAGACCTGGTGGCTTAAATTCACGCCAGGCACGTGTGCATACGTGCCCAAGATCCAGAGAGGAGAATGGAGGAGAAGGGATTGTGGTGTGGCCATCCCCCTGGGGAGTGATTTCTTGCTTTCTGTCTCTTGGTCTCTATCTTTCTGGCGAGCACACGCACCCTATAGCAAAAACCTCTCCAAAAAAAAACTTATTGGCAATTGAAGTAAGATATTTCTCTCCTAATGCTTGGATGACTTTCTCATCATAGGCCAATTCAAAATTTATAGAACTGGGGAAGGAGGATTTGGAAGATTACTGAGATTTAATCTGAAAGTGACTGGGATGGTGAGATTAAGAATTTTCAGCCATTAGCAAAAGTAAGGGCACTTGAGTATAAATTTTAATAGCAGGAAAATCAATCTACATTTCTGCAGAGTGTATGACTGAAAACATTTGAACCTGTTATGATATAGTTGCTTTGAGAGCTAGAGAAGGAAACAGCTCCATTAGTCTATAGGAAAATGGCAAGAAGATATATGAGTTGGTCATGAAATGTAAGTAGGAATGCACT
>NW_006159525.1:6080852-6142514 GCF_000334495.1 Tupaia belangeri chinensis
GGGGGAGGGGGGGGGGGGGGGGGGGGGGGGGGGGGGGGGAGAGGAGAGGAGAGGAGGAGAGGAAGAGGAAGAGGAAGAGGAAGAGGAAGAGGAGAAAGAGGGAGAGAGAGAGGGAGAGGGAGAGGAAGAGGATGAGGAAGAGAAAGAGGAAGAGGAAGAGGAGAAAGAGGGAGAGAGAGAGGGAGAGGGAGAGGAAGAGGATGAGGAAGAGAAAGAGGAAGAGGAAGAGGAGAAAGAGGGAGAGAGAGAGAGGGAGAGGGAGAGGGAGAGAGGAGAGGAGAGGAGAGGAGAGGAGAGGAGAGGAGAGGAGAGGAGAGACGAGACGAGACGAGACGAGAAGGGAAGAAAAAGGGCTTGGCCAAGTCGGCCTGAGAAACAGGAGTCAGGAGAGCTGCAACAGAGTCCTTTTCAAAGGACTAGAGCTGGAAAATTAGGGCAAATCTGAGTGAAAGGGAAGAGACTCAACCTGAGGCTCTGAAAATGAAAGTTGTTGAGATGCAGCAGAAATCCTGAGCATTATAAGAGTTTCTTTTTTAAAAAAAATTTGCCAGAGGATTCATATGCTCCCTGGGGAGAGAGAGATAAAGAAAAAGGTGGGAGAGAGATAGTACCCCCTAGGGGCTGAGAGTGATGGCCACCTGCAATCCCTTCTCCTCTATTCTCCTCTCAGGATTTGGGGCATGCACACGTATGTGCCCAGCACGCTTTTTAAGCTGCTTGGTTCAGGATTCAAACAGCACAATCAGCTATGGAGGATTAAGCTGCCTTAACCATCATGCTACCATCTGGCCCTCATTCTCTTTTATCTTTCCTTTCTCTATCCATTCAGTCTTTCCCTTTTTCTCTTCTTCTTTACCTCCTCTTTCTCCATCCTTCTTTACATTTTTCTCCCCTTCTTTCCAGAAAACATTTATTAAGTCCCTATATACATACTAGGCAACTTGTTAGAAAATAAAGCTGATGCTGAGAATACAAATATGAATGGGTTAGTGCCAACTTCCTGGTAGTAGATGGTCTATTAGAGACAATAGCTGCATAATCTAAGAATTACAGCATGGTAAAAAGAACAGAACACATGTAGGAACCTATGGGAGCCCAAAGGAAGCAGCATTCTCTCCTGACCTGGGGAAGTTTAGGAAAGGTATTACAGAGAGGGTGATGATTGGGTTGAAGTGAAAATCAGGGTTTCTTAATCCCAGACCTATTGGCACTTTGAACTAGATAACTTTTCTTTGGGGTTGGGGACTGTGATATGCATTGCTGGGTGTTTGCCCTCCATCCTGAAATAACAGTAGCACCCTCCCCACTGCCCAGTTATGATGACCAAGAATATTTTTAGACATAGCCAAAGCTTCCTGTAGGTGTAAAACTACCCCTGGTTAAGAAGGACTGCTGCTCTAAATAGCAAGAATGTAATTGGTAGGCTAGAGGGGTTCGCTAGTCTATGCTCAAGGAAGGGCCACATCTAAACACACGGTGGTGGGACACAGACTGTTGCACCATCACAATTGCTCACCCTGAGGAGCCAACATTGGCAAGGATCCACTGATTCATTGTTATTTAAGCTCTGAAAAAGGGGCTGTTGTACTCGAACTCCTGAAACTTGCTACTGGAGAATTCAGGGAGAGCAAGGCATAGCTTAATTATTTAAAGAGAGGCATCTATATGGGAGGGAACCTTAGCAACTTCACCCAGAGATGATTTGACTTTATCTCTCCAAGTTTAAATACATATGACCACAACTCTACTCTAGGAATGGGAACCAGAAATGTTGAAGGTGTGCATGCCTGAAGATGGTCATTGCAACAGTGTTAAAAATGGGAGGGGAGGAAGATAAATATTCTAAATGTTCATGGCAAGGGACTGATTGAGTAAATGGTGAAATAATATAAACATGTTAAAATAATAATATTTATTACTATTCCCTGATATTGAAAGACCACCAAGGTATGAATAAAGCCTAGTTTCTTCTCTATAATAATTTATATCCTTGAGCAATTTATTAACCTCTCTCAGTTTTTGTTTTGTTTTGTTTGAGAGGTTTTTACTATAGGGTGCGTGCGCTCGCCAGAAAGACAGAGAGAGACAGAGAGTCAGAAAGTGAGAAATCACCCCCAAAGGGGGATGGCCAAGCTGCAATCCTTTCTCCTCCATTCTCCTCTTGGGATCTTGGGCACGCACGCACATGCGCCCGATGTGAGTTTAAGTCGCTGGGTCCGGGACTCGAACCGTGGTCGACTACATGGGAGTCCAGAGACATAACCACTGCGCTAACTGCTGGTCCCCCTCTGTTTTCGCTTGTAGAACAGGGATAACAACATATCCATCTTACAGAATTGCCTGGAAGATTAAACAACAAGTTAGTATACATAAGGGCTTAAAACAATGTGTGATGTATATTAAATACAGTTATTTATTTGTTATTGTTATTCTGTGCTAAGTTAGTAAAAACAACTTATAGCACAATGTATGTAGTTTCATCCTATTGTTTTAAAAAACTTACATGAAACTTATGCTATTTAAGTATTTATAATACTTTTTTGAACAAAGATACACAAAACTATTGGCAGGAGATGATACACTGGTGAGTTAGAATTGAGGCCATGGGTTAGGAGGAGAAGTGGCTGTCCTATCATTTTGTTTCTTTCTGTATTATTTTAAATTTAAAATAAGCAATATACTTGCATTATCTGCAAAAGAAAAAAGTGAAGTTAATGATAACATTAGAAACACACTTATTTACTTATTTATTCTTTAATAAATAAAGAATACCTACTTATTCTGAGAAGGGATAACAGGAGATGATTTTCACACACTATTGAATGAAAAACTGTGTCTCAATAGAATGTGCAGGTCAGGACGGTGCAGAGACAGGTTTGAAAATCCCCCAAATTCAAACAAAGGAACCACAACCCCATTTCCCACTCACATCCCCCCTAAAAGGCAGAAAAGGCTTCCAGATATTTGGGAAATGAACGTTTTAAAAAAGGGACTAGCACTATTTAAAAGTGATAATAATAATATTCAAACATTTTTGATACTTGTAAAACTCTTTAAGATTTTTGTATCTACTTAGAATTATTATGTTTGAAAAAATTTGACCAGAGAGACAGAGAGAGAGAAAGGGAAAATGAGAAAACAAGCCACTAGGTCCGGGACTTGAACCATGTTCAACAATGTGGGAGTCCACTGCCTTAACCACCATGCCACCTGCCAGTCCCAATATTCATAAAATTTTAATTAAAAAAATTTTAACTTCTCAACACTGTGAGCATATTCATTTATTTTATAGATAAAAATTGAAATTTAATTAATAAAAATATTTCTGGGCCAGACGACAGCATGGTGGCTGAGATGGCTCGATCCCACATGGCCTATTGCACAGTTTCAATCCTGAACCCAGCAGCTTGAATAACACATCAGGTGCACGTACATGCAAGTCCAAAGTTCTGAGAGGAGAAATGGAGAAGGGATTGCTATGTGACCATCCCCCTTGGGAGTGCTTTCTCACTGGCCCCCCCATGAATACATATGCCCTCTGGCAAAATTATTTATTGAATTTTAATGTATTTAATTTCTTTCATTAATGCAATATTTATAAAAACAAAACTATTATTTGTCACTATGATTTATAAGCACGGTAACCTTGGCAGCTTTCTCTGGCCTCTTTTCTTCATTCAGAAATGAAAGATAATAATAGTCTTTATACCAGGATAGCAATAAGGATTAAATGAGATAATGCACAGAAAACATTTTGTACAGTGCCCAGCATGTACTAAGGGCTCAACTCCGCAGGGATAATAGCCACTTTATCATCTCATCTTCCTGTGTTAACCACTTCTAGGGTTGTTTCCCCCTGTAGGACCATTCTGATCCTAAGGAGGAACTGGTTAAACAAAAAGAAAAGAAAAGGCTTGGAGAAATTTGAGCTTTGTACTTACATCTATAGAATTCTAGATAGTTGACAATGGGGAGGCCTGATTTTAAAAAGACTAGTCCACAAAAAAATTAACCTTCTACATTGCAGACATTTGGAAGCCCTTGGAACGCTGGCAAAAGAATTTATGTGGATAAAAGGCACCTCACTCCCAACCAAACCAAACCAAACCAATAATACCATTTCCTTTCTCTGAAGGAAGGGAAAAAAAAGGACCTAAAACAAAACAAAAACACAATATAATGTCCTTGTATTTTGATGAGATGATATCATCAAGAAGTCATCATTCAATGCCAATTTGTGAGAATCAGCAATGCAAAGTAGAAAATTAAGTCATGGTAGGGATGGAGGACAGGGATATAATTAACACTGACGGGTGCTTGGATTCTTTAAAACCAGCATCAGGAAAACCACATAAAACTACAGTGTAATGTAAAACGTTCTCCTGAGCTGGCAGGGAAGTGGACTGTGCGACCCACAGGGTCTCCATTCCAACTCTAATTGCTATTATTCTCCAGGATATGATATCTTAATCAGAAACAATAGCTTGTCTAATTGACTAAGGTTGGGGAGAGGCCTGTTACCTCACACAGATATCTGAACAGCGAGCAAGTAAATGAGTAATGCGGTGAAATTAAGAAAGGACAATCCAGACAGTGAGATCAATTAGATTGTAGAGCAGTTCTACAAGGGGAGGCCTGGAAGCTTCTTCACTTGAACCATTTAAGATTAGAAAGGTGACACAGAGAATGTCCTCCATGGAATTATCTTTTATTTGCAAGATTGGATGATCCAATTTATCCCCAAAAGTAGCACTGAATAATTGCTTATATATTTATAATGTATCTGACAAAGAACTTAAAGAATATCCACATATATTATCTTTCTGTCTCTGGTCACTATCAAAAAATAGAGTTTATTGTAACCTCAGATTTTCACATGTGGAATCTAAGACAAAATGATCTGTTGTCTATAACATACCAGGTATGTTACAGTATAAAACATAGTTCGTGGGAAACAATAATCTTGGTTGAAAAATCTTAATACCCCCAAGCACATATTAGGATATTTTAAATGTAAACAATACAGATAGTTGTTTTATCGGGCCTTTTGCTGGCATCCACGTAGATGAAATGAGAAAATTATTTTTTCTGAAAGTTATTTTACTAGAGAGTTTTTGTATATACAGTAAGAACAAACTTTTTCAATAAGTTTGTGAAGTTGGAATGTAGTTTAAGAGCAAAGAAAAAGACTAATTCCAGGAGACCTGCCTCTTCCTAAGCACTCATGAGATTCTTGGGACAGGTCCCCAAATACCTCCATGAAGGCATTTCCTAATGTTTCCATTTCCCAAAACTCTCTTTCCTTTATTCCTCCTGATAGACCACACCATCTACAAGTCCAGGAGCGTCACACTGGGAGCCACCAGATAAGGTTCCTCAAACTCCAATGAGCACAAAGGAGTAGAAAGGACAAGGGGGCCTGGCAGTCTTGTCTTTTCTCAGGAGCTAGGAGCTGAGTCACTCCACCACAGGTTCAATACAGGTGTCAGGACCAGGGCTGAGAGCCTGTCCAACTTCTAGACAGAAACTAGAAACCCCAGTTTTTATGTAAGATTTCATAAGGTTTACATGCTGGTCGCCATCATATTTTATCAAGTCTAAGAAGTTTAGGATGCATCTTAGTTTCTGAGAAGTTAAAATGTAAAATAAATAAATATTTTTTTCAGAATCAGTGAAATATTGGAAATTGACTTCTCTTAAGAAGATTTTTTATGTATAATTTTTAAATGATGAGGAACAGATTTGTAACTGCCAGCGAGATGTATCAAACACACCCTGCTTTAAACTTACATAGAACTAAATAAGAGGTTACCATTTGAGTCACTGACATATACTTCATATAAAATTGATTAGGGACTTAACTATTGTTATTGAGTCTACTTTTATCTTTTGAAAACATAATTTGTACATTCAGGGTTCAAACATTCTCACAGAGCTTCAGAAGACTAGCATCCCATCCCTCCTCGGTTCCAGATGCTTTGCAGATGAAACAACCATAGGCAAGGCCCTAGTGTGTCTCATTCTTCGAGTAGGGACCTACTATGTGTCAGGGAATTGTATATAGGATCGAGTTTCACCCTCACATAGTGCTCAGGGATAAGGTATTACATAGCTTTATCTTGCTCAGAAGGAAAGTGAGTCTTGGAGAAGTTAAGACTTACTCAGAGTCACAGCCAAAGACTTGGGCCCCTTCCTGACACACCCTGCACTGTCTCTGTTCCTTCATGCCCTGGGTGGCTAAGCAGGACACACTGCTCCCGAAGCTTCTGATTGGGTTTGGCCAATGGGGAACTCTATCGAGAAATGAGAGGGAGGGAGGAGACAGTGCTCACACGGTATAGATGCCCACAGCTCCTGCCTGAGGGGCTGTAATGATTGACTGGGACCCTCCGTAACAAGGTGGCCCTTTCCACATAGCCCTCTGTCTACTGAGTCTGGTCATCTCTCCTTCCTCTTGCCCCTTCAGGCACAAAAACAGGAAAAGGCTCCTCTGTTACTAGCTTCAGGAGCTCCACTGTTCTCACTCTTTCAGCGAGATGTATCAAACACACCCTGCTTTAAACTTACATAGAACTAAATAAGAGGTTACCATTTGAGTCACTGACATATACTTCATATAAAATTGATTAGGGACTTAACTATTGTTATTGAGTCTACTTTTATCTTTTGAAAACATAATTTGTACATTCAGGGTTCAAACATTCTCACAGAGCTTCAGAAGACTAGCATCCCATCCCTCCTCGGTTCCAGATGCTTTGCAGATGAAACAACCATAGGCAAGGCCCTAGTGTGTCTCATTCTTCGAGTAGGGACCTACTATGTGTCAGGGAATTGTATATAGGATCGAGTTTCACCCTCACATAGTGCTCAGGGATAAGGTATTACATAGCTTTATCTTGCTCAGAAGGAAAGTGAGTCTTGGAGAAGTTAAGACTTACTCAGAGTCACAGCCAAAGACTTGGGCCCCTTCCTGACACACCCTGCACTGTCTCTGTTCCTTCATGCCCTGGGTGGCTAAGCAGGACACACTGCTCCCGAAGCTTCTGATTGGGTTTGGCCAATGGGGAACTCTATCGAGAAATGAGAGGGAGGGAGGAGACAGTGCTCACACGGTATAGATGCCCACAGCTCCTGCCTGAGGGGCTGTAATGATTGACTGGGACCCTCCGTAACAAGGTGGCCCTTTCCACATAGCCCTCTGTCTACTGAGTCTGGTCATCTCTCCTTCCTCTTGCCCCTTCAGGCACAAAAACAGGAAAAGGCTCCTCTGTTACTAGCTTCAGGAGCTCCACTGTTCTCACTATTTCCCTGTACCTGCCTCCAGTGTAGTAAATAATCCTTTTATTAAACTCTCTCCAATATTATGCATTTGTGGATGTCAGCCCTGGACAACGTTAGGGACCAATCAGAGACTCAAACCAAAGTTTCAGCGACTGAGAATCAAAAACACTTCGACTAACTACAGAGCTTCCCAAATACCTCCTTAGAAAAACTCTGAGCATGTGAGGTTATAGCAGTCTTCTTTTCCAAGGGGGGAAATGGGGAAAAAAATAGGCAGTTGTTCCCTGGGGTGTAATATCTTCCCCATTAATATCAAATCATTTATTTGAGAACCATCCATACCTTTGAACTGTTCAGAAAGAAAATACTATATAAATCCAAGGTATTAACATTATATCATTTTTGCCTCGTGATCAAATCCCCAGTGACATAAGGCTACTATGGGATAAAACCATTTCAGCAGCAGGAAATCTGTAGGAAACAGATTCACTACAAAGGAATTTACTCTATAGAAAAAGTATAGGTTTGCTGAATTCAAAGAGGCGTCAATGGATTTACTAATGCTAAGAGGAACACGAGATTATCTGTACATCAAGAAAGGAATGCTCCCTTCTTGTGGCGAGTCCTTGGTATCATTAACTATGCAGGTTACCCGGAACTACTTTGAGAGTACCTCAACACTTGGTTCCATTAGATATTATAAAGCATTTTTCCTCATGGCAATAATATTCTTCTTTTATTATTTTTATTCACAAAGTTTCTATTTACATGCTAAGTAATTCACCAGGCGATTTTGAGTTTCAGATTATTTTTCTGAAATACCAATGATAATAAAATAATAAGGGGGGAAAATACTTTTAATAAACACTTACTACGTGCCAGGCCCATGCTAAACCATTTACATGCATTTCCTCAATGCACATATCTTTAATTAATTGAATGTGTATAACAAGCTCTAATTACGTTAGTATATTTTCTCATTTCCACATTTCAGGGGAGAAAACAGAGGCCCAGAATATATACCTTGCCCAAGACCAGAGAGCTGAAGGATGACAACAGAGACTTGAATCTACTGTAACGCTAACTCTGTGAACTTTCATCCAAAAATACAAAATCAACTGCAAACTGAGACCAGAGAGATACACAGAATTCATGCATCCAGTTGTGGTCAGCAAAGGGAGAACATAAAACAGGAAGATGTTCCCGCCCCTCCATGGGACAATGATTTGGCTCCAGCCGATCAATTATTTCCATAGAAAATAGGACACAGTGAAGCCACATCTGGTTTTTCAAGAGAAGCAGAAACCCTGAATTTTTAATATATGAATCTCGCCATTTTTAAATACAAGTCACAACTCAATGAAAACTATTCTGATGTGGCCCACAGGCCTGGCTGCATTCTTCTCAGCCTCCTTGGTAAATGAAAGAAGCTGCCCGGACCTTCTGTACAATCCTTTGGAGATCTGCCCACCTGCCTGAGAGTTGGGAACAAGCACAGCCTCAGGGGAGTTGTGGCCAGGCTGACCATCCCAGGCTCGTTTGCCCAGGACCCTCCTGACTTCAAAACTCTAAGTCCAATGGCCTGTGAAACCCCAGTCCCAGGCAGAGTGGGACACTGGTCACCTGGTTAGGACAGACCCGGCTTGTGGTCTGCAAAGCTCCAGAAGGTCAAACAGGCTGACCTTTAGAAAGTGTCCTTTCAGGGGAATACTGCTCTCCTTGAGGTGCTAATTTGCTAAAGCTTTGTGTCTCCACTTCCAAAATTAAACTATCTCCATGCCAGGGTGTGACATTCTCCAGGACAACTCCCCAAACCAAGTTTCCACAAAATGCACTTTGAAGAGCAGAGGAGGGCACGGGCAGGCGAACGAACGTCCCCGAGAAGGTGCCTGGTTGTTATTTGTCAGAGAATCCTAATTCGAATCCAAAGGGGAGCTCGCCATTATCGGGGACTCACACAGCTCCAGGTAAACAGCTAATGAGCAGGCTGCCAGTTCCATTTTTATCAAGAGCCCTCCGAGACTTAACCGTGCCATTTCATAAAATATGCAGATGATAGTGCGGGGAGAAGAGCAAAGGCTTTGAAAATGATTCACACAACCTAAAAATGATGTTGAAAAGGGAGGAATTAAATATTCACAAAGTGAGAGAAATTAAGGCATATTAACTGTTAGAATGTGGAAATGAAATGACTAACATGCACAGAGTTGATGAGAACGGCATGATTACAGATCTGTCAAAAGTTTCTAATTCTGACACTGCGCGATGTGGAGGTGCTAGCTGGCTGCTAGGGCAGAAAATGAGGTAGGGGACAAGCCACGCGACGCTGGCAGATCAGAGGCGGAGGCAGGAAGACACAGCCCTGAGGAACGTTAGGCTCCGTCCTGTGCTGAGGGCGAACTCTGCAAATCACAAAACGAATACTAATGACCAGCGCAAAGCAGACTTTAGGGTGACTGGACGCTTGGAGCCGAATGGCTCTTCGGTCTGTAGTAAGGAAGGCAAAGCGAACTGCAAAGCGGGAGCAGTGGAATCTGGTGAGGTCATCCCACCCTCCACATTTAGGGCATGGAACACCAAATCGTGGCCCATCCAAACGCGAATTAGCGGTAATTATTATATAATATGTAATGATGGGATTTAAATGGCTAACACATTTTCTCTGCTGAGATCATTTAGACATGATTCATATAAATGATTAAATTAATAGATCTTCCTCTTTTCAGACTGCCAGGCAGCTTAAACTAGATTTTTCAGCAGAGACTGATCCTAGCGAAATCACATGAATAGAGAGATTTACGGAAATTACAGGAGGAATTGGTTCAGTGTTTAAGAGCACACTAGGGTTTAGAGAAATTCACAAATTCACCTCAAGGATGAGAACTCAGCTCGTGACCTTTGCTTTTTTAAAATCTACCTATATTTTTTAAAAGGGTTTAACAAAGTGAACATACAAAAATCAACCTCCTAAAATAAAGAGTCCCAACACGGAAGCCCAAGCAAATATTCATAGTGTTGCTTTTCTTGCATCTAAAAAGCAGTTGCCTTTTAAAGAAAACAACTGATATATGTAAAAATACATTTTAAATACTAATAGAAAAAGATGATTCAGAGAAATTTAAAATTTAGCAGCAATGAAAACAAATTTTAAAGATGACAGTGTTCGCATAAGAGATATTCATGATTTCAGGGCCTCATCTAAAATTTTCAGGAGAAAATTAAAACAAAGAGAAATAAAGAGCAAATACAAAGAAAAGCTCAAAGGCATCTTTGATAAATCATTTCTCTACTAACATTTCTACTTAAACCCCATCATGGCTGTTGGATTTGAGGATGCTAATTTGTTTTCCACCCTCAGCACTTTAAAGCAGTTAGCAGGGACACAAGGAATTGCCAGGGACCCACTGCATGTACTGGCTAGAGAGCTTTTTCATCCCATCAGCTGTGCAGCCTATGAGTACATGAACGGGCACTTGGGGAGGAAGCCCATAGGATGAGGCTCAGGCATGTAATCATTAACATAGCCTTGGTACCTCTGTGGCATCCTGGGATGAAAATATTAATCATTCACAGCTGTGATCGTCTCAAAATCTCCTATTTTATGGCTCTGACACATCCATGAATAATGCCATTTACTATAATGTGCAGCATATCAGAAAGAATATTTTTACAGTATGGCTGCTTCTCTGGAATATGCTGTAAAATTGACACAAAAGCTTGGTTCCCTGCAGCATCTACGGAGGAAAAGAACACAATGCAATCGGGCTTCTACACTACCCTTTACTGAGCACCTACTAAGTGCCAGAATTCCCATGTGCTCTCTGTGTGAGCCTGACGATGACTCCATGACCACAGTACGGTGGCTCTCTCCGTTTAGTAAATGAAGAAATGGAGGACTGAGAGGTTGAAGTCAAACTGTCAATAAAAATAGAGGCAGGATATCAACTTCAGTCTGCTTGCCCCCAAAGCCAGGTCCGTTCCTGTGCACGGACTTCAAAAGAAACTATAAATATCGCTGTAACATTGGTTTCCACAGTGCCCTCTCGCGTCTTGGTCTCCCAGGGAATCACCTTGGCAGTTAATTCATTTAAAGAATCCATTCAGAAGTTTTTCCTCCTCTGCTTCCTAGTTTTCATGAGCCTTCTTTTTGCACTTTTCCTACCCTCCGTTTGAGCAGTCAGCTCAAGTTCATGCCCTGGCCAATTCAATCTCCACGCTGCATTCAGAGTGAGTGTCCCAATGCCCACTGAGTTGGGGAACTCCCTGCCTAAAATGTGCACATTTTCCTCGTGGCTCTGAGGGTAAAGATGGGCAATACACCGACAGCAACCCAGGTAACCTTGAGCATCAACTATCCCTCGTCTCACATCTTGTGTGGCTCCATCCATGCAGTTTACTAATACCCAACAAAGATGAGGTCTCTGTGCTCCTCAAAGCTGCCGATTCCAGTCTGCCTCAAGCCTTTGGTGTTAAGATGCCTCTGCTTGTCACATCACTCCCCACACTGCTACCTCCCCCATGCCTGGTGGACTCCCTCTCATTCCGTGATTCTTCCCTTAGATTTCATTTTTCCGGTGTGGACAGCCATAACTCCTTAGTCTACTTAGAGTTTTTGACACATTTTCACAGCACTAGAGGTGTCCCCCTGGCAACTGTCACAATTATAAGTAAAATTGTTATTTGTATGATAGTTCGTATAATGACATCGGGCCCCCGTGGTGGATTTCATCTCTATAATTACAGAGACGGTATACTCAATGCCAGTCATGGAATAAGCACACAATAAGTACGTGCTGAAAGAAGGAAGGCGAAAAGGAAAAGACTGCATGAAGCTTCTTCTCTTTTGGCCAGAATCCTTTCCACTGAACTTTTTATATTCAGCAGAGGAGTCTTTCCTCACTGGCATTCACCGCAGGAGGCAACACCCAGGACTGATTGCATCAGAGTGCTGAAGGGAAGGACTGAGTCTAAGCCCCCAGAGAGGCCCCTGATGATAGGAGCATAGATCCCCCAGGTAAAAGGAAGACCTCCTCCTCCCCTTGGGCTCCCCAAACCGCAGATTCACACCTCTCTCAGGTACTTTGTAACCTTGCTCTCTAATTGCTTGTTTGCCTGGCTAGCTCCCTCATCAGGCTCCGCTGGGCAATGGTGTACTCAGTAAATGGTTATCAAAACTGATTTCATTTATTAGTGACCCAGTGAGTGAATAGATAACTAGAGAATTCAGTAAATTAGTGACTTAATAATAAACAAACGTGAGTGTGGACACGATTGTTCCTACAAGAGGTTTTTAAAATCTAGTGCCCAGTCCATTGATCCTATATAGATAATCTTAAGAAATGATCTAATTGAATTCATTTTTATATTTTAGTTGCTAAGGAATGAAGAAGTAGATGTTAAAAAAACTAATTTGCATATGAAGTCTTTTATATCATTGATGTTATTCCTTTGGACAATTTGAGTTAAACAGCATATGCAAATATAGTACTATTTTTGAATGTACATAAATACAACAGAAATTATGCAGCTGGCATGTACATGAGTGAAGTTTGGGAACTCATAGTTGTAAAATTAACGGGAAAAAACGCTAAGGTTTCATGAGCATTTACTACGTCCCAGGCATGTTTTAAGGCCTTGACTAGCATTTACTCAGGAACCGTCACAATAACCCTACAAGTAACAGCCGTCTCATTTTACAGCAGAGGGAACTGCGATCCGGAGAGGTAAAATCTTTGCCCAAGGCTTGTAACTAACGAGTGTTTGAACCACGATGCCAGTCAGTGGGGTTCATGGCAGAGGGTGCAAGCGGGAGTGGAGGAGTGAGTGTGAGTCTGAGTGTGAGTCTGAGTGTGAGTAAGGAGGCAAGTGACGGAGAGGAGAGAGCAGAAGCAACGGCCAGTGCCTTTCCTGGGCCCGACTTTGAACTGGGAAGGATGCAGGAAGCGCCCCTTGCCTTTTCTGCCAGCGTGGTGCTATGAATCTGGATACCCCCTGGAAGAGGACATCTGCACACCCGTCTACGCATGGGTCATGAATGAGGAAAATGCCCATCTTTCTCTACTGCAATCAAGGCAGAGATTGTTTCTTTCAGCTCGCCTCCAAAAACAAAATACGTGAGTGTGAGGGGGACCGCTTTGCTTCTAGACAACCTGGCTTGCTGTGGACTGTTTGGAGCGCCCACATGGGAGGAGATGGAAGTGAAGGGGTCTGCACAGAAGCCACTATGCCCCACATTTGCTCAGAAAAGTCCCTGAGTCTCTCACGTGATTCTCCCAGAGTCCAGCTCCCTTCCTGAGAAGGGGTCATATTGCACGTGACCATTCAAGAACAAATCAACTCTCGCTCTGTTCAAAGTTTTGTCTTTTGATGACTTATTATCTCAATATTCTCTTCACAACAATCCTGCAGGTATTATTATCTCCCCATTTGACAGGTGAGAGAACAGAAACCAATATGGATGAAGCCTTCAGTGTCACACAGCTGCAGGGCAAGATTCAAGTTTTGTTGATCCTAAAGTTTATTCAATTTGGATTCTCTTTCAATAAAGGAATCCAAATTGGTGATACCAAATTAGATAAGAAAGTGAATATTTATTTTGAATGAGAAAATAAATCAAGACAAATCGCAAATTTTAAAAAGCTAACAAACCACAAACATCACAAAGAAAAATAACTTAATATTTTATTAACTGTCTGACATCTTGAAACTATTTTCTTAGATTTTTTTGCTTCATACTCTTTAATCGCCGCCTCATGACAAAGATTTTATAAAATATTTTTCTATTCAGAAAATAGAAAAATAATTTAGCCTTCCTCCTAGCATGGTTGATCAAAACCTTTTCTATTATTGATGTTTTACAAATATCTATATGAGCTTTATAACACATTATTGTAATGTCATATGCCTTTTTAGAACAGTTGTTAAATTTGGGAAAGGCTCTATCAAGTTTCTTTCATACATGAGCTGTAAGATTTCAGGGAAATTTCAAGCTATTTTGTGTAGCAACTAATCTTAAACACTCTTTGAATTAAGGATCCCTAGTTACCAGTTTGTCACTGATACACTTACTTAATGGTGTATTATGAGTTTTATGTGATCTTCATCTATGTTAGTGTTCAGTGTCAAATCAGCAAGAAATTTAAAGAGTGGAATTATGATCATTTAAAAATTCTCCATTAAAAAAGAAAAAATAATGTATGGTGCATTTATAATTGTACATGCAGCATTAATGAGTATACTCTTGAGAGAACTGAACTCCAATTCTGAGTGTTGATGAGAATCCAGTCCTCCACTTACAAGGGCATGTATCAGATGCTCAGAATTTTCCACAGGGTAGCTTCTAGCTCCTTGTATTACAGACTGAATTTCTCCTCTAATGCCCATCAGTGGTGCAGACACCTTAGCATGGTATATTCGAAAGGCAGTTCCCACACTTGCCCTGTACCTGCCCACCTTGGCATTCATCTGCACAGGGTTCATCTGCACAGGGAGGGTAGGCATGTTCCTAGAAGTCATTCTGACACCAGAAAACTAACAGTGCCTTAACCATAAATGAAAGCAACACAGGACCACATAAATACATCACATTACACCCCCATACATCTATTCTCAACCACTTGGTTAGACTGGTTTTTTTTAAAGCAATCTCTATTAAAAATTGAGAAAAAAGAATAGTAGAAATGTTTGTATAACATAATGTAGAAATTTTGTAAATTTTTAAAATTTTGCAAACCTCAGCATAACCAGATCTTAAAATGCCAATGGCCCTTCTCACATCACCTGATTCAAAGGGAAGTATGGTTGGCCCTGTAGTGCAGAGGCTAAGTGCTGCAAACTGGGGCCCAAATCCTATATGACCAAATCCCAGTTGGAATCACAGCCCTAAAGTCTTGAAAAGCATTGGTGTGTGCCCAAAATCCTGATGGGAAGGAGAAATGGAAGAAAGGCTTGCAACATGACCAAGTCTCAGGGAGGCACTGCCTTCTGGCAATTAAAATAAATAAATAAATAAAAGGAAGTATAATCTAGAAGAAATTGGGACGGAAAAAGATGGCATTCATCTTAACCATTTGTGCTTAAAACATTTTCCTTTTACAGAGTTTATAGACTCATGAACCATAATCACACATCGATAGGATCCTTCCCAGGATCTGAAATGGGAACGTCTCAGAAACCTAAGCTTTCTTGGCCTCAAGGAGTAACAGCACAACAAGAAAGCAGATCTGGAATGTCTAACTGTGCCAGGACCTTCCACTATGCCTGAAGACCTCCCCATTCCAAGAAGTGTCTGTATAGTCTGGGGACATCTTCTTGCTCTATATTAGCCACAATTAATAATCAGAAGCAGAGACACAGCCACTTAACGTATATCAACCACTCTTCTGGGATTGAGCTGTCATCTTCCAGCTCGCTTTTCCCGAGATAGGGAAATTGATAGGTCACTAGTGTCTGTGAACAGCACTCAAAAGGTATCATATTTATTTTAGCTGCAGCTTCAAATCAGTGGCTATCTGCATTATGAAGAACATCATTCTATAAAACACATTTGGTCTTCATTTTTCAAATACTCCTGAAGGGAACATATGGTAATCTATTTAACTCTGTATTCCACAGAGATACCTAAACTCCATCCGCTAAACATTGATGCTATTTTTATTATAAAATTCATGTCCTTTTTATACCCTAAGTATTTCCCCTTTCTGCTTAGATAGTTAAAAATACCTGAGGCTACCCTGTTTACCATCAAATTCATGAGTCATGCCCTATAGCCATTAAATAGAACAGAAATATTATTCACAAGGGGATTGAAAATGCTTATTGGTTGAGCCCATATTCTTCTAGTTTTCAGACATGAACTATTTTAAAGTTATTTGTTTTTTTATCAAGACCCATACTAACATACACACTTGATTTGATCTCCTGAATTATTTGTCTCCTGCTAGAAGCTAACCCCTACTATTTTTTCTTGATTGTCCAGTTTTGAGGCTATATTTTGGAATCTGATTATTTCCCCAGACCTGAATATTGCTTCTCTTTGCCCCTGTTCTCCCATCAATAGTGTCACTGAAAATACTGATTTCACTTCTTACATACCCTTAATCTCACTGTCCTTCCTTTGTCCCTGAGAGTTTGATGTGGAATGTGACAATGGGAACACCAGGCCTCCATTCTGCTGACATCACTGTTACTGATGTTCAAACCATAAACCGCGCTTGACTTTTCACTGAAAGCTGCTTGCCAAGACAAGGAAGGGAGCATCATTGCTAAAATTTGGTTTGTGAATAAGATGGAGTTTGTCTAAAAAATCGATACAGTTCTTTCTCCCATAGCAGGTATAAACATGAAATATTAACCTGCCTTTTCTTATACACAGCAGCGTTTCCAAAGACGGTCTATGACTAGGTGATCCTCTGTGGTCAAATATATTTAGAAAACGCTTCATTTTAAATTCTTCTCTTTGGTTTTCATAAAGAGCATTAGCATATTAAGGCTCAAGAAGTCCTTCAGTAAAACAAACGAAATTTAACTTTTTTTTCCCAGTTTCCCAGTAACACTTGATCATGTAAGTCTTTTTCCTCTAATATCCAGTGACATTTAAGCTCCAACAACCACACTTTGGGTGTAATAAATTTGTTCTGAAGCTTTTGATGAACAGACTTTATAAAATAAAGGAGTATCTTGCTATGTTTAAGATCATTTGCTTAAACTTGACTTTGTTTCTTTTTAAAAAAGTAGGAAAAACAGTAGAAGAAATGCTTACATTAAATAATGCAGAAATGTCATTTAATCTTTAGAATAAACATAAGATTTTAGAATTTGAGTCCTGAAGATCTTGAGTTGCCTTTCTACAACATCCTCACATCATAATTAATGGGATTAGGCAACTGACAAACCAAGCATTTATTTACTCATTCATTATTCACTTATTTATGGTTTTATTTATTGAGCAACTACCATGAGCCAAGAACTAGGCATTAAAGATGCCATAGATAACTTGCCCATAGGGAGTTTGTAGCCTATTGGAAAAATAAGCATTAAATAAATAATAACACAAATACATATTTAATTTTAACTGATGTAAGTTCTATAGAGGAGAAGAAAATGGTTCAGTGATAATATATAACAGGAGAGAATGCCTAGGTTTGGTGGAAGGAGGAAAAGGTCAGAGAAGGTCAGAGAGGACTTCCCTGAAAAGGTGACAATTGGTCTGACATTGAAAGGATTAATTGGAATGAATCAGGATAAGGCAGGGAGAGTGTTCCATCTCCCACAATAGAATGTGCAGGCAAGAATTTTACTGTTTCAAGGGAATGGAAGAGGCCAGGAGGCTGGAAACTGGAGAGAATCAGAAAGGAGTGGACTGAAGCTGGAGAGGCAGACCGGAGCCAGATCTATTAAGACTGAAAAGGCAGGAAAACGTATGTGCGGATTTTCACTCTAAGACCAGTGAGAAGCGCATCGATCAAGCCTTCCAGTTTTGGGACAAGATGAAACGGAGTTCTTGATTTGGAGAACAATATGGATTCCATCCCGATCCATTTTAGCATCATTTCATGATAAAGGATTAGGTCTGCAGAGATGGCAAGAATTGAGCAGCTCAAAAATAAAAGAGGTTTCAGTTACATAAGAACAATAAAGCCAGGCTCAAGTCCAAAAATACCAGCCTTCACAAGACGAGAGTGTGAAGTTGTCTAATTGCAGATGGCATCCCAACTAAAGGCCCCAAAAGACCCACTGTCTAAGTGGTGTGGCCAGCAGGGTAGCTGTGCCCTGAAGCCACCCTCTCTGACACATGTAAAATAAACTGGTCCTAACCCGTTAGGAGGAAAGGTGGGATTTGCACCCCTTAGCCCAGTGATTTTCTCAGGACAAGTCATCTTTGTAAATAATTTCATAGTATCTCACTCATCCTGTTTGGATATCTGGGACTTATTTAATGGAAAGGGTGGCTTTAAATGTTTCTGAAAGAAAGCTTTTAAAATACAGAACATATGTCTTCAAGACCAGAGGTCAGGGTTTGTGACCAAATACTAAGTTCTCAGACTTGAAATACTATATATAATGTGTTGCTAGAAAAGCAAAAACTCCCAGAAGTTAGCTAGTTTTGGGGAGGAAAACACCTGCTCGAAATGATTTATGATGGGTAATAGCAGTAAAATAATTGCCTTAATTCTCTAAACAGTTGCTCTCATCATCTTTCTCTCTGCAAAATGGCACTTGGAAGATTGTAGACAGCCACAAGCAAATCCATCCCTTTCCTCTGCCTCCTTGGCCATATCTGGGCATCCTTAAGTCTTACTAGAACTATTTTTCACATCTGTTCTCTGCCCCTTCTCAGGCCCAGCAAACCCAAAGAAGTTTTCATCACCTCTTTTTAGAGAAGTAATCATTTTAGATGTCTTTTAGAAGGATGCTAGTAAAGTAGATTTGAGGCACAAGTACTACCTTGGTAGTGAAAAGCCTGTAGGTTTTAATCCAGGTTCAAATCTCAAAGAAGGCATTGCCTTTCTGAGAGTCTTGGTTGTCTCCATCTAGAAAATGATGATGGAGCTAGTGGTCAATTGTATATAAACAATGGTTAGGAGCACAGAGCCTGCAGTCAGATGTCCTGCATTCCCTCTGTGCCTCTCTGATGTGATGATGGAAGATCATTTAACCCCTATAAAGCTTGGTTTCCTCATCTAGACAAATGGGATAATGATAGTGGCTCTCTCCTGAGTTTGTGGTGAGAACACAGTGAGATGATACATGCAAAGTTTTTAAGACATTGTTTTATGTCTAGCGAGCACTCGGCGATCATGAGCTTGTGAGGTTAAGACTACACACTAGGGTCACATTGGGCTGGTCCAGCTGGTGCATCAGGACTAGCATTTGGGATCACCTTCTCCTAAAGCCACGAACCTCTCCTAAAGCTACAGCCTGGCCCCCGGTTGCCACACTGGCTGATACAAATATCCCGTTCCAGTCCCCTTGGGTCTTCCCACTCTTTTGCATTCCTCTTGCCACATCTCAGGGCAGACTTGTTTGCACCCCCTCTCTGCCTCCGTAGCTCTGCAGGCCAAGATGATGTCTTGTTTCACATACGTGTAATTGGCAATAAATATCCCTTGGCAATAAATATTTGATGCATTTGTTACACTGCCCTGTAAAGCTGTGTTCTCACTTGATTCATTCCACACTTGGACGACGGTGCAGCCACCTTGGAGAGTGTGGGGCTGGCGTCCATGCTGCAAACACTAGCCCCATGAAGGAAGATGCTCATACCATCTCCTCACAGCTAGAAGACCACCGAACTCAATTACACCCAAGACATTTGGAGATTCGGGATTCTAATTTCCCAAAATCACTCCAAAGGTGAAAACTTCACATTTTGAGATTTTACTAGTTTTACTAGGTTCTCTCTCTGCCTTACTAGAACAACACGACCAGTGGGGTGAAACTTTTTTACACAGTCAGAGATTTTTTTCAGTTTTAATTGTTGATCATGAGAGAGATAGCGGAATGGGCATATTATTGTCTAAGAGCGAGAACCAGAAATCAATCTGGAATTTCTAGGTTTCAATTCTAGATTTACTAGTAATCTTAGGCAAGTTACTAATTCTCTTAGTTCTTTTCCTATATAACTATAAAATGAATGATAATGCTAATTTTTATTTCATAAAATTGTCATACACTTTAATGACTAGAACGTTGCCTGGCACGTAATATTTCTCAATTAATGTGAGCTGCTAGAATTAGTAGTTCTTTCCATTGTAACATATAAACCAAGTTTAAAACCTGATCCTACACCCAACCTCCAGGACTAACTCAAGTGTCACTATTTAGAATGCTTGTAACTTTCCTTTATAGTCTCTGTGTATGAGTGTGCATGCACACACCTACACTCAACTGAGGCACCTGTTTTGTGCAAGACACTGTTCTAAGAAGTGAGGGTATAGATGTGAAAACCAACAATACTTCCATTTTTGTGTAAATATTTACCAAATGCATAGGTAGGATAGTTGGTTTCTAGGAACTCTGAACTTCAAGATGTAGGATGCTATAATAGAAAACTAGCAGAGGGGCATTTTTGATAGGTGGTCAGGATGGGTTCTCTAAAAGGTGGCATTCACATTGAGTTGTGAATATAACAAGAGAATCCTCATGGAGAAAGCAAAGGCACAGAATATCAGATAGATGGGAAAAATATGGGATGAATCAAGCACTTAACTGATTAATGTCTGTTTCACTTGTCTAGAAGCCACAGATCCTGAGAAAAATCTTACCAGTGGCTTGCTTTTGCAAATAAAGTTTTATTAGCACACAGCCTCACCTATTCACTTACATAGGGTATTTGGCTGTTTTAGTGCTACCGCAGCAGAGTTGGATAGTGTGACAGAGACTGTACGGCTCACAGGTCTAAACATTTACTGCCCGGCTCTTTACAGTAAGCTCCACTCTCCCTCGTCTAGGCCATGAGAACACAAGGAGGGGGACCACAGCTGTCTATCTTGTTCCTTACTGATTCCTTCAATCCCAGCTGTCTGACATAGCAGACCCCAGCGACCAGTTGGAGAGTGAAAAAATATAAGGAAACATGTGACTGTGCCATTTTTGTTATTGCAAGTTTTTAATTTTTAGGACATTTTAAAAATTAAATGTGGGGCCAGCTAGTGGCAAGGTAGTTAAGGTGACTGGATTCTACATGGCCAACTGTGTGGTTCAAGTCTTAGACCCAGAGGCTTGACAATCATGCTGGACATATGTGTGTGCATACTCAAAATCCCAAGAGTCCTCCAGTAGGGGAGTGCTTTCTCACTCCCCTTCTCTCTTTATCTGTCTCTGTTTCTCTCCAGCAAATGCATGTGCCCTATAGCAAAAACTAAACAAATATAGCTTCAAATAATTTGAAACAATTATTTCAGAATGCAGTGTCCTTCCAGACATCACCAGATACTTCCAGAGATCACCACTGGTCTCCATGCATACAAAGAAGCAGAAACACCAATGATGGTCCATGTAGTAGCCACGCATTTTAACCCACCATACCCACCATGTGAACTTCCCACAGGTGGATAGAGGTGAGCCCCACCCCAACACGCGGCAGCAGTCCTGTAGGAGCTCACGCAATCTGGAGAGGATCGAGATACAAAGCGGTCCCTCCTTTTCAACTTTGTACACCCTTGGATGTACATAATACTAACACTTCTCCCTTCAGCCTAGTAGATAGCAGGGCTTCCCATCTCTGGTGCTGCCAACATGTGGGGGTAGAGAAGTCTTTGTTTTGGGGACTGTCCTGGGCATTGCATGATGTTTAGCAGCATTTCTGGTTTCTAGGGGCCATACTACCTCTTCTTACAGATGGAACAATCCAAAGCATCTCCAGACATTGCCAAGTATTCAAGGTAGAGGATGGGAACATGGGCAACCCCTCCTCCCCCGCCCTCAGATACAGAAGTACTGGCATACTCCAAAAACTCCTCTTCTTTCTGTGAGAACTTTTCGGTGTTGGTGCACATTCTCATACATGAATGTTTAGAAAGCTGTGATGTTCAGTTGCCAAAATTTGGTTCAAATCACCCTGTGTGTACTTTCACAGCCAGTGGGGTATGTGTGCCAATTCAAGACGGCAATGGTGCCAATTCCCAATAACCTTACGGAGAATAATTTTTCCTACTATTGGCAAATCTTTTAAATAATTTAATCTGAGCTTCACAGTTGTGTGCCTTCTTTGGAGTTTGGGTGTTGTGGTTATTGTTTTAAAAATATGGACACTTCAATACATACTTAAAAACTGAGAACAGTTATCAACAGTGTACAACATAATGCCATGTTCAATGTAGAAGAAGATAACCATGAGTATAGCCTTGACTTGATTAGTACACACTGCATCTATGCTTTGAAGAACTTTGCCACACCCCACAAAGATGTCCATCCACTACATGTAAAGCAGAACTCATCACACCATTAAAATTTAAAAAGTTCTCAGGCACAAACACATTCCAATTTCTATGATCCCCACACCATTCATAGATGTGATAAGAAACCTCTGCATTCTCTCCCTACTGTTCACGAAGATTAAATTCAGTCTGCCCCCTGCCTACAGTCAGTGTCCAGCAAGACACAGCACCAAAAGCTGAGGTACATGTTGGTTTTATTCTCTGCCAAGAAAGTCCAAGAGAAACACCGAGATCAAAAGAGAGAAGCAGCGAGAACTAGGGTGTACAGGCACCAGGGCACGTTCAGTTTCCCGACCGAAAAGGAAACAGCATTAAAATGACCCTTGGGAAGTAAAATTCAGGATAGTCCCATCTTAGCCCAACTGGATATGGTACTGAACTTCCATGACTGCTTACTATGTTTATATTCCCAATATTAGTGTAGTGTTGGACACAGAACATTTTATCATCGTATTTAATTATTATATATAACATAATGTCAGTGATAATTTCCCTAACAAGGAAAGGCTCACAGGTTGCAAACTAACATCCTGTAAGTATATATAAATGTATAAATATGTATATGTACCTATAGTTCACCCTTATCCATGGGAGATATAATCTAAGACCTTCAATGGATACCTGCCTAAAATCTTGGATAATACTGGATCCTGCCTACACTATGTTTTTCCTTTTTATACATACATATGACAAAGTTTAAATTATTAATTATCCACAGTAAGATATAAACAATGATAACTAATAATAAAATAGAATAATAACAACATACTGTAATAACAGTTATGTGAACATAGTCTTTTTCTCAAAATATTTTATTGTTCTGTACCATGAGTGACTGAACTGTCAAAGGCAAAAGCAAAGGTGAATAAGGAGAGGTCTACTAGATACATACACAAATGTGTACATACATATGTACACATCATACACACATATGTACTCCTGTACAGTATGTGTGAAGGATCTTTAAAAGTTCATAGAAAATGCATATTCTGAAAACACTGTACATGGATTTAAAAATTTTTGCACCCAAATCAATTCATGCTTCCATTTCGTTTCCACAAATTTTTTGAAGTCCCCATACATGGTTCATATTTTGTTTTAAACTCTGACCTTTCAATGTTTTAAAAGAGAGAGAGAAATTGGGTCAGTAGGTGGCATAGTGGATAAGGCACTAGACTACACATGGCCAACCATAGTTCAAGTTCTGGATCTAGCAGCTCGAAACTTACACCAGGCCTGTGTGCATGCATGCCCAAAATCCCAGGAGAGAATGGAAGAGAAGGGATTGTGGTGTAACCACCCCCTAGGGGTGATTTCTCACTTTCCTTCTCACTCTCTCTCTATGGCAAGTGCACATGCTCTATGACCAAAAAAATAAACAAACAAACAAAAACACAGAAAGTTCTCATGAAAAATTTTGGATCTCTGGCTTCTCTATAAAATCCAAAAGATCTGACACCATCACCCACCCACCTTCCTAAATGATAACAATCCACTGGAGACAAGATGCCAGGCATATACTTATAGTGTACCACACACCCCACCACTCTCTAATACATCAACTGTTCCATTTCACACAGTTAGATTAGTTGCCTGGGATGAGTTGGCATCTCTGCTTACAGCCCCCTATATAGATTAGTTTTATCTTTATCTTTGCCTCATTCTGTAGTCAAGGCAATTTCTTTTCACTTTCCCATAATCTTATCCCAAATGCATTGTTTCCATAAAAAGTTTGCCTCACTAATCTTATCCAAATTTCTTCCTCCCACTCTTTTCTTCACTGAAATATATCATAATTCATTTATGGTAGCATTTCCAAAAATGTACACTATAAAAAAATATGTATTATGTAAAAGATGTAAGAATTCCGTGGTTGAACAAATTTTCATAGTACACAAAGTTAAAAGAATGTCTTTGCAGTGGTACTTTTCGGAGTGTATGAAATGCAAATTTACTTTGTGACCTTCCAAGAAGAGGCAGAGTATGTGATTTCCTGGTTTCCCATGGGATTTTGGAAAACCCACTCTGTCATCACATTTGCTTGCCTTTTAAAAAATGTGTATTCATAGTCTCCAATATTTTTGATCATTATTTTCAGCCACAGATATGTTGCCGAGAAGGAAGGTGTATGTGGACCATCATAAGAGTACCATTTTTTTATTTTGCAAAGTAAGTGCATTAAAACACAAAATGTAACCATTAATATATCAGATCTTTGCATAGAAGTCACTTCAAGGAACCAAAAAAGTAGGAAAAAAATATCATTTCTGGATAAAAATCCACCCTTCAAACTGAATATATTTGGCTTGTAAAATATATGCTATGTTTTCCTTATTTTCTTTATTTTACTGAAGATCTGTTAAAAATTCATCACAGATTGTCATCAATGTGCAAAACTGAATTTGGAAAACATTGGTCTACGTTGCGTCAAATCTGGCAACAATACAAACTCAGACACCACTGTAAAAAAGTTTACACATGAGAGAAGATACAGGTGTTTCCAAAAAAGGGTTTTCCAGGGACCAGCAGTTAGTGTAATGGCTATGTCGCTGAACTCTGATGCAGCCGACTGCGGTTTGTGTCCCAGATCCAGTGGCTTAAAACTCACACCGAGTGTGTGTGCGTGCATGCCCAAGATCCCGAGAGGAGACTGGAGGAGAAGGGATTGCGGTTGGCCATCCCCCCTGAGGGGTGATTTCTCGCTTTCAATCTCTCTGTCTCTCTCTGTCTTTCTGGAAAGTGCATACACCTATAGCAAAAACAAACAAACAAACAAACAAACAAAAAAACCCCAAAAACCCAAAACAAAAAACAAAAAAAAACTCTCCAAAAAAAAAAAAGAAGAAGAAGGCTTTTCCACTAAGCTGTGGAAATACACTATGCACTGGCACAGTGGAGAGAGGACAAGGGTGAGATGGAAGAAGACTTTCCCTATGAGTGATGACCAGGACACAACATGAATCACGTAAACAGTTTGGGTTGGAACAAGCATAAGCAGAAGTAGTGTTTGAAGAGTTGAGCCAGTGTTATCTGAAACCTTGAAAGTATGTTATTGAAACCATTTCAAGATTTTTAGAAAAGATGATAATGCTTATGGTGAATTGTTTTTTTAAATTGCCAGAGGGCATGTGCATTCACCAGAGAGGCAAAGAAAGAGAAAGGGAGAGGGAAAAAGCAACAACCCAATGGAGCATAGTCATGCTGCAATCCCTTCTCCTCCGTTTCTCCATTATGTCAGGATTCTGGGTATGCACACACACACACACACATGTGCTTGGCGTGTGTTTCAGGCCACTAGGGCTAGAATTTGAAGTACAGTCAGCCATGTGGACTATGGTTCCTTTAACCAATGGACCATGGGGCCAATACCCTTAAAGTGAGTTTAAGGAGGAAATAACACCAGATACAAGTATGTTCTGGTTATTCACAGTGTAGATAGATGTTACCCCTGGCCAGTGGGTTGTTATTTCCTACTAGATTTTTTTTTTTTTTTTGCCATTTAACCTTTTCAAGTTGACAAAATATGGAATCTCCAAATAGTCCATTTTTGTTTTAGGAAGGATTTTCTTTCCTGTTATGTCATTTTACATATCAGTGTTTCTTCAAGAGATTAAGAAACTCTGAGTGCAACTACTGAAACTACACATCTTAGGATCTTTGCTGTCTGTTGTCTAGCACATCCTCACTAAATGCCTTTGTGAAAAAACAAAGGAATGTAAAAATAGGTAGTAAATGAAGGCCAGAGGACTAATGTGCCTTCATTTTGTACTTTTTAAATTAAACTTTTTACTTTGAGAACACTGTAGATTCACATGTTCTTAAGACAGAAAGCAAAGCAGTCCCATTCGGTTTCATCTAGTGGCGATACCCTGCAAAACTCTAGTGCAACCACCGCCAGGATATCGACATTGACAAAAACATCGGGCTTTCTAGCCTCCCCAGGATCCCTCATGTTGCCCTTCACAGCTCCTGTCCTCCTGCCCCCCAGGAAGAAGTCTGTGTTCCCCACTAAATCTCTGATGCTAGCAGAAGATGAGAAGGCTGGGCCTCCTGGTTACTGCTGGGTAGGTGGGAGCTGTAGTTTCCACTAGGCCTTCATGATACCTTCCCGGCCAGGAGAGGTTGGAACACCTGTCACTGCCCCACATGTCCTGCACTGATGTCCCATGGGAAGGTATAACCATCCCTGGGGGCAGTGGTGGAGGCCCTGGTGCTCCACTGGCCTCTCTGACATCAAACAAGTGGGGGCACTGGGCACCTCATCACAGCCTAGTAATAGAGGAAAGTCCCAGCTCCTACTTCTCCTCGGCTGGGGTGAGTGGATCGAGGTGACATTTTTTTCTGGGGTGTTTGATGGAAGTAGATGGGTTATTTTACCTGGTTGTCCCTTCCCCAGTCCTTGGGCTAGAGCGAGTAGTTTTTGTTAGTGCTTTCTATCCTGTACCTGATGGTGTTTGGCTTCTTCAGGCCCAAACTTGGGATATAAGAGGCACAAATACACCCCGAAACTCACCACTGCATCATTCCCTTACTCCCGTGTTCCCTACTTGATCTGCTTTCTTTACTTTGCCTCCGTCCCATCACTTTCAGTATCTTTATATGATATATATGAGAGGACTTAAAACGTTCTTGGGAATAAAATGGATTAAAAATTGAGTTTATTTTAGTGCAAAACACTTTTGAAATCCATGCATGATTTTTTGATAATGTATTTTCCATGAACTATTTAAAGAACCTTTGTGTATATAAACAGTACCCCCCCACACACACACACAGAGTTGAGGGGTTCTAGTTGTATTAGTAGAAAGAGAAGAGAAAATTAGGTGTACTCTATCTTTCCAGAAATGGAAGACCTCATTTCCCATTGAGAATGAATTAATTCAAGAGCCAGCCCATGGTGTCATGGTGAAAGCTTGATCCTACATGGCTTAAAAAGCATGCTGGGTGCATGTGCATGCGGTCAAAATCCCCAAAAGAGGGAGACATGGAGAAGAGACTAAGGCACTACCATTACCCAGGGGGGTTCTTCTTCCTTTCCCTCTCTCTGTCTCTCTCTAGCAAGTTCATGTACCTTCTGGTAAAATTAATAAAAAAAATTAATTCTCTGAACATAAAACATTTCCATTCTATTCTCGAAGACTGTGCGTGCGTGTTTATGTAAATGTACACTATTCAGCTATTATTTCAGTGTTCCTCCATTGAGAGGCAGTACCTATCAAAATCTAGCTGGTGAGCTGCAGGAACCCCACCGTCAATTTAATATATAATGGGCTTCCTATTTCAAAAATAACCCCTCACTCAAACTCCTACTAGCATGCATAAAATGTAAACGCATATATTTACATTTTTATGTCTTACTTTTTCAATATCCTCTACCCCCTCTTAGAAGCAATTAAAAGTTGACTTTGAATTAACTTTTCAGAGCATAAAAGAAACGAAAGGTCACAACCCTATAGTTAGAGAGATTTATCTTGATTTTATTTCTGCTCTGTTTAACTAAGGTTAGCTTTTTGCTGAAAACAAAAACACCAGGGTTTATTTTCTCTAATTTCTCTTTTAAAACATAGCTTCTTTTTTTTCTTTTTTAAAGAAAGATCACCAACGTGAGGAATCACTGTAGCTCTTTCAAAATAGCGAAAGAAGTTTCAAAACACAGATCCATTTTGATGGTCTCTCATTTAGGAAATAGTTTTATTTTAGCACAGGAGGTTTTGCAATTGTGATGTTTGGGTGTGCCAGACTTAGGAGTAGGTAGCAGGCACAGCAATGTCTGTGGGAGGGAACCTTGAGCCTGGGATGGTCTGATATTCCCACTTGCATGCCAGGCCCTGACTTGTCCAACCTTTCCTTTCACCCTTGTGTGGGGCAGGCCTGCTAGCAGTCTCAAAGGAAAAACACGCAGCTCTAGTTCTAAGAGTTAGAAGTAATTAATGAAGAAAAACTTACATTACGGGCTTAGAATGTTATAGACAAAAAGTCAGACCCTAGAGTTCTGAAGTGAAACTTGAGGCTGGAAATGGAAAATGACTTTTAATCATAAAAATTACAACTGGAAACCTCAATGGCTTGAAACCTGGCTAATAGAGTCACTAGAGTGATGAGGAGTGCTGATTCCCTCCACTCTTAATCACGCGCACACATATGTGCACACATCGTGTGTGATGCTGGCTTTTCAACTCTCTAACTCATGTGCTAGGTCAATATACAGTTACAATCCATTCATCATCTTTGCTCATCATGGTCGGCCTTATATAAGAATCCAACTGACACTCTTAGTGATGTCTGTGTAAATCAATGTCACTGTCCAAAATCACGTCATCTTGTACACACTGCCTCTACCAAGGTTGGAAGGGTGGGCCTCCACTTTTTGAAAGATGGTTTGTAAGAGCTTAATTAAATTGCCAGTCCTCTTCCAGGGAATTCTCTAATTCTCCACCTCTCCTGACTGGTTGAGACATTCCACGGCATGCCATCAGAGTCCCTTGTGTGTGTCTTTTTTTAATTTTAATTTTTATTTTTTGGAGAGGTTTTCGCTATAGGGCACGTGCGCTTGCCAGACAGACAGAGACCTGGAGACAGAAAGCGAGAAATCACCCCCCAGGGGAGATGGCCATGCCGCAATCCCTTCTCCTCCATTCTCCTCTCAGGATCTTGGTTACGCATGCACACACGCCCGGCGTGAGTTTTAAGCCACTTGGTCCGGGACGCGAACTGCAGTCTACTATGTGGGAGTCCAGCAACATAGCATTATGCTAACTGCTGGTTCCCCCTTGTGTATGTCTTTATCATAAAATTAATTGCATGAGCTGCTTGAGGGCAAGAACAAAATGTCTGACTTGATCTCTCCAGTAGCTAACACAGGAACTAACATGATTGTGTATATTTTTTTTTAAAGTTTATTTCTTTCGTGAAAAAGAGATGCCATGGAGGTGGGCACCCACAGCAGGGTCTCATCATCTCCCAAAGAAAATCTTTTTTTTTTTTAAGAGCTTTTTGCTGTAGGGCGTGCGCGCTCACCAGACAGACAGAGAGAAACAGAGAGACAGAAAGCGATAAATCACCCCCTGGGGGGAGGGCCACGCCACAATCCCTTCTCCTCCGTTCTCCTCTCGGGATCTTGGGCACGCACACACATGCGCTCAGCATGAGTTTAAGCCGCTGGGTCCAGGACTTAAACCACAGTCGACTACGTGGGAGTCCAGCAACATAGCCATTACGCTGACTGCTGGTCCCCCAAAGAAAATCTTGATGTCGTGATCCATCCACAGTCTTAGCCAGTCTGGATCATGGGCTTGGGCATGTGCACATGTTGTGCTAAGGGAGATACTGGGACGTGAACTCAGGACCTTCCCACGTGGATCCAGTTCATTACCACCATGCCACCCCCCGTCCCCAAGTGTGTAATATTTGAATGAATGAATGAATGGACAAACCTTCTATCAAATGATCAATCTGGAAACAAACATGTAAACCACAACAAAAGGAGGAAACCTAAGAGCTTTAAGAGATGACACCTCACACCACACGACCACAGTAAGAAGTGGCAGATGAGCCGGGGTGCTGGAGCTTTTCCAAAGAAGTGTTTATTGCAGCTGTGCCTGTGATGCCGAACGATCAGAAACAACCTATCCCATCAACACAGCAACAAACACTTTAAATGCAGGCTAGTTAGTGCTTTAAAAGAAATGAGCAAGATCGATACATGTTGACACAAGGGGAACTGGAAATATGGTTTGGGGGAAAAAAGCAAATTGTTCAATGGTGTATGCATTATGACACTTTTCTATAAAAGTAAAAAGAACACCAAGCAATTCTATATATTTCGTGTAAAAATAACAAACCAATTATATGTATGTTCTCAGGGAGTGGAACATAGATGCAATTTATTTTTTAAGGCCATCTTTCAAACTCTTCCTCTAAGGAAACCACTGAGTTTCCTTAGAGGATGAGGATGAGAGGAGAACTAAAATGAGGATGAGATCAAAGAGGACTTTAATACTATTCTGATTGTTCATTTCTTTCTCAGACTACAAGTACTTTAATTACACTTGCGTATTACTCGCATGCATTTTTCTACTATATACCAAAATTCGGTACATTTCTAAACTTGAAACTTGCAAATTGTGACCGTAGTGTCCTAGAATACCTTGTTGGGACTTGTGGGATTTTTCCCCGTTTCTCCTTTATTGAGAGCTGAAAAAAAAAAAAAAAACATTTGCGAAGAATATCATTTAGGCCGATCCCCCTCAGTTTGGAACAATCTCATTGTTTGTCAACTGCCAGCTTTGACATTCTCTCTCACTTCCCACGGTCTGGCAGCCGAGAAGGAGTCTGGAGCCAATTCGATTCTCCCCCTCTGAAGAAACAGCTTAGCAGTCTGTACTGTGTTTGGAGAGAACTAGTAAAATGTGCAGTTTTTTCCCATATTCCAAATGCCCGGGAGTGTGTGTTAAGATGGGGGAAATCTGCCTTGTGGCAGAAACGTGCTATCAGCATCTTCAGTAAGAATTAATTTTCTGATATGTCTTGGTTTTTGATGGAGGAACTTGATAGTGCAACAAAAGCTTCCAGATTTCACCCCTTACTTCTAAAAGTTTGCAATTAAAAACAGGCAATATGGGCACAAATGTTTCATAATCATGGCAAATGTCGATTGAATGCCATACATCGCAATGACTCTATGATCTGAGTGCTACTGTTGTCATAGCCATTTTACAGGTGACCAAACTGAAGTATGTGAGTTGCAGAAGGTCACACTCTGGTCGTCTGATTCCATAGAGACCCGGCATCTCCTGCCTCATGCCGGAGTCTTTCCTACCTAGTTCTTAGCATCTATGGAACCTTCCACAGACACTTCTTGAATTAATGAATATTTTACATCTGACAAACACTTGATTAAAGGGCTTTTGTGTGAAACCAAGGGCATGGTTAACCACTCTAGGTAAATTGACAACGAGTAGTGTGACCTTATCTAGACATCATCATGAGATTTAGACTAAAAAAGACGTCAATACGGCCCTCAACTACTCCACGTACAATCTTGGAAAAGTTTCTAAAGCTCAATTTCCACAGGCAGGATTCTCACCCCCTGGAGGTACTCTGTATAATCCCCTTCCCTCTAGCATGGATGAAACCTGTGCACACAGTGGGTATCACTCCTATAACCCGCTACTGACCAATGGACGCGGAGAGAACCAAAAGGGAGAATATCTGATGCGAGGAGCCTAATGAGAGGAGCCTTTAAAAGAAGATGAAGCTCAGAAGGAGGAGCCCCTGCAGATCTGGAAGAAGGCACACTGCCACATGGAACCACCTCCGGGATTCACGGGGTAGGTAGCAGGTGTGGCCTCTGGGAGGTGGTAGCAGTCTCTGGTAGACACTAGCACAAATAGGGTGTCAGTCTAGCACATTCCACCCACAAGGAAAGGAACCACTCCAATAGCCAGTGAGTATAGAAGAAGACACAGAGACTCAGATGAGAATCAAAGCCCCTCAACAGCCTGGGGACACTCCAAGTAGGGGACCCAGCTACTCCATACCTCTGATCCTGACCCACTGAAACTGTGAGACAATAAGTTTGTATTATTTTAAGCTACTAAGTTTTTGATATAACAATAGAAAAACGAATACAATGATACATCCTATAGTGACATGAAAGTGAAATAAAATCATGGGTTAATTGTGTAGCACATGTGTGGTTATAGGAAATTTTGGCCTCTTCTTGTGAGGTGTGAAGCTGCCTTTTTTTTTCTTAATAGATTTTGCTATAAGGTGTGTGTGCTTGCCAGAGAGATAGAAAACAAGTTACCTATCCTCCCCAGGAGGGATGGCCACACCACAATTCCTCCTCCTCCATTCCCTCAGGATCTTGGATATGCACACACATGTACCTGGCATGAGTTTTAAGCCACCAGGGCCAGGACTCAAACTGCAGTCGACTACATGGGAGTCCAGCGATGTAACCTTTATACCATCTGCTGGCCCCATGAAGCTGCCACCTGCTGCTCTGAAACTGAGTGTAATGTCTGAGGACAAAAGCCACGCGAGAGGAAATGTGTGGGCAGCTGGAGGAAGCCTGGGGCCCTTGGCTATCACTGACCAGTCATGATGACCCGGACGTGCACAAGCAAGCAACAGCTATCCTGACTGGCCTACCCTTTCGGAGTTTCCCTGGAATGCCCAGTCCAAACCAATTCTAACTAACAGGTTCTAATCCGTGAGTTACGTAACCTAATTCATTGACTGACTCACCATCAGTCTCTCATCAGTGAAAACATTGACCGAACAGAGGAATTGGAGGGGTCTTGAACAAATTCATGGAAAAATAGGACTAATACACAAATTTATTTCAGGGCAAAAATTAAATTTGAAATTTGTGCATATTTTTTTCATAATATGCATTTTCCATGAATTTTTGAAGATTCCCTCTTACAGAATAAAGGGAGGTTCCATTGTTGGCTAAGAATTGTACTGGGAAAAAATGAGATTTTATCTTTGACTGGATGACGTGGGAGTAAATGAGAGAGACACACACAGACACGCACATCACTTCCCTGTGCCCCGATTCCTCAGGTCTCCAGCCTACTGACAAGCTATCCTTCACTAGCACCGTCATTATCTGCTCGATCAGAGGAGGAAGAGTCCTCAGTCAGCAACGGAGGGCCAGACCCCTCACAGACGCCCCTCGAGGCTTAAACTTCAGGCCTCTCTTTTTCTGGAGACAACTCCTGTTTTATCATTAAAACTGCTGATCGTAACCCCACTCATATATGAATACTGCTCACACACACAGAAAAGGCGCTAATGCCATCAAACACCACACTAATATTAAATTACCGTAACTCATTTACCTCGCCCGCACATATGAAGCCCCCGCCCTTTCTTGGGAGCTTGTACATGCACATAAAATCTATAAACTCTTCCCAGGAATACAAAAGCATCCTCTATGATGTTGATAAGAAACAGGACAGTCACTCTCTCCTGACATATTTGTTCTTTAAAAACAAATCAATGGCACGGGGACTTGGCACCTGAATGCAGAACAACGGCTTGATGAGGCAAAGATTGTCTTCATTAAGGACATTAATATTCATAGGGAGTAGAATATCTGACACAAGAGAGGACTCACTAACCTTTTCTCATATTAGATTTTTACTTCTTAACACAATTACAGTCCGGCAATGACTTAATTAATGCTGCTTTTCGTCAGCCGCCTTTAAAGAGCTGTCAATTTGGTCCTGCAGAGGCTGTCAACGAAACAGAAAGACAGTCATCTCGGTGAAAAAGACACAGGAAGAAATTCAAACACTTAATAATATTCAAAGTGCTAAGCAAAGTCGCATATCAACTGGGATTAAGGAGAATTTTTGTCTTTTTCCTCCATCGTGTTTAAGTGAGTCCTGGAGAGTACGGTATGATTGGAACCTGACCACGGCTGGGTCTAGAAGGTGCAGGCAAATCTGGAGTGAAAGACACAGGGCTGGAGGGAAAGAATCTTCCTAACGTGAAAATGCGGCATGTCAATGACCTATAATCTAGGTTGAACTGGTGTTCGGCTTGCTGCAGTCAAGGGATGTGGAATCGAAGAGGACTTGAAGAAGCATGTTGTTCAATGCTTCTCTGTATACACGAGTCCATTAATCCATCCCACCTGACTCGGACCCAGAAGTTGCAAACTGAACCTCTCCGGGCTAGAAGTTCACCTGCAGGTATTTTTCTTTTCTTAGCAAACACAGTGTTTGAAATGATTGAAATCAAGTATTTGCCAAGACATGAAGTTTCAAAATGCAGGGTTTATTTTTTCTTTATTATTATTATTATCCTTGTTGTTATTTAATCGACACACAATCAGTGTACATAGTTGTAGGGTACAGTGTGATTTTTTTCAGTACATGAATACAATGTGTACTGATCAAATCAATGTAATTAGCATATTCATCATCTCAAACACGTTCAAAAGTCTCTTTTTTCTATTTTGAAACACACTATAAATTATAGTTACTCCACTATGCAACAGAATTCTAAAACTTCCTCCTCTTACCTAACCGTAATTTTGTATCTTTTCACCCATATCTTTCTCGACCTCCTTCCCCCCTACCCTTCCCAGCCTCTGTCAATCTGGTAATCTCTGTTCTACTATCTACTCCCACGAGTTATTACTCATGCAGAAATTTAAAAACCTAGGACAAGCAGATGGCATAATTGTTACATCACTGGACTCCTACATAGTGGACCACAGTTCGAGTCCCAGACTGGTCAGCTTAAAACTCACACCGGGAGCATGTATGGACATGTCCAAAATCTTAAGAAGGGATTGCAGCATGATTATCCCCGTGAGGGTTGATTTCTTGCTATCTTTCTCTCTGGTGAGCACATGCACCCCATAGGGAAAATCTCAAATAATAATAATAATAATAATAATAATAAAATAAAAGCTGACCTCACAGAAGGTGGTCCTTTAAACTTTAGAACATTTAGGAACTCTGTGTTTGTCTCTTCATGGCCATGACCTGCATGATCTGAGGTCCAGAGGCCCTCTCCTGATTTACCAAGGTCCACCCTCAGCATACACAAACCTGCTTGCTTTGTCCCTTTCCTTGGCCCACCAGGTCCCTCCAAGTACATGCAGTTGAGTCTCTTGCTTTACCCAATTTGATCTCACCTCTCTCCAAACACAAACCTAGACCTTATAGTTGTCAACACCTGTGACTGACTCATGGTCATCAGTCGATTAACACACATGCTGTTTGTGAGGGGGATACCCTCCTTTGGTTATTTCTCAGCTAAACCACTGTGCCTTGGTCAAATAACTGGAATACTCAGCTAAGCTCCTCGCCTACATCACAGTGTCTCAACTGTGGCACAGGGAACTGTGGATCCGGGTCATTCTCTGGGGAGGGAGGGCACCTTGTGTATTCTCGTGTATTGCAAGATATTTTGACATCCTCAGGCTCTACTGGCTAGAGGCTAATAGCACCTCCTTCGCCCTCTCAATGTGGCAACCAAAACGATCTCCAGCCATTGCCAAGGGTCCCCTAAAGGGCCACATCACCCTCTGGGAGAACCACTGGCCTAACTGGTGGCTTTGCTCTTTTCAACTTCAAGGCCCCATCCTCAAAGAGGACGGTCCTGGTCACTTTTACTCATTCTCCACCTCACTCTTTGAACGGCACACCAAGTATATCATACACTGAATGTTGCAGGGTTTTGTTTGTTTGTCTAGTCCTAGCTCAAAAGCAGCATGGGAGCAGAAGCTACTATAAATGTCACTGAGTAAATGAGTTACCCGTTCACAGTCCCTGTGAGGTCAGCTCTTACTTATGCCTTATCAGCAATGCATTTCTTAAATCTAGTCTCTCTGTGGCTCTGGAAGTTGAGCACAATGCAGTTCCTCCTTCCTGTTACGCCATGCCCGAGCTCCTGGACTGGGCAGGTACCACCTAGGAACTGGGCAGCTCTGGCTCCAGTGCTCAAAGGTTCCAAAGATTCAGTCCCATTTGCCACACTCTGAACCTTGACTTTTGGGTTGAAAAATATAAGCAGTCATGGAAAAGAGTGATCATGTGGTGATGCCTCTTTTTTCTGCTTGAGAAGCTGATAGCTAGAAGTCCCTGTAGGAAGACATGCAGGGAAACTCAGAGGTTCTCTTTGCTCTAGGATACTGTAAACATCCTGGTACTTATGGAAGGACGCCACCACAGAGAATGACAGCCCTAAATGTCAACAGTGCCACAGCTGAGAAACCGATGCGTGGGGAGAGGGGCTGGGAGGAACATTCCAGACATCTGGCAAGGTGCAGTGTTTGACAAGAAATAACCAGAAAAGAATATCCTCCCAAACAGTATAGTATGTTCAGACTTGACAGTCTCTAGTTAAGCACAGGTGTTGGCATCTGGGAAGGTCTAGGGTCATGTTTGGAAAGAGGTGAAGTCAGGTAAGCAAAGCCAGACAGTCAATTGCATGTACCCAGAGAGATCAGGTGAGCAATGGACAGGTACTGGGGGTGGAGTGATTGCCTAGCCACACAAAGAAAATCTACAGTATTCATTGGTCCAGACAGAAGTATATTTTACAACTTTGTGGGTTGACCTTCCCTGTAACCTGGCCATCACTCAGAGCTGGTTACTGCAGAAGAGATGATAAACTTAGATGGGGGCAAGTCCCTGACTTACTTCCTTTTGAGGTGCCTTGTCTTTAGACTCTGATTGACCAATGTCTTCCTGTCTAAGGTCTCCTGATAGACCTAAAGAGCATCCTGGATGGTAATCCAGAATGACACCAATCCCTAAAGGTCTGATGGGAAATCTGTCCAGGGCACACCACATGAAAGCAGGCAAGACTTAAGATCCTACATTTCAGCACAGTGGACAGACTTCACAGACATTGCTGAGCACACAGTGGGCTTAAACTACAAGATCCTAAGTTCAAGCTACTACTCTGGTTGCAGCTAGGATCCTTTGCTGCAAAAAGGCATCTGGATTTGCAGCCACCTAGGCTGCATGGGACCCATTCTCAACAGTGGCACCATGTGGAAGCACCAGAAACAGCAGCAACTGGGACCTGAACTCAGTTTTTAGGCTTCTCCATCCATTTCTCTCTCCAACTGGCTTTTGAAGAAAAGGTGATTCCATGAAACAGTGTAACTCTGGAACTCAGGACAATTCTTGTGGACATGGGTAGCAAGGTATAAGGTCAGAGAAAATTGTGAAAGGGATATTCTAAAATTTCTGCTTGTGAATGTTTATGAGCCTTTGAGTCATTGGAACTAATAGAAGGTATGACTGGTTTTATTCCTCAAGTTGCAGAATCACATTATACGAGTTATGCCTTTCAGAGTATACAGATTCATCTATTGGCTCTGATATCCACAACAAAGATATCTGTTACAGGACCACCAGTAAAATTTACCTAAAGATTCAGAACTGAACTTGTGAGAATATACTGAACTTACTGTTGGTTATTGTTGGTTTTCTTCTTTATCCATTAACCCACCAGCTGATGGAAACATATTTATTTAAGCCAGCCAGTCCTAAGATACAAAACCAAAGAACTGATCACACCTCCCCTCAGCCCCCAGTCCTGCAGGACTCAATGTATGGATGCTGGTATAATGTCTATCTGGGTTCAAGTCCTGGCTCTGTCACTGACGAGATGTATGGCTTGAACAACTTACTAAATCTCCCTAAGCTTTGGTTTTTATAAAACTGTGATAATTATTTCAGTCTCGTTTGCATTGATTGGGAATTTATGAGAAGCCAAGATAAGTTCTGTTTATATGTCATTTCATATAGACTTCTCCAACTTCCTAGGAGATGTATATATTATTTCATGAGCCAAAACTTGGGCATGGAGATGTTGACAAACTGTCCAGGATGATGCAGGGGTAAGTTACAATCTCAGGATGCGAACTCAGGCTGCCTGTGAGTTTGTGCTGCAACCATGAACCACAGTGATTACTCATGGAGTCTTATGATTACCAAAGAAGATCAGGCACAAAGCTCTTAGTACAGCATTTGCACATAGTAAATGATCTAACAAATGCTCTTCCTCTTCATTTACACTATTTCTAAACAGCACCTCCCTTTTTCTCAACTTAACAGTGAAATTACTTTATTCACTTATTTCACTTTGGTCTAATTCTATACCCTTCAGTCTTAGCTCAAAGCCTTTCTTCTAAAAATGTCTTTTTATCCCTCTTTGTTCAAAAAACTCATACTAATCATTGCTTGAGCTTTAGTCCTCTTATCTATTCATATTTATGCAGCAAGCAAAAATTGCCATACAATCTTAACATAAATATTGGAATTTCTGTCTAAATTGGGATCCATAATAGCATCATTACCCCCAAATAAGACCTCTTCAAGTTGAAAGTGAGTCTCTCTGTATAACTGTATACATTGAACTGAGTTCATATGATAAATACTCTGAGAGCTTACAGTTGGATATCAATAAAAGTTGATTAGGCCTGGAAGTCTCTCCAGGGATTCAAGTTGTATTTTATCATAAGATTTTGCAAAGTGAACCATTTGCTTTTAAAAACTATCAGTGACAGAAAGGCACCCTGATTTCTCCACCACCATACCACCAAACGCTCAGTACAGGTGGAGTTCCAATATATGTACCGACCACTGACATTCCTCATTCCTCCAAACTTGAACTCAAGGAAATCATGGGTGGTCCAGCAGGTGCTTGAAGGTAGAGCACATTAGTCACTGAACGAACTCACTTATCTATGAGGAGTTGGTGTCTTTGGGGAGTCACACCTGTCACGGGGAAGACTGAGAATGCCTTTCAAAGAAAAGCTAATTTACTTAAAGAAAAGTGTGTGTGCCCCTCCAACAATCTTTTTGTGTACTATTCCATGGACAGGATGATGGAACAGACAATTTTAAGCCACGGCACTTTTCTAAGACACCTGTCTGCAGATAACTGATCATGAAATACAAGTGTCTCCAACGCCTGGGAAGAGGGATTACAGATGCATCGGTGGCGATAGACTGGGGCAGAGATGGATGTTTGCATACCAGTTGTAGGCAAATTCTCCCCCACTTAAGCGAATAAAGAAAGGTTGTCAGATCTAACAAAGAGTCATCTTCATCCTGGACTCTCCTTGCTTTCCCTTTCATGGAATCTAAATCATGTCAGGAAAATGGTCAAAAGATAATTTTCATTCTATACAATGGGTTCAAAGAACTATGGAAAGAGAAATCAATACTAACAGAGATAGGCAATCTACTTGTTAGAATGACAATGCAGATTTAATGGAATAAACTTAAAATACAGATCTTACTACTATTTTCAGAATCATAAACATTTGTTTGTACTGATGTTGATCTATATAAAGTCAACTGTAATAACAAATAACATTTATTGAATGGTTATTGTGTGCCAGGTAATATTCTAAGTTATTTACATATCCTATCTAATTTAATTCTGACAACAATCCAATGTGGAAGAAATCACTGTTTGCATTTTATAGACGAAAAAAAAAAAAGGCTTGGAGAGGGTGAGGTTTTTGCACAAGATCACAGCTGGTAAGCAGAGGAGACTTGGAAAGAGGCCAGCTCTCTCTGATGTTAAGGCTTATGCTCTTAAAAATTATGCTATGTAATCTCATCTCACACACACAGCGTGTGTACACATTTGTGTCTGTACTCACACTCCCAGATTCTCACATACATTTGTTGATTTCACTCTGAACCGTTCCGGATAATGCATGGAAGCAGAAATAGTGAGATGGAATAATAGTACACAACAATAATCTTCAGGGTGGTTGTCAACAAGCCTTAATTTGAAAATAAACAGTGAAACAAAACATGCAAATATGGTAATAGCAGTGTGCTGCATTCGCCCTTCCTCTCTTTAATAAACAACTTGGAACCTTGAAACAGAGAACGATTTGGTGCCTGGGTGTGTGGAATTCTCATCTAAATGCCTAACACAGCTTCCATCTCGAAAGCTCTCCCTGACAGGAGGCATTCCCCTGCCCCCCATTTGGGATACTTTTCTTCGGTAATCAGAAGTAGAGATAAAAATGAACTTTTCAGTATAAACTTGTACTAACTCTTAGATTCACTCTTAATGAACAGGTCATATGTGGCTCTAAGTTGTGTGTGCATTTTTCTTTAGACATCATTTCTTCCCTTAGGTTGGAACAAGAGTAAATCATGTCAGGAAAATGGTCAAAAGATAATTTTCATTCTATACAATGGGTTCAAAGAACTATGGAAAGAGAAATCAATACTAACAGAGATAGGCAATCTACTTGTTAGAATGACAATGCAGATTTAATGGAATAAACTTAAAATACAGATCTTACTACTATTTTCAGAATCATAAACATTTGTTTGTACTGATGTTGATCTATATAAAGTCAACTGTAATAACAAATAACATTTATTGAATGGTTATTGTGTGCCAGGTAATATTCTAAGTTATTTACATATCCTATCTAATTTAATTCTGACAACAATCCAATGTGGAAGAAATCACTGTTTGCATTTTATAGACGAAAAAAAAAAAAGGCTTGGAGAGGGTGAGGTTTTTGCACAAGATCACAGCTGGTAAGCAGAGGAGACTTGGAAAGAGGCCAGCTCTCTCTGATGTTAAGGCTTATGCTCTTAAAAATTATGCTATGTAATCTCATCTCACACACACAGCGTGTGTACACATTTGTGTCTGTACTCACACTCCCAGATTCTCACATACATTTGTTGATTTCACTCTGAACCGTTCCGGATAATGCATGGAAGCAGAAATAGTGAGATGGAATAATAGTACACAACAATAATCTTCAGGGTGGTTGTCAACAAGCCTTAATTTGAAAATAAACAGTGAAACAAAACATGCAAATATGGTAATAGCAGTGTGCTGCATTCGCCCTTCCTCTCTTTAATAAACAACTTGGAACCTTGAAACAGAGAACGATTTGGTGCCTGGGTGTGTGGAATTCTCATCTAAATGCCTAACACAGCTTCCATCTCGAAAGCTCTCCCTGACAGGAGGCATTCCCCTGCCCCCCATTTGGGATACTTTTCTTCGGTAATCAGAAGTAGAGATAAAAATGAACTTTTCAGTATAAACTTGTACTAACTCTTAGATTCACTCTTAATGAACAGGTCATATGTGGCTCTAAGTTGTGTGTGCATTTTTCTTTAGACATCATTTCTTCCCTTAGGTTGGAACAAGAGGGGAAGAGAGAAATGGAGAGCCACTCAAGTACTGCAATAGTTCATAAATCTCTCTTTAAACATGAAACTGTCTAAACCCTTGGTAGCTATTACTTATTTGTTAAACTCCCAACCCAAACGTCTATCCATATCATGACCACTCTCTGAACTCACACAATAGACTTTCAGCATGTCCAACACTGAGCCAGTCTCTATCAGATTCTATTGCTTGCTCTTGCCACTTTGCAATCACCTTTGCATTGGCCCAACTTCCCTTTCATATTAAAATTCAGTGCAATGTTCAATTTGCCATTGATCCTGCCTATCATCTGCCCTGGAATCTGGAATGAACATAGAAACTCTTTCTTAGAACATGCACACGTTCTCCAACACAAGAGTGTCAATGGGCGTCTATCTAATAGCACACCTATTTTAAAAAGAAAGAAAGAAAAGAGAGTATATTACATAGAATTTGGAAAACAACAACAGAAAACTGCAAAGAAGAAAATTTTAAAAATCATGATTAAAATGCTCACCCCAGAATGACAATCTGAAAGATTTCATTGTGTTCCTAAGTAATCTCTGTCTGGACAGGATTTACAGCTTACGTTGTGCTTTATGTGATTCTGTGACTCCTCCTCTTAGTAAAATATAAAATGTTTATATGAAAGTAAAAATATTTCCTAATGATAGTCATGAAAGAATAAGCACAAAGAGGACGTGATTATCAAAACACAAATAAAATACCATAAAAGGAGAAGATAAAATTCTACTCTTTAAACTCAGTGTTATATATTCTAGCTTGATCACAGGTCAAATAAGATTCTTCCTAGTTTCAGAAAGAGTATAGCTGGTAAACCCTGGATGGTTTGTATAGCTGAACTTTGTCCTGTTTATTCACATTTATTACACTAATGAATAATCTTTATTAATATGACCATCAGTCTTATGAGGGAAATTGCTGTGTATGTCTTATTTCCTCCATATATCTAATTCCTAGCATGACATCAGGCACATGGTGAAAGCTTAAGAAGTATATGTTGAATGAATAAATGATTTGTCTCCATTTCCTAATTAATCCTTAGGTAAGAATTAAATGCCAATCAAATGGCATTGGGATTAAACTCAGAGAATAGGCAAACAAGGATGTTTCATTTTGGCAGTAAACATAACAAGAGGAAAAAGGGATTCCTATCTAACGCAGCGTTGTTGTTTTTTAATTATTCTGCCTGTTTAGAGAAATAAATAATTACAAACTCTTTCATGAATTTCAATACCTTTAATCTCTGAAAGATTGGACCTAGCCAGAGAGTCCTTATAAACATGTTAAGCTTTCTAGAATGCCTTTTGGGCAATTCTAAGACTTCTTCGTGTTGACTTGATGGTAATTAATACCATCCCTGTAGTATACCTGAACACTTTATTATTCCACAAAGGCAAAGATAGGAAGTCGTCTTATAAAAACAGAAAGCAGAATTAGGTGACATCATTAAATATTAGGCACTTATTAAAATCTGTGAGATGCTTTATAAACCTCAATGCATGAGAAAAGTCTTATGTACAAGACTGCAACTATAGGGAACCAGCAGTTAGCATAATGACTATGTCGCTGGACTCCCACGTAGTCGACCACGGTTCACATCCCGGACCCAGTGGTTTAAAACTCACGCTGGGTGCGTGTGTGTGCGTGTCCAAGATCCCGAGAGGAGAATGGAGGAGAAGGGACTGCGGCGTGACCATCCCCCCTGGGGGGTGATTTCTCGCTTTCTGTCTCTCTGTCTCTCTCTGTCTGTCTGGCGAGTGCACACGCCCTGTAGCGAAAACCTCTCCAAAAAAAAAAAAGAAAAAAAAGACTGTAACTATAGAAAAAATGATGACTCTTTCTCAGACATATTTACCAATTGTGCCTTATTTTCTCCTTTGAAGATAGAGATAAAAATAGTACTCACTTCATAGAGTTATTGTGGTGGTGATTAGAACATTGCCTGGCACAGAGTACGGACCCAAAAATGTTACTAATCTTGCCTCTTACTAATGTCCTTCTCTGTATGTATGTTTTATTATGTCCCATTATAATAGTTTAAATATTTGTATTGTATACATTTTTGGGGAAAAAACAGAAAGTTTTTAAAAAATCACATTTAACACTTAATCCTGAGATAACCACTATCATTACAAGCAAATATCTTTTGACTTCACTGACATAGGTGGGTTTCAACTGTTTGCGAATGTCTTAACACACTTCATTGCAAAATATGAAGTCCAATGCTTCTGGCCTTGAAAGGGGGCTATGTGGTTCTGAGTGTTAGAAGAGAATATTCCAAGAAGCAGTTCTGGCCTATACGTTCATGAGAAGCTGTAAGCTGAAATCTCTCAGATCAGCTGCTTACAAATTCTTGACCCAGAGAAACCATGAGACAGTAAATGCTGATTTTCTTTTTTTTAATCATTGAGTTTGGAGACAATTTATTACATAGTACTAAACAACTAAAACCATAACTGTATAATCCTGTATCACTTCTAAATTTGTATCATTTCTAAATTTGTGTGATTTGTATTCTTTTTCTTTTCCTTTCAACCTAGGATCACTTTGTTTTCATAAACTTTCATTATAGCTTCTATATGTGGCTCTATCACTTGGAATGTGTTAACATAATATTTTTAAATCTCTTGGATCGTCTTATTATCTGCAGTAATCTGGGAACAAATTCTGTCACCTTTTGTGTGTTGACTCTCATGGTAGTTCATTCCTTTGTGAGATGTGTCATTTGTGATTCTGAACTTGGGGTTCCTTGGATCATGGATACCTCCCTGTGGGTGGATTCACAAATACCTCTGCTTGGACCTGATGGCTTCTACCAGTTCAGGCCAGTTTTAAGTAAATTTCTGATTTCCATGTCTCACACTCAGTAGACAGTGTGATCATGGACCCCACACCCATGTATGATGTAGGCTTGGGATTTCTCATTGCTGCCTTTTTCCATCCGTGACACTGAAAAAACACTGAGTAAACTTCCTTACAATGGCTCTGGAATGCAGGGGAATTTCATGAGCTTTGCTTTCTCTGTTGGCTCCCAACTTTGGGCAGGAAGTATATTTCCAGCTCCCACCCTCCATGCAAACTTGAAGGCCCATCTCCCATTGCTTCATGGACAGTAACCTCCAGCACTGAATTAAGCACTTTGCTTGAGATTCCTAAGGATTTACCCTTTTGCTTTCAAGCTTAGCTATGTATTTAAAATATGTAATTTTCTAGCATTTTTATGTTCAAGAGGGTTCAGGGAATTTTACACATCAACGGAATCTGCCCTATTAACCAGAAGTCCTCCACAATCTTCTCTCTATATATTTTTTTCACGTCTGTGTAACATTTTTGTGTAATTATATTCATACCGGCTACACAATTATTTTTTATATTTTTCATTTAATATTACAATAAAATTATTAAAATTTCCCAAGGCTATTAAAACTCTTTGTAAATGGAATTTGAACAGCTGTAAAATATCCCATCAGATGAATGTACAGTAATTTACTTAATACTCCCCCTTTGGACATTGGGGTTTTAACTACAATACTGCTGACTGGGAATTCATTTCATCTTTTGTGTTCTTCAGGGATGAGGAAGGTATTTCTGTATTTTTCTTTTGAATAAATTTTTAGAACTGAGTGTAAGAGGCGGTGAAACAATTTGTCCATGACATGCAACCAGTTAGTCAGAGGCAGAAGAAGGATGTGTTCAGGAGGCTCAACTCCAAATCAAGGTTGTCTAGAACCTCCTCTTCGCTCGACATCAGAATCTCCTCAGTAAGAAGGACATGAAGAACACGCATCTGCTACCACACTCTCCAGCAACCCAGTTCCACTCATGGACAGCATGAAGAGAAGGCACCTCAGCCCAGTTTGTGCAGGCAGGCCAGACTGGCCCATCAACACAGATCTCCAAGGACTGGATTACTCATGCTGATCATTCTCCTAGTAGAAAATAGTGTGTAAATACTGTCCTTGGGAAGCTCCCTCATTTGGACTTCAAAATATTTCTGAAGAACCAAAACCATCAATACACAAACACAATTACTTTTTAATTTTAAAATTTCTTCTATGAGAGAAAGAATCAGAAAGAGAAAGACAAGCACCCTTAACAGGGTCCCATGGCACCACCATGTCCAGCCTCCCCAGCTAGTCAGAATCACAAGAACAGGCATGCATACACCCAGCATGTACAGGTCTGAATCCACAGGACACCATATAGATTCAGCATTGCTCAGGCAGCACAAGACCACTGAGCCACTGAGCCGGCCCAAATGCATACAATTTAATTGTGTGCCTTCTGAACCAACCCTTCTTTTTTTTTTAATTTTTATTTTTTTAGAGAGATTTTTACTATAGGGCATATTCACTCACCAGACAGACAGAAAGTGAGAAATCACCCCCCAGGAGGTGGCCACCCCGCAATACCTTCTTTTCCATTCTTTTCTCAGGATTTAAGGCATGCACGCACACGGGCCCAGTGTGAATTTTAAGCCACCAGTCTGGGACTCAAACAGCAGTCAACTACATGGGAGTCTAGTGACATAACCATTACACCATCTGCTGGTCCTGAATAAACTCTTCTTAAAGCTTCACTTTAGTTTCTCTTCTGGTGATTATCAGAGTACCATGACTATAGAGCCTCCTCCCCTTTTGTCTTCTTGCATCTCAAAATAAGCTCACTGAGACAACTTCATTGAATTCTATGGATTCAGTACATTACTAAATTTTATGTAAGCCAAGTATAAAATATTCCCAGGTCAGCTCTGTGGCCTGGTGGTTAAGGCAGCTGGACCCCACATGGCTGACCATATGGTTTGGAGTCCTAGACCCAAGAAACACAAAGTGCATGTCTGTGCATGCCCAAAATCTTGAAAAGAGGGGAAAAGAGAAGAGAAGGGATTGAAGCATGACCATTCCCCATGGGGACAGGGGTTGCTTTCTCACTATCCCATCTGTCTCCATCTCTCAGCAAGTGAACATACCCTCTAACAAAAAAAGAAAGAGAAAGAAAGAAAGAACAAGAAAAAGAAAGCAAGAAAGAAAAAGAAATCTCCAAAACATGTGTTTACTTATAGAACCTCTCTACAAGGTCTAATTTTCTGCAAACAAGGTTTAACTCTATGGTTTGTTGCTTCATGTCTACAACAACCCATAATACGGTATAGTTCTTCTTTAGTTAACATATTAGTAGCAAACATTGAATCAGATACTCTTTAATGTCACCCTGGTTGCCCTGAGTGATGAAAGATAGAGCCTTAATCATGAATAATGGCTTACTGTTCAGTTTTGATTACAATAATCTACCTATTGTCCAAGGTATTTGAGCAATACCATGTCATCTATCTTGCTTCTTTTGATACAATGGGTGCCTCAGCTTAGTCCTGGACATCTCCTAACATGCCAAATTCCTCTGAAACACAGCGTAGAGACAGGGGCACAGCTAGCACTGGGTCTCAAGAACATAGTGAGCACAGTGCTCCATTTTCATTGAGAACAGCTGCTCATTTGCTGTGGCGAAGAGAGGCCTCAGGGTTAGAAGGGACCGAACTGCTCAGCCTTTAATGTTTTTGCAAAATTATCTTGTTGACAAGTGCAGCATTATAAATTTGAATCCATTAGCTAAAAGGATCCATAAATATTTGAATAATGGCCTTTTTAGAGTTTTACCAGTCTATCAAAGTTGTCACATGTCCACTTTTTACATTTTTCCTACTGCTGGAAAGAAAAAGGCTGAACTAAATCTTATGGATGGTTTCTAGGCATGGGTGTTTTATCCTTGCTTTCAAAATGGAAATGCTTTGCCAACCAGAAGTCAATTAGCAAAACCAAGCTAAGTACCTGGTGGTGGTGGCCCAGGGCGCAACGTCTAACATTTGTCTTTCCCTTCCATGCAGTGACTTCCAGCCAGCAAGGCTCCCGTTTCTAGTCACACATGCAGGAATGGCCAGGTGATGAGCTCTGGCCAATGAACTGTGAGCCATTTTCAGGGAGGGGTTTTATGGTGCCCATATGTCTCCCACACTTTCTCTTTTTCTCATTTTCTTCCACTCTGAGGAAGTGAGTGAAGAAGTTATGAGCTAAAAGGAACATGGAATTATGAACCACTTTCTGCAGTAAAGCAAACCACAAGCTAACCATGAATACCAACCTCGGTCTGATGGATGCTTGAAAATGCACTTCTACCTTCTGAAGCTATGGAAATTCAAAATTGGTTTCAGCAGTTGGCTCTAACCTAACTAAAATAGCAGCATTTTTTAAACTCTAGAGTTCAAATTTTTTTTGTTTTTCAAAAGGCATATCCTATATCCTAAAGCAGTGACTCCCCCAAACATATTTGCAAAAGGCAAGCATGTCTTGGTTCTATGTTGCTTGCATTGATAACAAATCCATCATAGACTCTTGGTGTGAACACTTTGGTGACTAGCACAGCCACCACACTGACAGGCATTTTCTATGTTGTTCTAATAATACCCAAGTGTCTGATTTCTAGAAAATGAGCTACATCTCTCTACCAACAACTACTGAGAACAGGCCTCTAAGCCACCAGAGTTCAGTCTCCAACTCCCACGTTGGTGTTATCTATACAAGGTCATTATATACAGTCCATCTACTCTAGACTCTCTTAAGTCTGTCCTTAGACCAAACAGGTCACAGTAGAGATTCATCCTGCAGCCCCTTTGAAACTATAACCATTTTTAAGGAATAATACTTTGGTGTTAGTTAATCTTTCAGCCTGTGGGATTTTTTTTTTTTTTTTTTGGAGAGGTTTTTGCTATAGGTCACTTGCAACCGCCGGAAAGACAGAGAGAGACAGAGAGACAGAAAGTGAGAAATCAACCCCCAGGGGCGATGGCCATGCTGCAATCCCTTCTCCTCCATTCTCCTCTTGAGATCTTGGGCACACACACACACATGCCCAGCATGAGTTTAAGCCACCTGGTCTGGGACTCGAACTGCAGTCAATACATGGGAGTCCAGAGACACAGCTATTATGCCAACTGCTGGTCCCAAACTCTGGGATTATTTTAATAGATAACATGCATCAAGCTCTTACTAGGCGCCAAGACTGTGCTAGATGTGCTATAAACATTATTCCTGCTAATCCTTACAACAACGCTATAGGCTTTTTATAATTATCTCCAGGAACCTCAGACTTAGGTTCACTGACTTGCCAAAAGTTACATGGCTGGTAAGTGGTGGAACTTAAATTTAAACTTGGATTTGCCTCATTCCAAAGCCTTGTGTTTGGGGAATATCATACAGAACATTATGAACATCCACATGAAAAAGTGGATTTATAGCCCTGGGTTTCTCAAACTTGGGGTTACTGATATTTGAGACTGAACAAGTCTGTGCTGTGAGGGCCGTCTTGTGCACCATAGGGTGTTCAGCAGAGCAGCAGTTCTGGCCTTCACCCACAGGATGACAGAGCAAGTTGTGACAACCAAACATGTTCCCAGACATTGCCAGATGTCCCTGGCGGCAGAAGCAAAACTGCTCTCATTGAGATCACTCTTATAATCTAATGTTAGAAATAATGTTCCCCTAAGAAGCTGATGTGATCTCTTCTTTCTGATAAAGAAAATGATGTAATGACAAAGAAAATGATCCTGTCTTCACTTGCACTGTGATGGCCAGAGTGCAGATCTAAAGTTTAACTATACCAAGTAGATACTCCCAAAGTCCTGAGCAAGCTCCATTTTTTTAAAGCTTTTCTATAGTGCGTGTGCACTTGCCAGAGAGAGAAAAAGTAAGGAAGAGACAGAAGGAAAGTGAGAAATTACCCCCTGAGAGGACGGCCACCTTGCAATCCCTTCTTCTCCATTCTCGAGATTTGGAGCATGCCCGCATGCCTGGGTGGCCAGCGTATTTTGAAGTCTGCAGGTCTGAGACTTGAACCGTAGAGTCAATCATGTGGTATTCAGCCGCCTTAACCTCCATGCCACCTGCTGGCCCCCACTTTATCATTTTCTAATTATTGATTCCCTCTGCTTTTTTTTCTGTGCCTTCCTTATTCTTCTACTTTTCCCCTGTTAGAGGATGTCTTCCTCTGAGGTCATTAGAAATTCTTCACAGAAGATGGGAAGATATAAATTAAAAAACATTCTTATACTGATGTTTTTAAATTTTGTGCTTACTGGAAAAAGGCAGCGAAAGAGAGAAAAAGAGAGAGAGAGAAAGTGAGAAAGCTCAGTGGGGCATAGTCACGCCACAATCCCTTCCCCTCCATGTCTCTCTCCTTTCGGGATTTGGGCACACATGCACATATGTCTGCCATGTCTTTCAAACTCCCAGGTCTGGGACTCAAACCACATAGTCAGCCATGTGGGGTCCAGCTGCCGGAACTACTACACTACTGGCTGGCCCTTGATGCCAATTTTGAAATCAACTTCCTTCATTATTTAATCAAAACTGTATCTATCTAGAAATGAAAAATACTCCATTTTTTTAAAAATACATTTTCAGTGATTCTCTCTGATATTAAAAATTCAATATTGTGTTTAAAAATTAAACTTTGGGACCAGCAAGTGGCATGGTAGTGAAGGCACTGCACTTCCACATGACTGACCACAGTTTGAGTCCCAGACCTGGTCACCTGAAAATCATGCTGAGTGTATGTGTGTGTGTGTGTGTGTGTGTGTGTGTGTGTCAAAAATCCTGAGAGGAGAATGGAGGAAAAGGGATTGCAGTATGGCCAATAACCCCTGGGAAGAGGGGTGGTTTCTCATTTCTATCTCTCTTTATCCAGAGAACACATCCTATGGCAAGACAAAAATTTTTTTTAAAAAGAAGAAATTAAACTATTGAAATTTTCTGAGCCCCAGAATCATATTTTGACATGGGCTCAGGCATAGTAAAATACTAGAGAGAATAAAACAAAAACTTGGAAAAGCTTTCGAAATACATTTTCCCCAATTTTTTTTTCATTGCAACTGCTGAAAACTATCATCTGATTAAAATACTCTTATCATTAACTTTCCATGGACAAGATGGGATAAGAAAACAAATACCTTCCTAAGGCGCTTCTCTGAAATGTTACTACTCATGCTCTAAATTGATGCACAAGGGTAGGGTCAGCCTGTTGAGAGACTCCACTTTAAGAATTCTACTCCATGTTTTCACAAATGAATTTTCCAGTCTGTCAATTACTGGGGAGATAAAGGTTGGGTCCAGAACAAAGGGTGACTCAGAGGTTCATTTGGAAATTTGGGATTTCTGGTTCTGCTTTGACAGATTTGGAAGAAGAGGTAAACATTTCCTGTAAATACCATTGCTGGGATGGATTCTCACTCTCTCACTCCCCCATCAAACAGAAATCTATATTGTGCCTTGAGTTGCGCCCCAGAGAAATTATCAATATTCACACATCTGGCACAAATCTGTTGGAAGGAAAAAAAAAATCATGCCATCTGTATTTCTTCAATCGCTTTATATCACAGCTCTAGTCTCTTCCAGTCATTTTGCCACACAGTCTTGTAAATAGAAAGTTCTATTACTTCTTGGCTTGTTTGAAGATGCTGTTCATCATGAGGGGAGGATAAGGAGGTGATGTCACTGCCAGGAAAGGGAAAAAAAAAAAAAAAAAAACAACAACAACAACAAAAAAAACTTGCCTTTCCTAATCCCCCACCTTCCCCGGAGTGTGGAGGAGCCAAATTTCATCAAGTTTGGCACAGTTGTAGGAATTAACATGACTGAAATGTATGCCAGATTTCAAAACAATTTCTAACAGTTTCTGTGAGACCGTGTAAGCAACTGAAAATTGACATGTTGTGTTGTGCCCGAGTCAGCCAACTGCTGTCACTGCATAATTAGATTTTCCTGCATGAGAGGAAAGATTTCCTTTAAAAAATTATGAAATAAGGCAAAAGCTAATATAGAAGTGGGCCTGTGATTCTCAAAGTAGCCTTCCGCCAAAGAATGACTTTGGATGCACACGCACACATGAGAGGTCCATGGCTCTGGCTTTCTGTGATTCATGGGCTCTTGCAAAAGGAAGAGGAATTACATTCCAGGCCAGATGGAAGTGGGCCCACCTGGCTGTTTAAGGAATGGCTAAAACCCAGGATCAAGAACAAATTTGGAGCTACTGATGGTGAAGTTTCTTTCTTCCAATATGGAATCATCGATGGCAAAATACGCTGGGCATCCCCAAAATTTATTCTCCCCTTCCTCAACAGAAAAGGGAGCTTTTGTTCAGCATAAGGTCACCTCGCTAGAGACTACATTTTCCAGGCTCCTTTGCACCTCTGCGTAACATATAACTAGGTCTGACCAATGAGGTATAGGAGGAATGATCTTAAGGAAAGATGAGTTCCTTCTCTTCGCTCCCTTCCTGTTGTCCTGAGAACAGGAGTGTAGATACAGACATAAGTTATTTTGACCATGAGGATGAGGCCTATCTCATGTGAACAAAATGGCAGAGTGTAAGTCAGAGAGAGAGTCATCCCATGATACTTTTGAAGCATTCTTATTGACCTTAGATTGCTTTCCGGACTGTTCTATGAGAGAGGAGTTATTACTTCTTTTTTTAAATCATTGGATTTTGGAGCTGGCCCTCTGGCCTAGTGATTAAGGGAGTCAGAACCCATAAAGCCAACCAAGTGATGAGGATCCTGGCCTTGGGAGTTTGAGAAACACAAGCGTGTGTGCCCAAACTCAGGACAAGAAGTATAAATGGAGGAAAAGGGGTTGAGGCATGACCACACCTCTTCAGGGGACACTTTCTCCCCCACTCTGTCTCTACGCCTCTCTTTGGCAAGCGCACATGCCCTCTGGCTAATTTTTAAAAAATAAATTTTAAAGTATCATTGAGTTTTGAATCTCATTTAGCAGCAGCCTTTTCTGTATCTTCACCAATACTGCACACTTGGAGATGACCTCAGAGTCATTTCTGAACTAGACCCTTGCACTCAGGGGGTGTTTACACCCAGAACACACGTATCCTTGTTTCCCAATGATGCCCTTTGAGGTAAGTACCTTTCCAAAAAGAATCTTGTCTCTCTGAAAGGCAAAATATAATCTAAAAATGAATGATTCAAAAATCATTATTTATTCCTTTATAATGAGATGATTACAGTTATTATTACCATTTTATAAATGAAGGAACTGTAGCTTAGACGAGTGAAGACACTTGCCCCAAATCACATGGCTAATAATTTCGGTTTGGGTTGTCTGCTTTTTCCTTATATCATGTGTTCAAGTAGAGTAAGTTCTTAATATAGAGAAAGGCTTTCAACAAACAAGATTTGCTAAATAACTTAATCAGTCAATGTCTACATAATTAAAATAAAGCTGTAGGGACCAGCAGATGGCATAATGGTTACGTCACTGGACTCCCACATAGTCAGTAAACTGCAGTTCAAGTCCCATACTCGGTGGCTTAAACCGCATACCGGGCGTGTGTGCCCAAGATCCCAAGAGGAGAATGGAGGAGAGGGGATTGCGGCATGGCCATCTCTCCTGGGGGGGGGGGATGATTTCTCACTTTCTGTCTCTCTGTCTCTCTCTGTCTCTCTGGTGAGCACATGTGCCCTATAGCGAAAACATCTCTCTAAAAAAATAAGTAAATAAAATAAAGTCATGGAGCCAAGACTAGAACTCAAGTCTGCTGACTCCCAAAGTAGTGATTTTTAAATTCTGTATTTTCTTTGCTCCAAATTATATCTTAAATTAACCTCTTTTGAATTAGATTTGAGAGTAAATGTTTCAGTCTATTTGTAAAAACATAAATAAATTTGGTTAAAAAAACTTATATCAGTTTTTTGTTTTGTTTTTGTTTTGTTTTGTTTTGCCCGTAACAGAAACATTTAACTCAAACTGGCTTAGTTACTAAAGCGTTAATGGGGCCTTATTGGCTGATGTGATGGAAAAAGCTGCAGGCAGAACTAGTTTAATTCTGGCTTTACTCTGGGTTGAAGCAATGTCCCCAAAACATGATTCTTATCATCTTTCAATGAAGCTCTTCTCCAAGTTGGCTTTACTCCCAGGATCCATGTGATATCAAGATGGCTGCCAACTTCTCCAGACCTATGTCCCATCCTGTTTAATTCCAACAGGAAGGATCTCTACACTCCTTGGCCTGACTGTTTTATGGGCCTGTTTGTAACTAACAACCTGTCCTGGAGTATCCAGAGCTCTGATAGGCAAGACCACTAGCTCTAACAGTGAAAGAGATGTGGTTCTTAAGAGGCCAACATGAGTGTTGTTCCCAGAAGAACGGAAAACAAATATTGAATAAGCAACAATAGCAAACACCCACTAAAAGGCTCTTCATACACTTAAAGCTGTCCCATCAAAGGAATCTCTGATATTTTACTGTCTCCTCACCCAACTTTGATCTACGCTGTTGTTATTTTTTTACAGAATCCTCTACTAATTTCTAACCTTACACATATACCCCAAAACATGTATACACAATCATATAAACACACACACACACGTATACCTCTCATTTCTATATCCAGTGCTGCTGAAGTTTCCCTAAATGCCATTCATCCTCTGGATCAAGACCCTCTATGGGTAATACCACACTATTGTGCTGGATTCAGGCCACCAATATTTCATAGCCTAAGTATGACAAAAATTGGTTTTATAATCTTGAGCAAGTAACTTATCTTTTGTAAACTTTGGAATTCTCATCTGATAATGGGTCACAATCATTTCTCACTGAGTTGTAAGGATGACACAAAGGATGTGTTTAACACTCTAATCCTAAACTCTAAATTCATGTGTGCTGGTTCATTGACCACCCCTCTCCCAACCTTAGTTCTCCTTCTTCTAGAGACTTCTAATTTCTCTGAACAATCTGGCCTGAACTGTTCTTCTTTGAACATCCATTTTGCTTCTTTGACTTCCATTACACTTAAAATCAATATAATATTTATTGGTCCTGAAGTATACACAATCTTCATTGGTTCTTTGTCTTCCTAATAGCCCAATCTCTGTGCTAGAGGTTGTTCCCAATTCCATACTGTGATTCTAACCTCCTTTTGAGAGCTGAGCTTTATAGTAGATCTGGAGTCAGTCTGACCAAGGTCCAGTTCATAGTTTTGCCACTTACTAGTTGTGAGATGATGGTCAATTGACTTATACAAACTTTAGTTTTCTCCTCTCCAAATAGCAATGATGTCAAACATATAGAAGGCAATGTGTATACAATGCTTTATTATGGTTCTAGCCACATAGTGGATACTTAAATGATAACTACTATTTCCTATTACATGTATTTTTAACATACTTCAATGCTTCCACTTTCTACCTTAATTTTCCTAAGAAATGGCCATGGAATTAGTTTAATTGACCTAATGTCTCTTCTATGCCAATTGGCTCTATCCCCAGACATATTTTGCAAATACCATTAGTTTACATGGTCATATCATAGCAGAAGGCACATTTAGATTCTTGTCTAAGAAAACCTCCCCAGCCAAGTTCAGCTTGAAAATAATGACAGAAACTAAAATAACTGAGTTTTTACTATGAACTTTAAATGCATCTGACACTAATTTATTATCTCATTTGGTCTCCCAATAATCACAACTAATGAATTATCCCTGATACACAGTGGCTAAAAATAACAACAATGAATAATTTTCATAACTTCTTTGGTGATGATTTGGTTTGGGTTCATTCATGCAACTGCATTCAACTACATGGGCATGTGTGCTGTGGTGTTCCAAATGGCCTCACTCATGTGCTCACCATTGTTGCTGGCTGTCAACGGGAGCACTATGTTACTGTATGTGCTCGTTCGGGTAAGCTACGCTGGTCTTCTTGCAGTGTGGTGTTCTCAAGGCAGAGTTCCAGCAGGTCAAGCTCCAATGGTCTAGTGATCTCAAACCTCAGCTTGCACAGCCCCTGGCAATGGACAATGGTGTCCCATTGACCAAGTAAGTAGTTCACATGGCCAGGCCCATAGTGGGCATGGGCACTTTGATTCTGCCTCTGAAAAGGTGTGTGGTAAATTATTTGCAGCCATTTTTAATCTATTACAGAGAGTTTAAAAAGGTAGCATGAGGCAACCAAGTAGCAGAGTATAGAATCAAATCCAGGTCATAATTATACTCCTTTCAATATACCACATGTCTCAGAATAGACCAAGAATGGTATTTTTCCATAATCACTTAGATTTGTGCTTTACTTTTTGTAGCACATAGTGGGGTTTCTACTATGTAATAGGCATCATTCCTAGCTCCAGGGATAGAGTCAAATACCAGAAAACCAAATCCCCTACCTTCAGAAGGACAGCATATAATAACATCAGATTGTTAGAACAGGAGACACTGAAGGAGAGAGACACTTTAGACTGACTGGTCAGGAAAGGCTGCTCTAGAGAGGCTTGAAACAGAATGGAGAAATGAAGGTAGCCATGAGACACCTGTCTTTTTATGTGGCTCTTAAAGTTTTTACTCTTATCTATTTATTTTGCTATAGAGCACACATGCTCGCCACAGAGATGGAGGAGAGTGAGAAATCACCCAGAGAGGATGGATATGCTGCAATCCCTTCTCCTCCAGTCTTTATTCTGGAGATTTGGGTCACATATGCACATGCATCCAGTGTGATTTTTAAGCACCAAGTCTGGGATTCAAACAGCCCAGTTGACCATGTTGGATCCAGTGCCTTACCTTTATACCACCTGCTGGCTCAAGACATCTGTTTTAAACCATGTGTCCAATACATGTAAAATTTCCAAGACAAGAAGGAACATGTTGCCAGTGGTGTTGGGGGCACAGAGGGGCAAAAGTAAGTCAGTGTGGTTAGAACAGAAAGAGCAAGTAGAAGAATTCTTAGAGGGAGAAAAAGACTAGAGCTCACAATATCTGGGAGGCCACAGAGTGGTGTTTATACTTTATTCTAAGTGAAGTCCTCAGTCCAGGATTGGTCTAGTTCACATTTGACCTGAGTAACACTTGATAAGACATGGCAGCTTTAGCAGCTATGTGATGTATAGGTCATGGAGCTGAGGGGAAGTGGAGCTCCGGTGGAAGATTACCTACTGACAGTAGAAATGGGCAGGGAGAGAGGAGCATGTCCTGTGATGAGCTTTCACATGAGGATTCTTAGGGCTTCATGACAGATTTCTCATGGGATGGAAGTTGGCAAGGAGAATACCAGGAATCGAGTTGAGAATGTCAGCAACACTGCTCACTGTGAGCACGGCTTGTTGGGGAAGGGCAAGTCCTCCTAATTATGAAACTGTGCCTTTGTTGTATCCTGTTTTCAAACCACATGAATAGGAGTTTTTGATTCTTCTCAAACTCATGCAGGTACAGGAGGTAGAAAGGGAGAGATGTTTTAATGACATGCGAAGAGACAGATTGGGATTCTGAAACACATACTATCTGGCTGCTTTACATATATTATTCCCAGAAACAAGGCTTTGTATTTATTATTTCCAATCATGTTCTCTGCTTAGAATGTGGGTGTCCACCTGTAAACTAAAAGGCAGTCAAATTTAATGAGGAAGGAAAAGATGAACATCACCTGGCCTGTACTCTGTTGTCCATCCCCACTCTTATTAAACGATACATCTAGATACAGTGGGACGATCATGGCAATAGCAACATTTCTCAATAAAATGGAAATACATTAGCTTTTCCCTAATCTACTTCCCAATCCTCGGGGCTTCCCCAACCTCTATTCAGTTCTTTTCTAATTCACAAAAACTAAAATTGCCCTTGGCACTTGCATGAGTGGAGCAAACATACAACCTTTCACATATATCAGTTAGTCTCAAAATGCCCAAATTAACCCGTATTATTCAGGAGGCACCCACACCTTGTCAAGGCAGAAGACCTAGATCCCCGTCTTGTCTAATAAATTACATCCTGAGACTTTAGTTCTCTGTCGTCTGCATATTTTTCCTGCATAAATCTCCCCCAAACAATAAATCATCTTTCTGTCTTACCCATCATGTATGGGCTCATTACTTCACACATCATAATTATAATCAACGAACAAAACTCAAGAAAAAAATCTGAACAATGGAATGGTGCTTTTTTTCTTAACATCACTGCAACTTTGTATGATCAAAGCTTGTAATAATACAGATGGGTGATTTGGATGATTTCAATGTAGCTCTTTTACATTTTGCAGAAATTCTTAACAGGTCCAACTACCTAAGTTTAAAAAGAGAGAGAGAGAGAGAGAGCTCTTTTTGCCTTTAAGACTTCTAAGTCTGATTTTTTAAGTGCACAGATAACTTTAATACCTAAATTGAAAAATGAGAAGAATATCCGTAGGGAAAAAGGAGCTTATTGCTGCCTCCCTGAAGTTCATCAAATGTTGTCACATATTTCTCTAACATTTTTGACTTGGTTAAGTGCAAATTTAGGTGAACACACTCTTTTTTCCAGGGTTCATGGCAACAGAAATATAGTATGTATTTTCTGATTAACGAGTGTAGCTCTCAGTCTGCGCCATCTGAGGCAGACAGCACTTCCTGGAGGCCGAGGGCTAGACAAAGTAACCTCTCATTTCCATATTTCATAACTTAGTTGTCACTGACTTTTTAAATGCTCACGTCAACTCCTTTTTGGGTATATTTGTGGAATCAAGAAGCCTAAAATCTCCATTCTCAGAATTCAAACCATAAACAAAAGCACACATTAACCCCTCTACCTCCATAACTACGGAGAAAAACTCCAGTTGATAATTAAGAGAATGGCTGAAAGGTGAAGAAAAGCACCTCCAGTTATCATATCACTTGGTTAATCCATGGGTTACAATTCATGTGATCAATAAAACGCCGCCATGTGTCTAAGTCCAACTCATTTTCAATGAGTGGATGTTGGTGGCAATGTCTTCATTGATTGATAATAGACCAGATTCCCTTGTCAATCTCGCTTTTTAATTCATGGTTATCATTATGCCATTTCATGTGGCTTTCGGTTATCAAGGGCAGACTCACAATGACTCTTAGATCATGAAGAAGCTAACCTTGACTAGGAAGCTGACCTAACATGGCAAGACTGCTCTAAGAGGAATGTGTATGTGAACTGTGAGGGATCTACGTTACCTAGGTTACACGGTATGTCCCTGACTCTACCTTTTATCACCTTTGCAGCCTTGAATGGAAGCTTATCCACTCTGTGCTGCAGTTTCCTCACTGGTTAAATTTTACACCTACAAGAAGAATTCAATGAGCATTTGCAAAAAGCTTACAATGGTATTTGGTAAATGTTGAAGCTTTCGTAGTGGTGTTGCTGCTATTATTACTACAGGCTGAGTATCCCTTATTCAGAAGTGACTTTAGGTTTGGGATTCTTTTTTCATATTTTGGGATATTTGCATATACATAAGAGAGAGCTTAGGGATGAAACCCAAATCTAAACACTAAATTCATGAGTGCTTTTTATACCTTAGACACGTAGATTGAATGTAATCTTATACAACATGCTTTGCTTTGTTTCTTTACGAGAAATTTTTGCTATAGGGCACATGCTTACTCACAGGAGAGACAAGGACAGAGAGACAGAAAGCAAGAAATCAGCCTCTAGGGGGATCGATCGGTCACGCTGCAATTCAAATCCCTTCTCCTCTATTATCCTCTCGGGGCCTTGGGCATGTACACACATGTGCCTGGAGTGAGTACACTGGGCTTGGGACTCAAACTGCAGTTGACTATGTGGGAGTCTAGTGACGTAACCATTATGCCATCTGCTGGTCCCATTATACAACACGTTTATAACACAGTGTTTTAACTCTAACCTGTCACATGAGAGCAAGTGTGGAATTTTTCACTTGTTATAGCATGTCAGTACCCTGCAACTTCTGGATTTTACAGCATTTTAAACTTCAGATTTTGAACTAGGGATGCTCAACCTCTATTTTCTCTCCATTTAGGTAACTTCTATCTGCCCATCCTAATTAGCTATAGAAGCCATCCTCTGAGTTTCCTTAACTCTCATAGGCAAAGTTAGTCATCACTCCGGTACTTGCAAGCTTCTGAGAGTCCTTTAGAAATCTGACTAAAATTACTTGCTCTTACATCTGTCTCCCCCATGGATCCCTGTCTTCCCTTTAGTCAGCATCTTTCTAAAGCAGAAATAGTGTCTTCTATGTATTTTCCTAGGTACTACTAGGTCCAGGAGTCAAAGCACTCAGTCAGCCATGTGGGATCCTGCCACCTTAATGAGTACGCCGCCGGCTAGCCCAGTGTTAGAATCTCTGGGGAGATGATGACACCAGATAAATAGAGAAAATTATTTAAACTAACCAACAGTATGGCAGACACATTGATATATTCTAGACATTTCAAATTACAGAAACAGGAATAATAGGAATAAGAAGCCAGAAATGTAGATATTGAGAAATTGCTCAGTTCTCTATGGACTGCTTCAGAAGACAGAAAACCAAGAGCTCATCAACCCTTCTCTAAAGACTTTTTTTTTTTTTTTTTTTTTTATGATTTTGCCATAGGGTGCTTGCACTTGCTGGAAAGAGACAGAGAGATGGTAAGAAGGAAAGTGAGAGATCATCCTGGGGGGGGAGGGATGGCCATGCTATAGTCCTTTCTCCTCCATTTTCTTTTCAGGATTTGGGGCACATGCGCACATGTGCCCAGCATGATTTTCAAGCCACCTGGTATGGGACTCCAATCTCCAATCGTGGTCGGCCACATGGGAATCCAGCACCTTGACCACTACGCCACCTGCTGGCCTCTCTCTGAAGACTTTTATGGTGACGTCAAGAAAAAGAATGTTTAAATAGATGTAGTAGCCAGGGTATATCTGAGGAAGGCAGGGCAAAGGGATAATTGGCCTTCAGTGGAAATTTCCTGAAAGAGTCTCCTCTTCTTGGACCATGCAGGGAAGAAAGCGTAGACAGCACAAGGATGTCGAACCCACGTAACAATTTGCAGTGACTCACCGATGTGTGAGTGAGTGCCTTCGAAGTGAACGTGGTCACTTACATCCTGTGTATCTCTCCACTTTACAGTTCTCCTCACACTTGCCACTGCCGGCCATCCTGTCCTCTGTGATACAGAGGCGTTTACTACCTTGATTCATGCTGTACTCAACAGACCACAAGCTCCAGGAGATCAGGAACTTCTTTTTTCTCTATGAGACTTTGTGCTCAAGACTTAGGACAGTTCGCAAAACCCACTAAATGCTCAGCCAGTCGTATTTGAAAGTACTGGACCTCACATACTCACAGCCTGTGGCCAGGCAGAAAACTGGGTGAGAAGTTCACGAGACTGAGTGAGCACACAGACGAGGACGTGAAGTGTCAACGGAAGGAAAAAGCTGTCGTAAAATCCAGTGGGAAGCCTACCTCACAGAGAAAGAAACAAGGGGGTTTATTCTCTTTCCATGTTTAAGTAACAAATGACACACACCCCAGAACTACTGGATGATGGAACTGTACCGTGTTTGACTCCAGTCTCCAGCGAACATACACCTTCCATAAAGGAAAACTGCAGGGTGGGATTTTCTTACTAAATGTAAGATGGCCCTTCAATGGAGGTGGGGAGACAGGTGCCGGAGATGCGAATACCTATGACCTTCATGGCACGTCCAAAATCAGTTCGGCATTGGTGGGATTAATTTAAAACATCCAATGAGACATGCGTGTGAGTGTGTGTGGGCAGTTAGAGCGCATTTGTGCTCTGGTGAAGCAAGTCCGTGGACAGTTACTGCACAGTCAGAGAGCTGGAGCACCGGCCCTTCCCCTCTCCCCTCTGCTGGCCAGGCTGAGCCATGGGGTAAACACCCCACCCATCTTATCAAATGCTTCTATTGCAAAGTAGCAAGAAATTGTCAGATACAGATGGTGATGCTGACTTCTCAATAGGGGGAAAAAAAGGACCTAAATTAGACTTCTATAAAAAGAATATTGCATATTTATTTCCACAATAACACCCAGGAAAAACGTTAGTCAAGAAGCAAGCAATTGGGTGAATAAATAAGCTTGTCTTTGTTCTCATCAATTAAGTTATTACATCAGTTGGAAAACCAGTGAATTATAATACAGATGTTTAATGAAACACTGCTGAGCCTATAAGTCAAACTCCTATTTTGTGGTGTGATTTTGGCTGCATAGTTTTGTGTGTGTTAAACCGTATTTATTAGCTGATACCCATTATTATTTTGAGCAAGGTATAATTCAGTTGTCAGGCTCCATCGCAGGCAAGGAGATTTAATCAGTAAGAGCCGCTTTGCTACTGAGTATAAAACAATGTGGGTTTCATGAAGCAATCACAGCAGTGTGAAAAAATGGGATTAATTAGTATTGTACAAGAACAGGCAGCATGCTCATTAAAACCTTGTGAGGTGGCTCTTGATAAACTGCCACTTGATAGGACCGCATTAATGTGACAAGGCAAAGACTTCATTTCCAAATCCTTTCTGATTGTATCTTGCTTTTAAGTTACCTGAAATGACCCGCCTTGGCGTTTGGAATACAAAGATCAAAATGACTGCCAGGGATCCCCGAGCCACCTGGACCGAGGATGCTGAGCATAGATGGGGAAGCTTCAAAGACAACTTTTTTTGAACTCACAGTCAAACATGAATCAATAACTGCAAATGAGGCAGCGCCCGGGGTGGCGGATTTGCATTCGCACTCGGCAGGTCGGGCAGAAACTAATTTGACGATTGGCAACTCACCTTAATGAAGGCCACACGCAAATCCTCTGTCTGTTTGTTTACCCAGTGCTGGTGATGTTTGGAAATGTGCACGGCGAGAGAGAGAGAGAGAGAGAGAGAGAGAGAGAGAGAGAGAGAGAGAGGGGCGGGGGG
>NW_006159525.1:6142800-6147218 GCF_000334495.1 Tupaia belangeri chinensis
ATTGAAAAAAGAAAAAAAAAAAAAAAAAAAAAAAAAAAAAAAGCCCTGTGAGAACAATCCGCTTTGGGTAAGAAGTATTTTTTGTTGTGCTTTGGACTTGTCCTGGTCTTCAGGCATCTGATTTTATTCTCTTTCAAATGTGAAATACTTCGGGTCACATCTGCACCCTGCAGTCATTGAGGGAGGGGGTACTCACAAGTTAACCCCTTTGGAAATGCGTTCTGAACAATTCACCAGAGCCAGTTTCATGAAAGACTCTTCTCTTATTAACATCGCCCCCATCAGCCTCTCTCTCTCCTGGTGTCTTTAGCTAAAACAGCATGTACATCAAACAGCTACTTGTTGGGGGGTTACAGAAAATCTGCCCTGAAACCTCAAATCCCTGCTCTCCCCACCCCACTATTTTTTTTTTTAATTAAGCTTGTGAAATCTCCCCAGCATATTAAATGAGTGCTTCCTACTCAGTTCACAATTATAGGTTGTTTGCAATTGAACTTGGGTAATTCCCCTGTAATGTGCTGATTCAAGGCACTGGGCAGAAGTCCGTCTACCTGAGCTGGCTGGAGAGGATTAAGCACACTGCTTTATCAAGTGATGTGTTGCAATATTATTCATTTAAACCCTAACATCTCATTGTTGTGATCCGAGCCACATGATGTAATGGAATATGACAGCCATTGAATTAATAGAAAATGGAATTCATCTCTCAAAATTTCACACAAAATAAAGGCACAGAGACAGACAAAAATCCAAGGAGAAAGACAGACAGATACACACCTTGAATACTTTTTCTGTGTCCGCACGAGTGTGCCTCTATCGGGCAGCATTTGGAGTATTATACAGCGTCAGCCCATTCGCACACACCCCGCCATCTTATTTATCCCTCCGTGATGCAAAGCACTGAGTATGTTCCTATTTGGCTTCTTTTATTTTAGCAAGTGAATTGCATAGAGGTGATACGCTGTTAGTGAAGCTCAAGCATTTCCATTTATGCATGACACAGTAACAGGAAATTTTCTGGCCCTCTTAGCTTGATGAGAACCTTCTGCAAAGACCCTACCACTCCTTCAGGTAGTGGCCACCTACTTGATTTATAATCCTACGCTGGCGGAAGAGGTTAGCTGGGTAATTTAAATCACTAGATCTCACTAATGAACTCGGGCCAGGGAGAAAGCACTCTACATTGTAAAGGCTCCATTTCACCTTCCGTATGCCCCACATACTTTATCTCCCAATTTTTACATTATTTATACGAAAAGGGAAATGGCCCTCTCACGGGAAAATGAGTGAGCAAAGCATCTCCGTGGATAGGGGATCTCCAACAATTCGCTGCAAGTCAGAGACCCTTTCTTTCTCAGGGCAACCAAAGTAAGTTGCCATACATAGCAAATAAAAGGGATGCCCAGGTAAATTTGGATATGAGCTAAACAACAAGTCAAGCAATATTTGGGACATATTTATATTAAAAAGGTAATTGTACCTAATTAGGCATTCAAACATAACTGTATCTCCTGCATTTTATCTGGAACCCTAAACTAGAGGAAAGTAGAAAGGAGGCAAAATTAATCCAGTGAGGCCATTCCAGGAAATGTCAGGAGAACATGCTCTGCAAAGCTTGGGAAAACCGACTGTTCAGAGGAGCCGCTGGCATCTCGGCTCCTCAGTGGAGCACTATCCAGCGGATGACTACAGGCTTCAGTGAGCTTTGAAATAAACTATTGGTCACTTTTTCTCACTTGAATAAGCAAGTTTTGAATGATATTTCCTTCATATTAACCTCAAAGAGACTTTTCTACTGTTGCATTTTGTATAAAGAAAATATCCAGGGGTTCGCAAACCTGCCAATTTCTAGAACCTTCCACCATCACCACCACCAGCTCCAACTAGGTCCATGCATGTTCATAGACTGCAGTTGGAAAACACTGATTTTGTACATACCCCAAAGAACTAAAAACAGGTACTCAAACTAACACGTGAACATACATATTCACACCAATACCACTCACAGCAACAAAAATAAGCATTAACTTTAAATTTTAAAAATGGGATTTGCTAGTCTGTCTTTGGACTCATTTTGAAGTCTTTGCCAGCTGCACAAAGACTCATTTTCCACAGTGCTTAGTAACTAAAAAATATTTCTATATTAGGTCTGAACTCACCTAACATGAATTGACCACCTATGAAGGAGTCACAGGTAGCTACGCAGGTCCTTTGCACAAATTAGGGACAAGTGCCTGAGGCTGCGTGGTGAGCTGAGCCCCACTCACCACCTCAGCACAACACCTGTGTGCGGTCCTGGCCCCTGCCTGTGATATGGGGAGCTGCAGTCATGCTGGGTCTAGATGGGCTTGTAAGACAGCGCAATGAGGCCATTCATTGTGCATCCAGAGAGTGACTTGTTGAGTCCCTTCCCTTATCAACTGACTGACATGGGTAATTCCTAACCTCTGGGCACTTAAGGTAATAACATCTACATCCCAGGGGTGGGTGTTAAATCAGTTAAAGTAAATCTCCAAGAAAGGTGTCTGGCACCCAGAAAAATGGCTAAAAATTAATGACTGGTGATATCAAACACTGGTGAGGTTGCAGAAGGCCTGAATCATTCTCACATTTTTTTTTTTTTTTGAGAGGTTTTTCGCTACAGGGCACGTGCGCTTGCCAGAAAGACAGACACAGAGAGACAGAATGCGAGAAATCACCCCCCAGGGGGATGACCGCACCGCAATCCCTTCTCCTCCATTCTCCTCTCGGGATCTTGGGCACGCCCGGCGTGAGTTTTAAGCCACTGGGTCCAGGATGCGAACCGCGGTCGACTACATGGGAGTCCAGCGACATAGCCATTACACTAACTGCTGGTTCCCCTTTCTCACGTTTCAAATGGAAGCCTCAACACGCACAATGTCTCCACTGTAAAAAACCTTTGAGCCACTTCTTACAAAGTTAAAATCCACCTGTCTTATGTCAGCAAATGCACTCCTAGGTCTTTACCCAAAAGAAATGAAATCTTACGTTTACAAAAAACCTTGCACAAAAAATGTTCACACAGCTTTACTCACACTAGGAAAAATAAGTGGAAGCAACTTGAATGTCCCTCTGTGCTAGAGTAGATAAACATTCCACTGTGTGTTCATGCAGTAGAATACTACTCGGCAATAAAAAGGAGCAACATGGGCAGATTTCAAAACCCTAGTTTAGTGAAAGGATTCAGCCCCTGAAGAGGACGTTCCATTGGGCTGTCGGAAAAGTCATGACATATTTTTCTATGTATTCTATGCAAAAGTGTGTCAGGACTTTTCCAACAACCCAATACATGATTCTATTTTTACGAACTTCAGAAAGAGGCAAGCTAATCGATGGGGTTAGAAACCAACAGTCATTGCCTCTGAAGGGCAGGATATAAGGAAACTTCCTGGGGTGATGTTGGTATTATGCAGGGGTAGTAAAAGGTTTTCTCTAAAGGGACAGGGTAATATTTTAAGCTTAGAAGTCCAGATATAGTTTTTGTTGTATATATTTACTAACTTTATAAAAAACAATCATTTAAAGCTATAAGGCCATTCTTTGTGCACGGGTCATGTGAAAACTCTCCACACGCATGATTTGGCCCACAGGTAGCAGCTTTGCAACCTCTGCTCTATACCTTGATTGGGTGTGGTTACCTGGATATATGCACTTGTCAAACTAATTGAGCAGTACATCTAAGACCTCTCTATGGCTTTTACTGTAGTTATAACCCAATAAAATACAGAACAGTGCCTGGTACTTGAGTATTCAAACATGAGCTAATATTTTAGCTTCACATAAATGATATAATTACTTATTTTTAATTATAACAAAGAAAATAGCACTCTCCTACATCGTAAATAAAATCAAGTAAATATTTAAGGTCTCCATTATGATTCTCTTTACTCCCTACCGCTATCCCAACATGCACTTCAATTTCTTTCCCACAAAGAGAATTTGATTTGTTAATGAAGCATCTCAAACCCGGGAACACTCTCACCCAGAAAAAATACTCTCAGACCTTTGGGGCCCTTGACCCTCGTCAGAGAAGCCAGCATCTATAATGGACCAAACTGTCCCTCTCACTTTGTGCCTAAGTAGGAACTAGCCTTGCTTCCCCAAAACTACCTTTCCCCGGCTAGCACACCGCACTCTTCCTTAGAGACAGATCTCTGATGGTGTCAGTGCTGAGAGGAGAACATGCCCGATTAAGAAGGCATCACATTTAAGACGAGCCAGATTGCAATGTGAAGCATTTCCAAAGGCTAAGACATCATGCTGAGACTCTTTTCTACACGTTAGTATTGACCTGTGTACACTCTGGCCCCACTTTTCACTCTTGATGGTCAGCAATACACAACTGCTGAGCAAAACAGTGTTAAGAAGTAGGAAAGGCTGGCTCCATGGTGCAGCAG
>NW_006159525.1:6147410-6154680 GCF_000334495.1 Tupaia belangeri chinensis
AATGTGCTGCTCAAAAGAGGCTGGGCTCCACGTAGCAAGCCCGGTTTGAATTCCTGGCCTGGTTAGCTCGAAACATATCGACCACGCACGCAAGTGCCCAAGACCTGACAGGCTCACAAAGGGTAGAGGAGTGCTCATCTGTTTCCAGCCATAGAAGCCCTGGTAATTGGTGGTGAAAGGAAATATAGGAGTATTTTGCTAATTGAATCATAGAAGGACACTGGAGTGTGGCTGCCAAAATCAGATTAGTGCACTCTTTCTTAAAATTTTCATCGGAACTTTGAAGTTGAAAGGCTGCATTGGGGATATTTTTTCTTGATAGTGATTCCTGTAATCAGTCATCCATCTTTCTTTAGTGCTTTCTCTTTCTATTTCTCTTTCTCTCTTACATGACAAATAACTGAGAGGGGGAAGAAATGCACATCTTCACCAAAATTAATTATATTGAACCATTATTATGTTTACACGTCTACTGCTGGCATGTGCTATTTGGAGAAAGGTGAAAGAGCAGAGAGGGGCTGACTGCTGTTGTCGGAAGGCTAAGGTCTTGTAGGGTGGGTAAGATGGGCATTTTCACACCACCAGTGCAGCAGGTATTACACCTGGCCGAGAGCTAAACACTATGAGTGCTTCAACTCATTTAATCATAACCATAGTCCTAAGGGATAGATACTATTTTATACTCATTTTACAGAACCAACAACTGAAACTACTCAAGTAACCTGGCCCAGATCTGATTCCCAACAGTAAGAAACAGCAAGTGATGGAGGTAGCACTAGAACACACAGTTCCCATCAACTCCACATTCTACGTTCTTTTTTTTTTCTTTTTTTGTGAGAGAGAGAGAGATTTTTGCTATAGGGAGCATGCACTCACTGGAGAGAGAGAGAGAGACAGAAAGCAAGAAATCACCCCCAGGGAGGATGGCCATACCACAATCCCTTCTCCTCCAGTTTCCTCTTGGGATCTACAACACGCAGGCACATGCACCTGGCATGAGTTTTAAGCTGCCAGATCCCTGACTTGAACCTTGGTCAACTCTGGGAGTTCAGCAACATAGCCATTATGCCATCTGCTGGTCTCAATACTACATTCTTTACTGTGTCCCCCAAATACAACTGGGAATATAAGTAACAATGAGCCAAGTGTTATCTAGAATTCCGGAAAAGCATGCAACATGGCTGAGGAATAGAATGGAAAGACTATAAATTAAGTTAGACTTTAGCTACACCCAAAAATAAGAGTAATTTCTGAGTCTGCAAAGATGGGAGAGGATGGCATTTCATAAGATGATCCCAATTTATCTGGGATGGATTCCTGGAAATGTCAATAAAAAAAACATTAAATTCTCACAAGGGAACTTCAGTCCAATTAAAACAGCTTCAATTCATTTGCTGTCAAGCATTATCCTTTTACAGATACCCTCATCTGTTCAAATTGATCAGAACATGATGAATATTTCAAAAAATCACTCTTCCCAATGGTGGGAACAGTGGTATGTCATAGAATTTTGAGCAACTGCTCATATTGCAGGCTAGAGGGAATGCTGCAATTTTGCCTGGTAAATGGAGTCAGGTATCCTGTCTCAAATACAAGTTGATGCATATTTTATATGCATGGAGGTTGATGAGAAAAGGGCAGTAGGAATGAAGAAATGCAAACTCGGGACAGAGGAGTATCCAGTGCAGAAACATCTGTTTCATTCCTCTCTTCCATGCTCAGTCACTAAGGACTGAATAACTTTTACAAACTGTGGAAAAGGATGGGTGGGCAAACTGGCTGAGCACTTGAGAACCGCCCTGGGAGCCCCTCTCCCACTGCTGAGAGGGACTGCAGCCTCCCCTTGGTACAAGGGATTCTGGAGAGCAGGAAGAGGAGCCTTACACAGTGGCTCCTGGTGGCCTCTGTTACCATGGCAACCTTCCCCTTTGTTTCCCTGGATCTGGAGCTGCCGCCTCATTTAGTGACTGGCATTCAGGTGAGGCAGCTGCTTGATGGCTTTAGGAAAAGGAGAAAGCAGAAAAACAAAACTGCTTGAGCAAATACACATGCACTCATCCTGGCATGGAGGAATCATTTTGGGATGAGTTTCCAGACCTCTTGCTACTTGCTCTTTAGGACAATCAGCATCCCGGGACACCATTGCTGTTGAGTAACGTGCTTGGGGGAATGTTGGCTTCATTCTGACTATCCTTTGAGTGGTGCCTTTCACACACTCTCCCACACCCCTGGAGAGGTCACTTTCCCTAACAGGCTTTTCCTGATCACCCCCTCTACCCTCTGCCAACATTCTCTCTCTCAGCATCCTGTCTGCTTCCTTTAGAGCCATGAGCACAGTGCATAACAATTTCATTGACTGTCTTGTGCTCATCGGCTTTTGATCTGTCTCCCCAGCTAGATTCCAAGCTCCATGAGGGCAGGGACACTGAATAATTTTTGTGCATTGGTATCAAAAGAAAGGCACTATGCACACAGCAACAGGTGAAATCTGTGGAATAAATAGTACGATGCTTTGGGAAATATGATCTAGCCAGCTAAAATACTGCGTGTGCATCCAGTGGCTCAGTCTCCCTCTCCCAGTCTCTTCTTTGAGAAGTGAATAATAAACAATGTCACATTAAAATCAAAGAGCATGACCTGAGTCTCAAATCCATTTTACTCTGATTGCACTGTCTGTTTCTTGCAGAACTTCCTCATATCTTCAGGAAGCCTCATCATTTATTTACAACTGTGCAGTATAACAAATGAGAGAATGTAAGGTTATCCTTCCAGGAAAGCGGTAAGTTGAGTCTTGAAGCATGCCTCTGTAGGTATGTCCCTACCAGCTTGAGATCACAGAAATGAGGCCCTCGAGACTTTATAGTCTAGATGTCAAATGGTGACTCCCAGAGAGAACTCCCAATCTAGAGAGGGAAGAGAGAAGGTAGCATGAGTGAGAAAGAATGTAAGAAGTTTTACAAATGTACGACACCCTGCCCCATCCTCTCAGGTGGCTCTTCAGAATATCAACAGATTCTTTGTTTTCCTGATCTACCTGTATAAAAAGTTGTCAATGAAATTGATAAATTGGGAGGAGGAGAGGCAGTCTCTCACCCAGTATTGGAAAATCTTTTTAAATTATACTGGACGTAAGTAAGAAATTGTTTGAATTTTATAGAAGCAAATATTTTAGGCAACTTTGTTGAGACTTATTCTTTCCAAGATACTGAAATGTTTGGAGGAGTAAATTGACTACATAAACATGTATATTATTTTCATACATAAGCAAAGGTAATAGCATCAAACAACAAAAATAAATTTAAAACCCTAACTAGAAGCAAAGGAAACAGTCAGTTAATTCAACAGAAGTGGCACACCAGCAGGTAGAGAGGATCATCATAGTGAGGCTGAGGATGCCACTTACATATCACAAAAATAACTCCTGGAAGGGAGAGCCATGAACCATCAGACTTCCGATAATCTGTCAGTGGCTATACTAATGAACAATTATTTCAAGGAGTTGCAAGCAGTGCTACTTTTCCTGAGATTCTAAAAATTATCTCAGATAAGATTCTCTACTGGCTAATACAATCAGAGGTCTACATTGTTCTTTACAACATTTTGGACAATAGCCCGAGATGGGTGCAATTAGCAAGGCCTGAATTTTAAGCTTATATCATAAGCTTAGCTGCAAGGGAGTCAGGAAAATAAACACCTGGTCTTCAGGCATGTGGGCTCTACGTTTTGCCAAGAAACATATCATGGGAAATTTCTTAGGACTACAAAAGGGGTTGAGCTGACAGCCAATTTTAAGTCCAAATATTTGCTTGTCTGCAAATGCAATAAGCTATGCAAGAATTGATGGCTCTCTCTTGACTCAAAATTTTTGAAAGAGAGATTAGGTGACCTGAGGGAAGTGCAGGGAATAGAAAACTTTTCTCTACAAAAGCCCAATAGTAAATATCTTCTGCTTCATGGTCTCCTTCACAACTACTGAACTACTATATGTAAAATAATATCTGTACAATGGATGAAAAAGACACTGACACATAGAGTGCTCAGAAAAGTTCACAAAGTGATGCTAGTCTCTACAGGGGACTTCAGTGAAAGGTAAGGTATTGTACACAAATTTACTTTGTCTCACTAACTTCCCTTTCCTTGGAGATGACCCTCCTTTCCCCACAGGTAGATCCTGCTCAAGTCATAAGGAGGGTGGGGTGAGGTGAACCCTATCATTTCTTTTTTTCCAAAGACAGGTGACCTAAATCATATCAAATAGAACTTTCTTCCTCTCTGACCACAATAAATACTTTTTGGTAGGCCTGTGACCCAAGCTGAGTTTTCCCTGAGACTTTTAAAGATCTTTTTTTTGAGAGGTTTTCGCTATAGGGTGCATGCACTCGCCAGACAGACAGAGAGAGACAGAGAGACAGAAAGTGAGAAATCGCCCCCCAGGGAGGATGGTCACGCCGCAATTCCTTCTCCTCCATTCTCCTCTCGGGATCTTGGGCACGCACGCACATGCACCCGGCGTGAGTTTTAAGCCACCGGATCCAGGACACGAACCGCGGTCGACTATGTGGGAGTCCAGCAGCATAGCCATTACGCCAACTGCTGGTCCCATCTCCCTGAGACTTTTGTCTATCAGAAAGACTTCACTAAAAAAAAATAATTTTAAAGGTTCAAGCCCAGAAATCAATAAAAATACTATTAATATAAAATAAATCATAGAACCTATAGAGCTATTGCTCTCAACTAGGCATGCCTGGGAGCTGTTTGTTTGTTTCAGCATATACTCGGTCTACCTCAAATAATCTAATAAGTCAGTGTCTCCAGAGAAGTGGGCTCTGGCATATCTCAATAATTAAGAAGCAGTTTTATAGAGATACTAGATTCCTGTGGGCAATTAAATGACATTTTCACATTTCATTCAGATCCCCAAAAATGAGTATGTAGAATAAAATCTCAGAGAATGCATTCTACTCAAGTTAAAAGACACTTCTCATAGTAATATTTGCAGCACTAAGTGATAGGTAAGCAGAACAGATTAAAGTTAAGGATGAGAGGAAATAGACAGTTATATTGCTAGGATGTCTTTGGTTGCAAGTGACAGAAAACCCAAAGAAAGAAGTGAAGTTAAAAAGGGAAAGGTTGTGTCCAGCAGTTGATATGGTGGTTAAGGTGCTAGACTCCCACACGGCTGACTGTGGTTTGAGTCCCAGACCTTGCAGCTTGAAAGTCATGCCTACTGTGTGTGTGTGTGTGTGTGTGTGTGTGTGTGTGTGTGCCCCAAAAATCTCAAGAGAAGAATGAAGGAGAAGGGATTGTGGAGAGGTCATCCACCCTGGGGGTGATTTTTTACTTTCCCTTTCTCTGTCTCTCTGTGTGTCTCTGCAACAAGTGCATGCACCCTACAGCATCTCTGGTTGAGATGATCAGGAGTAAAGTTACCTTTAGGCAAGCCTGAATCCAAAAAGTCAAACAATGGTATCTGGCCTCTTTCCTATCCTCTGTTTTAGGTCTTGCTTACCTTTGTTTAGATACAGTCTTCAACATGATAGAGGGGATGACCCTGCACCTTCTTCTCCCTAGAATCCACTGTTGAAGCTCATCAATTCAAGTGGAAAGGGGATTTCCTCTCTTCGATGTCTACTTGTCAATTCCAGACTAAACTATAATTAGCTGAGCTAGTTAAAAGTGATCAAAAATGAAAGATACTGAGTCCTATTATGAAAGGTCCATTCCGAGTCACGGTTTGGAAAATGGAGAATCATAATCACAAAACTCACCAAAATATTCCCCTGGTATAAGGAAAGAGAGGTCAGCATTCCCCACTCCAACCCTTTGAGAGAGTGAAAGGGAGAAATCAACATATCACTACTACAGTTAGGCATAGACTGAGTCTCACTGAGGACTTTCCTTCATCCTTCATCTCTATGACCTGTCAATGAGTCCAAAATGGATTAGATACCTACCAACAATAGCAAAATCTTATTACTGCTCAAGTGAGAATCAATGTGTAAAGTACTGGCCTTGAGGGCTGTCAAAGAGAGCTCAGATCTGCAAGAGGCTTCTTCAATTAGAAGTGAGTCTTAGAGGGCAGTAACATTTGAGCATTCCATACAACTAAGGCTTTATAAAAACCCTTACAATCTAGTGAATTTAGTCTTCTTAGTGGTAAACTGAGTCCAAGAAAAAGGAAGGTATCTGATGAGACCTCATGTCATTTATGATAAAAGCCAGTCTAAAACTTTTAAGCACTACCTAGTTTAGGAATCCAGTAAATCTGCTGTGGAAATAAGCTAAATGTTGGCTTCCAAACTAGCTCACACCTGTAAACAAGGTAAGTAGTGTAAATAGCTGCATTTATATGATGACTTTCATTCAAGGAGCTTCATAAACAGAACTTTACAAATTAATTCTGTTGAAGTGATACCCCCTTCAAGCCACCCTCCCACACACCACACATACACTGTTCCAAGTCTGACTGGAAAAGTACATGATAAGAAATGAAAATGCAGCATGACTGGGAGTTATGGATGTCTGAAACTGTGGAATAACATTATATCTCGGTGTCAGAAAACAGAACCTCTCCATCAGATTGGCTGTATTGGGGACCATGGTTAGATGTACGGACTGGCCAGCAAGTTACCAAACCAATGAGTGAAACTATAATAAACAACTGAATCCATCAGCATCTGTAACATTCTACAGTGCTGAGTGCCATTTGATTGATTATAGACTCACATGATGAAAACCCCAGGTCCAAGACTTGTAATATTTACATGAAATATATCAAAGACATATCATAAGGTGAAGATTTTGAACCAGATTCAATATAGCTTGAGTCAAACCTGAAGAGGATCTTAAACCAAACCACAACTGAAATCCTACATTAACACAAAGTACTTTAACTCCAACATTATGGTTTACCAATGAGCCAAAAGTCTCCCTTTAAAAATAGAACACTTGCTGTTATTTTCCCAAAGTTTCCACAAAAAGTATGGATTTGTCCTATAATTAAAAATAGAGGGGGAACCAGCAGTTAGCATAATGGCTATGTCACTGGACTCCCACGTAGTCGACCGCGGTTCGCGTCCCGGACCCAGTGGCTTAAAACTCACGCCGGGTGAGTGTGCGTGCATGCCCAAGATCCCGAGAGGAGAATGGAGGAGAAGGGATTGCAGCGTGACCATCCTCCCTGGGGGGTGGTTTTTCGCTTTCTGTCTCTGTCTCTCTCTCTCTGTCTGTCTGGCAAGTGCATGCACCCTATAGCGAAAAACCTCTCAAA
>NW_006159525.1:6155808-6194529 GCF_000334495.1 Tupaia belangeri chinensis
AAAAAAAAAAAAACAGAGGGAACCAGCAGTTAGCGTACTGGCTATGTCACTGGACTCCCACATAGTCGACCATGGTTCGCGTCCTGGACCCAGTGGCTTAAAACTCACGCCAGGCGCGTGTGCATGCATGCCCAAAATCCCAAGAGGAGAATGGAGGAGAAGGGATTGTGGTGTGACCAACACCCTGGGGGGTGATTTCTCGCTTTCTGTCTCTCTGTATCTCTCTGTCTGGCGAGCGCACACGCCCTATAGCAAAAACCTCACAAAAAAAAAAAAAAAAAACAGAGAAAAATAGCACAACTGTCACTTCAGGGAGACATTTTGCTATTTACTTAGCATCTGTTTATTGAACAACTAATATGTGTTAGCTTTGATGTGCTCAGGATACAACGGTAGATTACATATGTTATCAATTGGGAGGTTACTTAGTAGATTGCATCACTGGCTTCATGAATCTCACCTCTAATGAAGAGACTCACGAAAATCTGGAAAATAAATAAATGCACAGAAAAATTTTAGACATTGAGTTCTCTTAAAGCAGAGATAAATGACTATGACCCATGGCGTTTCTCCATGAATAAGGTTTTATTGACACACTGCCATGTTCATTTACATATCCTCCACGTGGCCTTTATGTCCTTGTGGAGAATGGAATAGTGGCGACATGCACCACATAGCCTACAAACCTAAAATATTTGCTCTCTGGCTCCTTACAGAAAAGATTGGCAGACTCTGTAAATAAATATCCTGGAGCATATATAAAAGGGATGGATGGAGAGTTGAGTGTAAGGTCTGGGAAGGACTCACCAGGGCAGCAGCATCTGAATTGAAACCTGTGTAAAAAACCAGTCATGGGAAACAAAGTGTTTAGACAAACAGAACAATATGATAATTCTGCTTTTTGTTTTTTGGCTTGTAGTAAGGTATGGCCTTAAAGGTGAGGACCAGAATGCTGGGTTGTAATGGTCAGCAAGCCTCAGAATGTTGTAAGACAGAAACTCTGAGTTTTCAGCTTGTTTCTTATGCTAGGTGATAAAAGCATTCTCTAGTCTTCTCTGGATCCATGCTTATTCAAAGGAGGAGTCTGAGTTCTGCAGAGTTCAATAAGCAAATCCACAAAGAAAGAATACTTGGTGAACCCCTGAATTGCAGCCGTGATTTTTACGGTCAGGAATTAGAGCCAAGACTCTGCTTTCTTAGGAAGTCCTCTTCCTTGCTTTGCCTGGGATGAACCCATTCTCATCTTCAATTATGACTCTTGTTCTCTCACCTTCATGCCTTCGTGCCGATATAACACATTTGCTTGAACATTGTTGGTGAGATTGTTTTCCCAGAAAAGATATTCCAGTATCATTTGGGGAGAAGCAGAAGGATCCAGACCCGGGAATCCACACTGTCTATGGGAAGGCTCTTGTTTGTTTCCATCCACTTCCACCGTAAGTGGCCGTTGTTGCAGGAGAAGGTGGGTAGTTATTATCAACGATATTGTTCTTCTGTGGTGCCCTGTGTTTCCGGATGGCCCACTTCTCAGTAAAGGTTGAAAATCATCTTCACCCTGTGTGTAGGATCTCATGCCAATGTCCCTTTAACTCCCCATTTTAACGCTGTATTTGAAACTGTTTTAGGTGGAAATCTACACTTAGCAAGCATGTCCTTGCCTCTATTAAAAATCTCATGCTCCAATTTCAGGTATTTTCATGATACTTGTGGTGGTCTTAGATGGATAAATTAAATCTGCTTTCCTCCTGATTGCTTCGCTGGCCCTCTTTGTAACTTCACTTTGTATTCCTTTCTGTTCAATACTTTTCAAAGTACTGAGAGTTTAAAGAGGTACAATAAATCCCAGATCAGTTTTTAATGACCATGGTAAGCCTGCTTGTAATATGTCAGTAAGCTGAACCTAAAAGCCAATGGGGAATAGGCCATTTCTGCCTTAGTAATTGCCTCCACAGAAAGATTTATAATGTCATTATCTGAATCTATAAGAAATAACTCATGGAGCTGAAATACCCTAAAAAAATATTACAATTCTCTTAAAATCTAGTCATTCATAAATGCTAAATCATAAAACTTTTTTCAAGATGTTTTATGTTAAAAGTAAAACCCAGTAAAAATATAAATGCTCGTTTCTTAATCAGATTCCTCATTCTTTATGTATCTGTTTGTCGCTTTGCAGTTTTCTGGGGTATATTTATAAACCTAGCATAGGACTGCCAGACTCCCCCACTACAAGAAGCCGTGGCATCTGAAAAGATATTTCTCACCACCTTTTCATCTCTGTGTGATAACAGGGAATGAGGAGAAAGAGGGTTAGTTAGGATGACAATAAAATTAATTTCAACAATAAAAGTCACCTTTTTCCTAATTCCTCCATGGAAAAAAATCCACATTAGACTTCCTGCAAAGTATACCGTAGAACTGTTTCAAGTCATTTCTGAAGCTTTTCTTCCCACTTAACATTGAAAAAAATAATCAGTTACTTCTTTCAAATTGCAGAAATACCCTCCCCAATTTGTCCATAGTTTAATAAAGTTCTGATAGTGCTACATCTCGTTCCCTACGCCATAAAATAGAACAGCATTTATACTAATTTTTGTGGTATTATCATTTCTTTTTGCAGTAGAGAATCTATTACAATTTTAAAATGATGCTTGAGATTTTTTTTTTTTTTTTGAGAGAGAGATTTTTGCTATTGGGCACGTGTACTCGCTGGAGAGACAGAAAGGCAGAAAGCGAGAAATTAACCCCCAGGGGGATGGCCATACCACAATGCCTTCTCTTCCATTTTCCTCTTGGGATTTTGGGCACACACACATACACCCACACATACACACACCCAACATGAGTTTTAAGCCACCGGATCTGGGACTCGAACTGCGATCTACTTCATGGGATTCCAGTGACGTAACCATTACACCATCTGCTAGACCCTTGAGATGGTTTTAATAACTTGTAAAGTTCTATTTTCTCCTTTTTTTAAAGAAAAGAGTTATTTTATTTATTATTATTATTTTAATTTGCTATAGGGCACATGAATCATCTGAGAGAGAGGGAAAGTGAGAAAGCAAGCCACTAGGTTCAGGACTCGAACTGGGGTCAGCTATGTGGGAGTCCAGCCTCAACCACCACACCATTTGCTGGCCCTATTTTCTCTTTTTAAACACAGTATTTGCCACAAACTTGAATACTGAATTGTGCTCTTTCCAGCATACCTCTTCCTGTTAGTCTATCATGCTTGAGATTTATCTCCACATTTTTAATAACTAACAATAAAGTTTGGAGAGCATGGGTCGGGTACAGAGGATTATTTGAAAGTATTTGGGGGCCAGCACGTGGTTTGGTGGTTAAAACAGTCAGATCCCACAATGGCTAACTACACAGTTCGAGTCCTGGACTTGGCAGTTTGAAAAATACACCAGCTGCATGTATGTGCATGCTCAAAATCCCAAGAGGAGAAGGGAGAAGAGGGACTGTGGCTCCTTCCTGAGGAGTGACTTCTCATTTTTCCTCTCACTATCTCTCTGGCCAGCACACGCACCTTATGGCAAAAACCTTAAGAAAGAAAGAAAGAAAAGAAAGAAAAGAAAAGAAAAGAAAAGAAAAGAAAAGAAAAGAAAAGAAAAGGAAAGGAAAGGAAAGGAAAGGAAAGGAAAGGAAAGGAAAGGAAAGGGAAGGGAAGGAAAGGAAAGGAAAGGAAAGGAAAGAGAGGGAGGGAGGGAGGGAGGGAGGAAAGAAAAAAGGAAAGAAAAACAGAAAGAAAGAAAAAAGACAGTGTGGCTGGAGCACTGTGGCTGTGGGGCAATGATGTCTAATGGGAGGTAAGAGACCCATCACTCCAGGTCATGCGTGCTGGTTTATTTTATGTGTTAACTTGATTTGCAAAGGAATGACCAGATAACTGGTAAAACAATACTTCTGAGAGTGTCTGTGAAAGTGTTTCCAAAAGAATTTAGCACTTGAAACTGTAGATTCCCTCACCAATGTGGGCAGATATCATCCAGCCTCTTATGGAACTGAAGAGAACAAAAAAGGTGAAGGGAGGACGAATGTGTTCTCCCTCCTCGAGCTGGGACATCTATCGCCTCCTTCCTTGGTTCGTAGGCCTTCAGACCCACACTGAATCACACCACCAGCTTTCCTGGTTCTCCACCTTGCAGATGGCAGATGGTGAGACTTCTCAGCTTCCATAATTATGTGAGCCAATTCCATAATAAATAAATATATCTGTATATGTCTATCTATATATTATGGGTCTGTTTCTCTGGAGAAGCCTAATAAGCCATGTAAACTACAGTATGGAATGTGGGTTTCATTTAAGTGCAATAGGAAACCATCTCATGATTTCAAATGAAGGAACAACACGATCAGATTTTTGTCTTAGAAAATAAATCTGTCTACCTTTTGGAGAGATTTAACGGGGGCTATGAATGCAGACCAAGATAAGTTAGGAAGTTACATTAATTTGGATACAAGTTTCAGGGACTCCCCACTGCCTATGGATAGGTAAATGAATCACACAGGACATTTAAAGGCCCCTAAATCTGACCCCCTGCTATACCATTAGGCTGACCTCTTAATACTTCCTGATGGTTCCTACACTACAGCTGGTTGGCACAAAGCCTCTTGAGCCCGTCTTCAATGTTTTGGGGAGGCCGGCTGGTGGTGTGGTAGTTAAGGCCACTAGATCTCACATAGCAAACTGTGCATTTGGAGTCCAGGACCTCAGCTTGGAAAACATGCTAGGCGTGTGAGTGTGAGTGTATGAATGTGTGCCCCAAATCCCAAGAGGAGAATGGAGGAGAAGAGATTTCAGCATGGCCATACCCTCTGGGGGGTGTTTTCTCACTTTTTCTCTCTTTTTCTCTGTCTCTGTCTCTCTCTCTCTCCAGTGAATGCATGTACCTTGTAGTAAAATAAAAACAAAAAGTTTTCTCTCTAACCCTTAACATCTAAAGTCCTCTGTTTTTCTGATTTCCCTGATATGCTTCCTCCAAAATAAAAAAGGCAGATATACCTCTTGCCACTTTCTGGATTATTGCTTGCATTATGGCTTACCTCTTGTTTAGTTATTTTATTTTCCATGTCTGTGCATATGTCCCATTTCCCCAACCACAGTGTAGAACCCCTAAGGGCAAAGACTCTCCTTATGTTTCTGCAGATCCCCCCGCAGTGCCTGGCACCATGCCATCCCCACAGCACGGCACTCAGGGTATGCCGATCTGCTGCAGGCAGCACTAAAAGCATGTCTCGGAACCAAGAAGAACATCAACTGCCTGATGGCTGGCTGAGTAAGAAAAAGAGTTGAAAGTTAGAGATAGTTTTTGTTTGTTTGCTTAAAATACTGTTTGTTTGTTTGTTTGTTTGTTTTCATAGCTTGTTTCCTGAAAGCTTCTTTCCTATAAAACCTGCTATGCTTTGAGTAGAATCAGATGTGAAATGTGAAGTAAGCTTGATGCACTCCCGATCACTAGCTCGGAAATTCTAATCTGGATTGAGATCAGAGGTTTGGAACTAACCCCCTTTGAAGGAGCTCTAAGTAGCCCACTCAGGAAAGGCTGCATATTTTGGGTAGCTCTCCATAAATTAGATGTTCACACGATGCAAGGTTTAAAGGTGAACTGTGGATTATAGGATCAAGGCCAGGGAAAGTTAAACCCAGCTTAATGGAGAAAAATGCCCACATAGCCTATTGTGTTGCATGTGAGGCCATCTACCTGTCAGAAGCATGAGTTAGGTTTGGCGAGAACTAGCCTCTGGTTTCTCATTTCTTTCCATGTGTCTTCACTTTTGTGGACAGGAAATTCCACTGCCAGGTTCAGACTTGAACATGGAATAACAGAAGAATAAAGGGACCTGACTGACTGAATCACAGCAATGGTGCTTCTGTTCTCCAGTGTCCCCATGTTGAAAGTCCATAAAACAGGCCCTGGGACTCACACGGAGGAAAGTTAACAAGCTCTCCAGTCTCTGTATATTGAATGTGTAATGGCTGGCCAGTAGGGAAATCATACTTAATTATGTAAGACTTTCTAAGGAGAAGGAGACAACTCCAGAAAGATGTATGGATGGAGTCATGAATTGTTCCCTGGAATTAAGGGAAAGCCAGAGTCCCCTTGTGACATCTGATCTCGATATTTCAATGTCTCTATTCATTGTCCAAGCTTCAGAACAGGTCCTTTAAGCTTGACACCATTGACATCTGAGTGGCATAGCACTGTCCCGTGAATTGTGAGACATTTAGAGTACTATTCCAACCTCTACCCACTAGATGCCAGGGCCTCCCCCATCCAGTTGCAACTTTAGATATCTCCAAACACTTTGGGAGATCCCCTGGGATACAGTAAAAGGAGGGCAAAATCACCTCCCCTTAAAACCACAGAGCAATCACTACTAGACCTGAGTTTAATTTTCAGACTTCCCCTCCCCTTGTTTATAAAATTGGGATCGCTATTTCCCTTTCACGTAGTCTTGGGAAATATTTAGCAGATGAGATAGGGAAACCAGGAGCACAGTTCAGGAACACGATAAGGACACAGCAAATATTAATCATTACCATTGTTGTCATTATTTATTGACCTGGCCCCGGCAGAAAACACCACACACTGAATGTTAGTCTTAGCACTTTTAAACTATTTAAAGGAAAAAACATTTTTTCTCCACCAGATATGATTTCTCATGGCTGCTAATGAAGAATAATGTGTCGCTCACCATGGAATTTCTTACAGGTAAGCTCAAAGCCTCTGAATTCTCTTAAACTCACACTACAAATAACTTGGGTGTTAAGGAAATCTCATATTTGCTTCTTAAAAAAAAAAGGAATGTTCATTTTTTCTCTCATCTTCAAGTCAGTTTTTAAATGAAATAGCAGATGAATGTCATGCACACCAATTATCTAATTGTGAAACTGATCGCCACTTAAAACATCCATGTTTTTTGACATAAATAGTCATAAAATGGTAAGTTTTCACCATGATTTTTAGATTGACGGCTGAGTGCCCGATACCCGAGGCTAAAGAGGCTTTAGCCTAAAAATTTACATTTAGTATCTTTTGGTTGAGGAAAAATCCCTTTAACTCAATGAAAATGAACCATGTGTTTGATGTTGGCCCTTGTAGTCTCCAACCTGTGTTAACACATTAGTGGTCTCCTGAAAGATCAGAATGGGGTACAGATAAAAAATTCTTTGCTAGTTCTTCTATGACTGGTTTTTGTTTTGTTTTGTTTTGATTTGATTTTGAACTATGGAAGAGAGTTGAACAAGAGTACGGATGGGTCTCTAACATGTGCACATGCCTTTTCTCATCTATGTAAGCTCTGCAGTCTAACTTGCTGACACAGGACAAAATTGTGCAGGTCAACCAAGCATTTCCATGTTAAATAATTAGATATGTGGAAATTATAAAGTGCATATAGAAAATGCACTTGTTCATCAATGTTAGAGGCTGACAACCTTTTTTTTGTAAAGGGCCTAAGAGTAAATATTTTAGAGGTGCTGTCTGTAGGACCTGTTGCAACCACTCAAGTCTACTACTGCAGCACAAAAACAGCATTAAACAATGTGTCAACAAATGGCACTGGCTGTGTGTCAACAAACATTTATCAATATTTGCAAAAGTGGCAGCTGGCTACATGCACCCAAAGGCCCTGGCTGGCAGACCCCTGACAGAGAAATACCCCAACCAATGGCTTACCCCCCGGTGTCACAGGTCTTTATTATTACTTGTCCTTTCAGTGCTTCTATGACCCTTTTTGTGCTAATACACTAGGGACACGATAAATATATAGAGGCCTTTTCATTTTCATACAACTCAACAGAACGATCAAGAAGTCTGTTCATTTTAACAAAATTATTCCAATGTCTTTGCAGGCTAAATAAGCCTAGTGTGGAGCAGCACATTTAATTTAATTTCTCCCCTCCAAAAATAAAAAGCAGTCGTATTAAGAAATCCCATCACTCAACACTGAGAGGAAGCTCCTTCAAGTATTCAGTGCTGTGGTAATTACTGGCAAAGAACCCCTGATGAGAGATCCTTGAGAAATGGAAAATGTACCCAAAGAACTAATAAAAGCCCAGTCAATTGCTGTTAGATATCTCTAAATAGAACGCAGGGAGGAGACAAGGAAAATTATAGGATTGCAGCATGCACCCAGCTCACCAAGAAAGTCAGAAGGAAGGACTTCAAGAGGGAGAGTGTGCAAAAGAGACCTGGAAGCACAGAGTGGGATTTGCAATTTCTCCTGGGACTGGAGCTTAAAATATATATATATTCATAGCCCTAGTATACAGAGGAAAACAATACAGGTCAAGAGAGGAGGAAGGCAAGAAAAGAGAAAAATGCCAAACTATTGAAATCTTCCATGCCTCTTAAAGCAATATAAAACAATGCATGGGAAGGAAGGAATGAAAGAAGGGAGAGAGAGAGGGCTGGGGGAGAACAAGAGAGAGGAGGAAAGAAAAGAGGATGGGGAAGTGTGATCTGCCGAGGAGAATGGCTTCTTTCTTATTTACTACTCTATCTTCAGGGTCTGGCACAATGCAAGGGATTTATAGGTACCCAATATTATTAGTCAAATAAATGAAGGAAGGAAGGAGGGAAGATGAGCAGCTGAGCAGCCCATGAAATCAGAATATATAACAAAGAATCGTCCCTCATTAGCATGAGAGAATACTGGGAACCAGGATGACTCTCCGTTTGAGAAGCAGTGATTGTGAGCTGGGCTAAATTAATCTGCATGTAGGAGACCTTGAAAGAAGCTCTTTGTGTGGTGGAAGACGGTGCGGTGAGTCATGGTCACAGGGGCTGCACCCTTGTGCATTAGAAGAGAACCCTCTGGCTACATCATGGAGCCACCTGACCATCAGAGAAGAGAGACGATTCCTGCATTTCCTCTCAGAGGGATCTCTGGGTGGGTTTGTCTATTTCATATAGAAAAACTTTTGTTCTAATTAGAGATTTTGAAACCCAAAGGCCATCAAAGTGTTTAAGAGCGTGGCTGTTGCTCTCCAAATACCCGTGTGATTCTCTACATTCTTCAGCCTTGTTTGCAGTTAGTTGGGATCACGGGACTGGGCCACTGTGTGTGAAATACCGTGGGAAGGCAGCAACGTGTGCTGAGGTCTGGCACTTACAAAGAAACCAGCTTACATACTAATGGTTTCCTTCTTCGCCATGATGCATGATCCAGATGCAAAGCCAAGAGACAGAAGCAGCCCAAGTTTTGAGTCAATATTTGAGAAACAGCCATGGAAGAGACTCGCCCAACCCCCACCTCCCAGACTGTGACATGATCCTTTCAGGGTTTAGGTGCCCATCGGCATTGGCGAGCATTGCCCGGATGTATCTAATCATCCTACTCTGACCGTGCCCATCAGACACCTAGTAGATGATAGAAAGCCAAGCCGAACTGGCTTGAGCAAAATAGGAACCCAGGTGCACTTGAATCCAGAGCATCAACAATGTAGTTTGGAATCACACCTCTCCAACTCCTGGCTCTGCTTTGCATCTACGTCACTTTCAGGTGTATCAAGGACCTTCAGGAGTCCTAGGCTCCTCCCACATAATGACAAAATACCTGCAGCCTCCTCCTCCCCCTCAAGATTCTATCTTTTCATGGAAAAACCCAGAAGAGTCAAAAGTCTCTTTTCTAGTAACACCCACAAAGGCCCTGAGATCTAGTATGGTCTGACCAGCTCAGTTTACCGTAGACTTGAGCTCATTCTTGTGGCTAAAGAAACACAGCACCTAGGTCAGCTTAGGCCTGTTCCCAGGCTTTCCTCCCAGAGCTCACAGAGAAGCCTATGCAGAACATGGGCCCTGAGACTAGGAAAGAGGAGGGTCCTCAGATGCCTGTTGCTAGAAGAGGAAGGACAGTTGGACCCAAAAAGTGGAGATCTCTAATGACATAAAGTTAAATTTAATCACAACTCTTGTGTTCCATTGGAGCCCAAAAGTGTCATTCTATAACTATTCTGGGGACATTTATACCCCTAAATCTGAAAGGGGGGGGAGTTCCAACAATTAAATAACATACTTATTTTTAAGACTACATTAAGAATGTAAGATCAAAAGGATCAGCGTTACTCACAAGAGTAATGTCAATTTATTATGTGAACATGCCTGTTTATCCAAACATATTAGTTAATGCTCATAATTCACATTTAAAAAAACTGCTAGTTTGCTTTAAAACAGCGAAGAATAGTTGCAGAATATGAGCTGTGATCCAGAGAGATTCTCTAACTTAGCTCCACCTTTGCCTATCTCTATTGGTGTAATCTTAGGCACTTCACCTACCTAAGGTGAATGGGGTTGGTGAAGAATCTCAAATTCTTAGCTGCTGAATGGTGATAAGGATGCCTATTTTGCAGGGTTCTTGAAAGAATTAGAGAATGGGGGCCCAGTAAGTGACATGGTAGATAAAGCACTGGACTCCAACATGGCCAACCACAGTTCAAGTCACAGACCCAATGGCTTGAAAATCACAGCAGGGGTGTGTGTGTGTGTGTGTGTGTGTGTGTGTGTGTGTCCAAAATCCTAAGAGAAGAGATTGTGGTGTGGCCATTCTCTCTGGGGGTGAGTTCTCACTTTCCCTTTCACTTTCTCTCTCTCTCTTTCTCTCTCTCTCTCTCTCTCTCTCTCTTTCTCTGGTGAGCACATGTGCCCTATAGTAAAAAGTTTAAAAAAAAAAAAAAAGAAACAATTGGAGAATAATGTGTGGAAAAATCCCAGCATAGTGCTGGAAACAGAATAGACACTCAATAAGAATGAGTTCTTTCTCTTTTTCTAACACTATTATGCCACTTCCACAGTATCTGGTACATCCTAAACTCTTTTTTTTTTTTTTAATATATTTATTTTTTACATTCAATCACTGTGTATCATTCATCCTAAATTCTTAATAAATAAATGAGTTACTGTTTTTATTGTTAGATCTATAAATGTTTGCAGAATTGCTAAAATAATTAGTGAAAGGGGCCAGGGGATTGGCGTAGTGGTTGAGGGTACTGCATTCCCACATGGGCAAGAACAGTTCAAGTCCTGGACCTGGCAGCTTGCTTTCTCCCTTTCTCTCTCTTTTTGTCTCTCTCTGGTCAAATTTAAAAACAATAATAATAAAAACAAATGGAATTAAATAAATAAATAATTCTTTAGGAAAAAAGAGTTAGTGAATGAATAGAAGAAAATGGGAGAAAGTATGAGGGGAGAGGAAGGAAGAACAGAGAGTGAGTTTTATTCCTGTAATGAATATTCATGAGGGATGATTATATGCCAGTTATCATGAAGTATATACATTTATAAAGCAGCAGATTTAACTTCCCCTTCTAGCGTTTACAACCTAATGAAAAAAGAGATGATAAGCAATTATTTGTAAAAATAAAGCTATTGCATGAATTGAGATAAATTAAAATATTAGGTAAAAATTTGCATACCTAAAAGATAGAATGGTCAAGGAAAGCTCTCTAAAGAGGTGACCAGAAAGTAAAGACCTAAAAATTAAACTGGAGCAGTTGTTATTAATAATGCTGATGGCTATTGTTACTTATTAAATCTAGGGTAAAATTACAAGTACATAATTCAAAAACATTTATAAAACTCAACTACCATAATTATCTCACATAAAATTAAACAGTAATATTCATGCATCCAGTGAGCATTTACTGAGTACCAACGTAAATCGATTCAGCCAACTGATAGCTTTGCATCTTGAAATTAACATGAAAAACGTGTGAGCCAATCAAGATGAAACAGTGCTCAAAATGTCCACAGAAGAAAGAACAAATATATATGCAAACGGTGCAAATCTCTTTATGTTGGTATTACAAACCTTCCAATTTTGTTACAATCAAATTTCTTTGCCAACATTCAAGTCATTACTGTCTGTCAATAAGTGATAATGAAATGATGTCTTTATTTATTCTGTGCATTTTCTAATTCCCCGTACTAGAATATAAGCTCTCAAAGGGCAATGCCCTTTTCTGCATGTTTTCATATTGTACCTCCCGTACTTAGAAGAGCACTTAACACGTGCTAGGCACTAAATAAATTGCTTTGCTGAATTAATGAATGGATAAATGTGTTTGCATTTCCCCAAATATATTTGCATTACAGACTTGTAATTTCACACTGGGTTTAGTCAATGTTTTTTAACACACTGACACTTATAATCAAGACTCACAGCCTTACTTATGCTAACAAATGCTGATTCTTCCTAATATACAGTATTGCCTTTCCCAGCTCTGAATATTAGCTCCTCATTCAGTCTTTATGACATATATTTCTGAATTAAATAAATAGGGCCCCATGTGTAGTGGTGTCTATTGTAAAACTGATCAGTATCATTCTATTTCATTAGGAACTGGATACAGGATTAGAAACATTCTGGAAAATAAAGAACCATGACAAGACCTTATGAGTAATTATGAATGAAATCATACTCTGACAAAGTACATTGGTCTTCCTATGGCTAAAATCTCTGAAAAGGTCAACACTAAAGGAGGTCAGAAGTAAACACAGTGATCAATACACTTGGAGGAGGGACTTTTTGCAATGGAAAATACCCTTCGAGAACCAGTCATAGTTGAGTTGGCATGTTTAAGTCATTTGACAAACAGAACTGCAATCCTGTCTCCTGAGTAAGATACTGCGGCTCTAACAGAACAATAGAACCATTAATGACACCAACTAACCTGTGTAATTCTCATTTACACTGCTTTATTACCTCGCACATATTGCGTGTGATACATTACCCATTCCATTAATTGTTAACATACACACAAGTCAAGAGCTTTTATATGCAAGGTCATCAGTCAATGATAACAGAGATATTGATGAATTGGGTTCCTCATCAGAAGTTGAGCAACATTTCCATTCAAGATGATCTATGAACCTTTAAATATACTCAATAATATTGAGCCTCAGTCTTCTGTTGCTTTTCTCTGACTCTGCATTTAGACCTTTGTACATCTATCTACACACCCACCCATTCACTAAACTTCTAGCATTCATTTTCTCCTTTAAGGTTAGGACTGTGTTTGTCATTCACTGCTGTATCCCTGGCCCAAGGACCTAGAACATGTTAGGACACAGTAAACTCTTGAGATTAAAAATAAGTGAATAAGAATTCTAAGGTAGTTACCAAGACCTTCATTCCCTGATGTTACTCCTCAATAACTTTAACTTAAGGGCATAGAGATTTCGCAAATGTAATTAAGGCTAATAATCGTCAATGTGAGATAGGAAGATTATGCCTGTGGACTTAATAGAATCACACAGCTGAGAACAGAATGGGAAGTCAGAGAGTTTCAGAGCACAAGGAGGAGTCCAAGCACCCTTACTGACTATGATGACGGAGAGGACCAGCGAGTCATCTTAGGACTCAAAGTGACTGCCAGTCAATAGCCAGCAAGCAAGTGGAGCTCGAAGTTCTACAGCCACAATGATCTGACCTCTGCCAATCGGAAAAGCTTATAAAAGGTTCTCCTCAAAGTCTCCAGGTAGGGGAACCAGCAGTTAGCATAATGGCTATGTCGCTGGACTCCCACGTAGTCGACCACGGTTCGTGTCCCGGACCCGGTGGCTTAAAACTCATGCCGGGCGCGTGTGTGTGTGTGCCCAAGATCCTGAGAGGAGAATGGAGGAGAAGGGATTGCGGCGTGACCATCCCCCCTGGAGGGTAATTTCTCGCTTTCTGTCTCTATGTCTCTCTCTCTGTCTGTCTGGCGAGTGCACACGCCCTACAGTGAAAATCTCTCAAAAAAAAAAAAAAAAAAGTCTCCAGGTAGGAAGTCAGTTTTGCCAGACCAGGATTTCATAGAGCCATATGAACCCATACGGATCTGACCTCTGGAGCTGTGGTATATCAGGTATTCTTTTAAGCCACAACGTTTGTGATAATTTGTGCACAGCATACATGTAAAAAGGGAGTTTTGGGAATGATGGCAGTAGCAATGACAGCATAACATTTTAGTCTCCTGAAATCCTTTTTTTTTTTTTTGGCTAGAGGGCATGTGTACTCACCAGAGAGAAAGAGAGAGAAGAAAAGCAAGAAAGCCCCCTCCATGGTGAATGGTCACAATGCAATCCCCTCTCCTACGTTTCTCCCTCCTTCTAGGATTTTGAGTGTGCATGCGCATGCGAGCACACACACACACACACACACACACGCACACACATGCCTTGCACATCTTTCAAGCTGCCAGGTCTGAGTCTCAAACCATGGAGCTGGCCATGTAGTATTCAACTGCCTTAGGCAACATGACAACAGTTGATCCAATCTCCTGAAATGTTTGCATAAAAACAAATACAGCAGGGCCAGCAGATAGCATAGCAGTTACATAGCTGGACCATTGTTTGACTCCTACGTTGCTGACCACGGTTCAAGTCCTGAACAAGGTGGCTTGAAACTCATGCCAGGTGCGTGTTCATGCATACCTAAGATCTCGGGAGGAGAATGGAGGAGAAGGGATTGTGGCATGGCCATTGCCCCTGGAGGTCTGATTTCTCACATTCCCTCTAACTCTCTGTCTCTCACTTTGGAGAGTGTACATGCCCTAAAGCAAAAAGCCTCTAAAAAAATACAGCAACTAAATAGCAAAAGTAAAGAACTATGGGCAATGTATAATAAAAAAGCAAGAAGTAAGATATCTCAGTAATCCCCGTAATTCAAGGGAGAGGGTCAAGACAAGAGTCTCCACGTCCTTAATGGGACAGATTCTTAATGGAGGACACAGCAGAAAGAAATGGAGTGTCTGCAGACTTGAAAATAGAAGAAAAGTAAATAAACAGGAAAACCCACTGGGAAGCACAGTGAACAGTATATGGTAGCTGCATAACTGGGAATGCAATGTTTACTTCAAAGGCCAAAGTAGGAGGCCAGTATGAGTTCTGAAATGAGCCAGAGCTGTCTCACCCACATAAGCCTCAACAGTAGTAGCAAAGGCCTCTTCTAGTACTTGGTCCCACACTGAAAAGACATTTCTAGGAGGAAATCAAGACTAAAGTTCAGAGGCTGGACAGTGGCACAGCGGTGACACAATGCTCTAGGAGACTGACCCCCGTGAGGAGATTCTAGGTTTATGAACAGACACCTCCCTGAGTACTCCAGGCAGAAGCATGGCCATGACCTGGGACTAGCTGAGGCTGCGGGATGGATCGTAGCATTGAAACCCTGTTGGGGGTGCTGTCTTGCTGTCTTTGTCTTTGTCTCTCATGCATACCTAAGATCTCGGGAGGAGAATGGAGGAGAAGGGATTGTGGCATGGCCATTGCCCCTGGAGGTCTGATTTCTCACATTCCCTCTAACTCTCTGTCTCTCACTTTGGAGAGTGTACATGCCCTAAAGCAAAAAGCCTCTAAAAAAATACAGCAACTAAATAGCAAAAGTAAAGAACTATGGGCAATGTATAATAAAAAAGCAAGAAGTAAGATATCTCAGTAATCCCCGTAATTCAAGGGAGAGGGTCAAGACAAGAGTCTCCACGTCCTTAATGGGACAGATTCTTAATGGAGGACACAGCAGAAAGAAATGGAGTGTCTGCAGACTTGAAAATAGAAGAAAAGTAAATAAACAGGAAAACCCACTGGGAAGCACAGTGAACAGTATATGGTAGCTGCATAACTGGGAATGCAATGTTTACTTCAAAGGCCAAAGTAGGAGGCCAGTATGAGTTCTGAAATGAGCCAGAGCTGTCTCACCCACATAAGCCTCAACAGTAGTAGCAAAGGCCTCTTCTAGTACTTGGTCCCACACTGAAAAGACATTTCTAGGAGGAAATCAAGACTAAAGTTCAGAGGCTGGACAGTGGCACAGCGGTGACACAATGCTCTAGGAGACTGACCCCCGTGAGGAGATTCTAGGTTTATGAACAGACACCTCCCTGAGTACTCCAGGCAGAAGCATGGCCATGACCTGGGACTAGCTGAGGCTGCGGGATGGATCGTAGCATTGAAACCCTGTTGGGGGTGCTGTCTTGCTGTCTTTGTCTTTGTCTCTCTTGTTCACGGAAGAAATAAATGAACTTAAAAAAAAAATGTTGAAGGCTTATGTGAAAATGGGTGGGGAGTTGGAATAAGAGCCAGAAAACTCTCAGAAAGCAAGCCATGGTATTTGTGACTACTACATGAAAATAGCCAACGAGGAAATTCTGTGAGATTAGAAAAATTATACTACAGCACATTTCCTTCTAAAAACTCAGAAAAATTAATTTCACATAAAAAATGACAACAGAAAAGTATTGAGGTCAGATCCTTTGCAACATTACAAGAGAAAAAAGAAAACTAAGAACCAATAACATGCTTACAGAGATGAGAGCATGCCAGAAAGATATGCCCACAAACAGATCAAAGCGGTAGCCTATTACATTATACAATAAAATTATACAGATCTGAAAACACAGCACAAATCAAAATTAGATAACTCAGAAATAAGGTGAAAGAACACAAGAAATATCTAGAAATAAGAAATAGCATTCTAAAAATGAAATCTAAGTAGAAAAAAGCACAAGATTAAAAATACTGGAAAGAGAAGAGAGAATTAACACATAATATACAATGCCTTAAACACATAAAATGAAAACTGAAAAGAAACAAAAAAGGAGATTTAAAAAATTCAACAGAAAGTGAAAAATATTTAAGATAGGCAGGCAGGATCTAAAAAAGGGATATAAAAGAGAAGAATCTAAAAATTAAAACCAATACAAGGGTACAGAACAAATACCAAGATGTATTATTTTTTTAAAAAGTTCTTGAAATTAAAAAAAATATATATTCAAAGCTACATACTGAAAGGGTACATCACATACCAACAACAGGTAACTAGTAATGACAATTTCCAAGATATATTCAAGTAAAATTTATAGAACTTTAAAGCAAAGAGAATATAATTTGGACATTTAGGCAGAGAGAAAATTACTTATAAAGAAAAACATTATTGTCATCAGACTTTTTGACAGCAACACTTTATACCAGAAGAAAATGGAGTACCATACTTAAGACATTCAAGGAAAGAATATGTGCATCAGGGATCTTGTAACCAGCAAAATTGATTTCCAACTATAAAGGGCACAGAGTATTGTCAAATATGCAAGAACTCAAGGTAAAATTCAAAATCCTCATGAGCCTCCAATACCAAATGGGAGGGTGAGGACAAGAGCCACAGTGCTAAATGGGCAAGATGCTGTGCAGAGATGCAAATAAAAGAAATGTGGCATTGTACAATCTGAACATGTGTGTTCCTCCAAAATTCATATGTTGAAACCCACTCACCAAGGTGATGGTATTAGAAGGTGAGATCTTTGGGATGTAGTTTTGCCTTTGAGAACCATGTCACCATGAAGGGGATAAATGTCCATACAAAAGGGACATGAAAGAGCTCAGTTCCTTTTGCCCTTCCACCATGGGAGGACACATCACAAGCACTATTTATGAGGTGTGGGCCCTTATCACACACAAAATCTTCTGGGTCCTTGATCTTGCACTACTCAGCCCCTAGAACTGTGAAAAAATAAATTTTTGTTGTTTATAAGTGATCCAGTCTCAAGGTATTTTATTATAACAATCTTAAGAGACTGATATAGGCATCTGAAAACTTTGAGAGCCAAAAAAATCCTCGGCTCTTCTTAAAGAACCTACCAGTGAATGAGTTTTAGAAAACCAAAATTACTAGACAGGCATGTACATGAAAACTGGCAGAGTTTAAACATACACTTACTTATAAATTTAAGACTAAAGAAAGTTTAAAGGAGAGAATGTAGTGTGTGATGATCACATGCTCAGACTATGTGAATAAAACATAGCAACCTTAAAAAGAGACAGAGACACCATCAGATGGCATGGTGGTGAAGGGCTATTTTCTCCCATGGCAGTTTGAGCCCCAGACCCAGTGGCTTTAATATTATACCAGACACGTGTGTGCATGTGCCCAAAATCCTGAGAGGAGAATGGAGGAGAAGAGATTGCGGAGTGGACGTCTCCCCTCGGGAGCTGATTTCTCACTTTTCCTCTCTGTTTCTCTCTATCTCTCTCCAGTGAAAGTGTGCATGCCCTATGGCAAAAACTTTAAAAAAGTAAACTGAAATAAAATTAAAAATAGGAAAGGATGTTGAGTGGAGAATATATGTTGTTATGGTTGAGACCATGATTTGTTCCCTAAAGTTTCATGTTCTAAAATTTGGTATTAGATGGTGGGGATTGGATGCCTCCCAGAAACTTTTATGTTGGAACTCAATCGTATTGATTGCACTATAAAGGTATTAAGTGAAAGTTAATTTATTTCTTTTAGTTTTTTTTTTCTTTTTTTTTTCCTTGACATGGGTCACATGCACTCACCAGAGACAGAGATAGAGAGAGAAAAAGTGAGAAAACAACCCACGGGGATGGCTATGCCACAGTCCCTTCTTCTCTTGGGATTTTGGGCATGTACACAAATGATTTTTGAGGCCGTGGGGTCCAGGACTCAACCATGATCAGTCATGTGTGAATCCAGCACCTTAACCAGCAGGCTGCCTCCTAGCCCTGAAAAATTGATTTTTATATGGTGTCCCAGGATGAGGCATTGGGTTGTGATCACAGGGGCAGGGCCTATGTGAGTGAGTTACAACAGGTATGTGAACAGAGGGACTTAGACCAGAATAGCAGAGAAGAATTCATGGATAAGGCCATGCTCTACTCTGTTAAAAGTTCTATCTTCTGCCATTTTGTGATTCCCTGGGACTTCCCTGATACCAGAATTGTGACGTATTTAATCTCTGTTTTTAAAAAATAATTCATCCAGCTTTGGGTATTTCTGTTAATAACATAATAATTGTCTAAGGTATATGTGAAAAATAATTTTAACAGCTTCAAGCAATTGGTTTGGTGACAGTAGCATTAGTATTGTTATTCTGAGGTCATGGTATCATGCAACACAAAGCAAATGAGTAATTACAAGATATTCTCATTTGATCATTCCTTGTGTCCGTGAGAACCAAGTCCTAACAAGAAAGAGAAGGAATGAGAGCTATCATGTAGAAATGGTCCGGGAAAATCCTGAGGTCCTGAATATGAGTTGGCAGTATTAACAGGAACTCACATGTATTTTATCTTCATGGCTTTGTATAGTGTAATAAAAATAATAGGAAAAATCACCAACCAAGTAAAAAGAGCATCCACAGCCCATTTGGCATATAGGTTGTGGTCCTGAAAAGTCACTTTAAAAGTAAGAGAAAAAAACTCTTCTAAGTCATAGGCAAAAATATATATATAAGATGAGTTTAAAATATGTCATATCAGAAAGTGAAAGATTACCAGACATCAAAATCACGTGAGAAGGACTGAGGGGCCAACTTGAAAAGGCCTGTACCTGGAGAAGTGGGATCACTGGAGTTTCAATAAGGATAATCATCATAATGAGCTAAAACCCAGCATGTATCTCATTGTGCTAAATGATAATAATAACAGTAATAATAATAAACAGAAGGCTCTCCACTGGAGTATGGTAGAGAACAAACTGAGTATCTAAAAACAACAATAAAGTGAAAGAACTTTTCAAATTCATCTGCCTTTCTTTTATGAACTATCCGCAATTAAAATGGAAAGCGAGATAAAGTATCTCTTTCTAAGAGCATTACACTTAAACATAAAAACAACGGATTCAAGCAGAATGTCGACTTTGGGCAAGTCACAGTGAATTATCAGATCTAGATATTATACCTTGATGGTTGTGGCACCACAGGACGAGAGACCGCTAGCCCTGCTCTGCCTTCTGGTAAATGAACACACTACATGGGGAGGCTTGCCAAAGACACTAGACCTCTGCATCATCCATCTCTGGATTCAGCTGCAATCTGCAGCAGATGCAGGAGATGGAGGAGTGGATACAAGCCCCCAAATCCAGACCATGGGAAACTACAGGTTAAATGGCCTGAGTCTTCTACAAATAAACTGCAAAGAAAATAAAGAGATAAAAGAGGAGTCTGTAGATTAAATGAGATGATTTAAATAATAAAAAATAAATAAATAAATAAATAAATAAATAAATAAATAAGGCAAAGCTATACTATAGTGTCTCAGGACGGGCCAGCAGGCAGTGTGGGGGTTACAACGCTGGACTCCCTCATGGCCGATTGTGGTTTTAGTCCCAGACCTGGTGGTTTGCTTTTTCACTCTCCCTTTCTTTTTCTCTGGAGGGCACACATGCCCTGTAGCAAATTGAAAATAATAATAATGATAAATAAAATTAAACTATTTAAGAAAGAAACCTGAGGAAATACCTCTATAAAACTCAGTATTAGGAGTCAGCAAACTAGTCCTGTAGCAAACAGTAGACACTCAGTCATTGTAGCATGAAAGTAGCCACAGACAATACGTAAACAAGTGGGTGTAGATGAGTGCTGATCAGTCATGCCCACCTCTGGTCAAGATCATGCCTACACCTGGGAAGAGGGAGTGAGGGAGTGAACTGAGATCAGAACACAATCTGTGACGCAACCATGAGCTGCACTGGGTGGCCAGTTCTATTTCCTGAGCCGGGTCACTGTTTACTAAGCTGTTTACTGCATACAGCTTACGGTTTACGCTAAGCTATGTGCTTCTTTCCTGCGGTTTTCAGCATCTACTCTATTTTTAAATATAAAGGCAAAATCATGTGATTCCTGTAAGTATGTAATGATCTGCTATTTGGTTTTCTTATGAAAAATAGCAATTGTTATCATCCCCTTGTGTAATGCTTTTTCTTCAGAAAGACCAAGACAGCCATGCAATTGGGCTCATGAGAGCCTGGGCTACGGAGACCTCCGCGGGATTTGATCCCTAGCTGCTCTCATCACTCACTGTGTGGACTGTGGCGGCCACACTTGAGTTAATACCCTCAAGTCTAAATGTCACTGTGAAGGTGTTTTTGTGGGTGGGATAATTATAGAAATTAGTAGACTCTGAGTAAAGCAGATTATCTTTCATTGTGTGGGTGGGCCTTATCCAATCAGTTGAAGACCATAAGAGAAAAAAGAGGGAGGCTTCCCTAGGAGGAGGGAATTCTGCCTCCAGACTGCTTTCAGGTTTGAGATGCAGCATTAATTCTTTCCTGGCATGCCAGCCTGCTGGCCTGCTCAGTGGATTTTGGACTTGTCGGCTCCATGGTTGCATAAGCCTATGATTTACAATAAATCTCTCTCTTCCTTCCTGTCTCTCTCCACACACACACACACACACACACCTTATCTTGTTTGTTTCTCTGGAGCTCAGTGTGTGTCTATGTGTGTGTGTGTGTGTGTGTGTGTGTGTGTGTTTACATGCCAGATGGACAGATTCTCTCTACATACATAGGTATGTATATACATGAACACGCACATACACATGATACATAAGTAAAAACACACAAATATCCTGTTGGTTCTGTTTCTCTGGAAAACCCTGGCTAGCACACTAATTGTGAAACCCTCGAAAAGTTACCTACCATCTCTGTGCTTCAGGTACTTCATCAGTAAAGTGGGACAATAATTGTAGCGATTAGAGAAAAGAAAAGAACGTATTTCTTACTCCATGTAGTGGGAAGAGCTTCCTGAATGGAAGACAAAGCCTTCTCTGAAAGGGCCACTCAGCTTCTCCTTTGTTCTGACACCGAAAGCACGCCCGGAACAGTAGCAGCCACCTCCCGACCGTGACGACGAAAACCACATGCTAAGGATTATGCACGAGCGAAAGCGAAGGAGCCTGGGTCCTGACGTCATCACGTCGCCGTCACACCTGGCGGTGAGAAGACCGCTCTGACTCGTTCAATCAGCCTGAAAAATCTAACCCTACCCTTCACTTCCGCAGTCAAGCACAGAGCACGGTACACTCTTGAGAATGCACTGGGCTGGTCCCGAGGATGTAGATGCGCTCAGTAAATAGTTACTACCACTGTGTGCTGTCCTCCCACGCTGGCCTGCCACCCTCCACACGCTGCAGTGGAGCTCCAGAGAAAACCTCAGCCTCAATTCCATAGGAAGAAAAAATGAGTCTCTGTCTTTCTCTCAGGCGTCCAGCAAAATCTCCGGTCTTGGCTCTCAAGAGCCATGGGCAATACTGACCCAACTGAAACCAACGAGGACACAGGCCTGGCCCTGAGAGTAGGGGCGCAGGCTGCTGCGCTTAACGAGCAGAACTATGGGATGCCCAGCTGTTGGATACATTTGAATTTCAGGTAGAATTGTTTTTCATGTAATATGTCCCGGGCAATATTTGGGAACTCAATACACTATAAAAATAGGCATGGTTTATCTGGAATTGAAATTTAACTGGGTGTCCTTTTTATCCTAGTTGGGGTCCCCATTACACCTAAATACTTGAGCTGAGTATGGGACTTTGTTTTCATTAAATGAATTTCTCGCACTATCCTACTAAAATCAGGTGAATGAATACACAGAAAGTGAGAGAGAGAGAAATATCCTCTTCCAACATCTCACTCTTTGAAATAAAACAACTCCGAAATGGCGGGCTGGATATTTGCAACAAGCAGATATGGGGAGACGATAGGATCTGAAAAATGCAAATTTTAAAGCATGAAAAAAAATCCCACTTGTATATAAGGTAGTTGTGATCCAACCACACTGGCTGTTTATGACAGACAAAAAAAATTTCTATTTTTTTTTCCCTCTAGTCATTCAACTGCTGGATGAAACTCCCAATAAGGTATAAAGGAAATCACACTACAGAGTAGAAAGATTCAGAAAGAACATAATTATATGATAGGTGTGTGTGTGTGCTGGAAGCTTGCACATATCTATCTCTTCCTTAAAAATAGATTGCATAAAGAAAATCTCTGATTTCATTGAAAACAATAATTATGTCACTTATACTAAGAAAAGGATTATAATACCCAGAATTTGGAATACTGGGTAACTTGCAGTCTAGTATTCTGCATATTTCTTGCAAACTGGAATGTGCTGGTGGATAAATACCAGTGTGTGTGTGTGTGTGTGTCTGTGTGTGTGTCTGTGTGTGTGTCTGTGTGTACACATATATACTTTTTAAAAAAAATTTCTTCCTGGTCTTAGCCTGTGATCCACTTGGATCTAGCAAAAATCCACTGTGGAGACAAGATAGGAATTAACGATATTATGTGGATTTCAATGGTTTTAAAATAGACAGCTCTTAGAATGCAGGATTCAAGTCCTTTGATTTTACGAAACTGACAACTTCTGCAGAGTGCTTTAGTCAGGCAGACTCTACAACAATTAAATAAGAACAAAAGGCTGCTCGTACTGACATTATTGCAAATATATAGGATGTACGGTTAATTCTCTCCCTGGACAAATTCCACTAACGGCCTAAGCTGGAGCCTCAATTCTCTAGTCCTTTGTGTAAACTCGAGCCTTGCAATAATGAGGGAACTGGATTCAACCCTTTCAAAAAAGTGATATTCTGAAATGGACAGAGGAGTCGTCAAACAATTAAAAATCATTTTTGTTTTCAACAGAAACTAATAAAAAAAAATATGTTACTAAATCGCCAGCAATGACTAAGAAACATTGCATTCATTCACTATTCACATTTTCATTCATTCATCCAGATTAATTAAGCACCTAAATTGTGTCAGGCACTGAGGACACAGGGCACGTTTGTCACCTCCTGGAGAGAAACTCTTCCCCTCTGGATCCTCAGGACCACTCTTGGCTACAGTCCATGAAAAGTGTCTCATGTTCTGGACTCATCCACAGGGGACGTGCTAAGAAGAACAAGGGTTACTGAAGTGGATCCAGGTATCTCATGCCTGATGTTCCTTTCTCACAAAATCCTATTACAGATGTTGCAAAGGAAGATATACGAGCAAATACTCCTAGGAGGGAGAAAACACTGGCTCATGTATACACAAAAGCATACGTAAATGCTGTAAGTCTTCCTGATATTTTATTAGAGGTGCCACTCCAGACCCTCAAAATGGAGAGGAGACGCAGTGGGTTGAGCTACATGGAGCTTCCCAGTTTCCAGTATGTAGGGCCAGATACAATATCAATACTGAATGCCAGGACTCTGCAATCAATAGCAGTGTTTACAGCAAGAAAAAGAAACTAGAGCATGCTTTGTTCTTTCTGGAGAGTGTCTCAGTCCCTTTTTACATTGCTACCAGAAACTCCTCAGCCTGGCTGATTGTAGAAAGGAGATAGGGGTTCATTTACAAACTCATGATTCTGGTAACTGGAAAGCCCAAAGGCCTCGGCCTACAGCATGGCTGGCAGAAGCACAGAAGATAATGGACAGGTGCGGAGAGAGACCAAGCCGTGGGCAGCCTCTCTATTGTGACAACCAGCTCTCGTGAGAATTATCTCCTTGTCATGAGAGGTGGAACACATCGGGTCTCTTGAGATATCATTCATTGATTTGTGAGACTGGTGCTTCCATAATGCATTCACTGTGATCCAATCACCACCTGCTAGGCCTTGCCACTTCCCAACATCACATTCTAAAACATGAAACATCCAAGCATAACAGAGGGCAAAGTGCTTTACACACTTCAGTTTTCCAAAGAAATGAAAGCATAAGCTGATATTGTCCCAATTTGCACTGCAGGTCCGAAGACATAAGTACTCAGAGTCATCAGGTGACCTGCCCAGGGTCCCTTAGTCAAGCCAAGCTGGGACCCCACCCTAACTGTTCTCACTGCCTGCTCTGTCCTTTTTTCTATTTATGCCCTGTTTTTCAGAACTACAGCAAGAAAAAATATAAAAGTCTTAAAAATAGAAACAGAATATACCTTATTCTTCCCCCAGTAATCACTGTTGTGAATTTTCTAGCAGTATTTTTGTCAAGAACTTTCACAAAGCAAGCTCGACAGACAATCCAACTTCAAGACATATTCTTTATATTTTCTTTTAAAACAAATATATTTATATTCAGCATATCTTTCCATGCCTATACCTCAAATGCACCAAATTTTGGAGTTTCAGCAACAGATTATCTCACTCTAATGATGAGGTGCCACTACACACCGAGTGAGTCCCATTAAAGATCATTTAGATCTTTCCAGATATTTTCCTATCCAAGCTGTAATACAGAGACCATCTTCATACATAATTTCTCCCACATTTTCATGAGTATTTTGGTAGAACTTATTTTGTTTAAAATAAATAAATAAAAAATACCAGAGGGTGCCTGTGCTTGCTAGAAAGAGATAGAAAGAGAGATAGGGAAAGTGAAAAAGCACACATACACACACACACACACAAACATACCTGCCCCTGTGGGAATCAGCCACATCGCAATCCCTTCTCCTCCATCTCTTCCTCTGTTCAGGATCTTGGACACACACAGACACACACACACACACACACGTGTGTGTGCCAGTGTGTTTTTCAAGCCACCAGGTCTGGGACTCAAACAGCACAGTTGGCCATGTGGGATCCAGCCACTGGCTGACCTTTGGCAGAATTCATTTCAGTCTGGGTCTGCTGATCAGAGTATATGTTCACTTTTAGTTTTCGTTTGATGCCCATGCCAAATTACAATACAACAAGCATGAAGGACACAAACCAGCAACAACTCAAAAGGATTTTTTCCCTTGTTTTTTAGAGATTTTTGCTATAGGGCATGTGCACTCATCAGAGAAAAAGAGACAGAGACAGAAAGTGAGAAATCATCCCCAGGAGGAGGGCCACACCACAATCCCTTCTTCTCTATTCTCCTCTCTCCTCTCAGGAGCTTGGGCATGCATGCATATGTGTCAGGCACAAGTTTTAAGCTGCCAGGTCTGGAATTTGAACCATGGTTGGCCACGTGAGAGTTCAGTATCTTAATCACAATGTCACCTGCTGGCTCTAAGGATATTTTTAAATGAAGTGAAATACTAGGAAACAAAATCTAAATAGGTAAAAACAATAGCAAATCCCACTGACTGTCATGCTTTATTTACCAGGGACTTCTAATACATCCTGGTGGATATTCTCATTTGATTGTATGAGCAAAGGAGTTCCTTCTGAACTCTGGGTCCCCCAGTACTGTAGGTGACCATGATATTTATTCAAGCAGTAAAGATTCTGAGCCAGACGGTGGTGAGTGGGAGAACATGACACTCTGTGAGTCTGATCCACATGGGAGGGTTCCATGTTCACATCCAGAGACTTGCCTGAGCCTAGCAGGCATGTGTGGACCCATGATCTGCAGTAGGTTGAGGCTGAGGATGGATCACGGCACTGAGACCTTGCTGGGGGTGCTGTCACTTTGTCTCTCTGTCTCTCTCAAAAGAAATGCATAAACTTCTTTAAAGCTGAGTTTTCTGTCATATATCAGTTCTCAATGCTGCTCTACCTGTAGCAAAACTACTGCAACTCATCATGAGGTTCTTTGTATCCTTGGGGGAGGATAAGGCCTCTCACATGTTCTAAAATAAGCTACACTCATTGCAGCCATCTGGGTGTGCATGTGCATGTGTGTGTGTCTTCCAGATTCAGTGCCTTCAAGGCTCATTTTTTTCTTTATGAGCTCTAACTGATTTGCCAAAAATCAAGTTCCATTAAAAAGATATAACAAAATTTGGGACCAGCAGTTGGCGTAATGGCTATGTCACTGGACTCCCTTGTAGTTGACTGTGGTTCGAGTCCTGGACCCGATGGCTTAAACTCATGCCAGGCACATGTGCTTGCGTGCCCAGGATCCCAAGAGGATAATGGAGGAGAAGGGATTGCGGCATGGCCATCCCTCCTGGGTGGTGATTTCTTGCTTTCTGTCTCTCTGCCTCTTTGGCGAGTGCACACACCCTATAGAAACCCCCCCCCAAAAAAAAAAAGATATAACAAAATTTGCATTTTAGCTATCACATAGGAATGATAAATCATCAAATCAATATAGACAAATAGCTGTTTATGTGTACAGTATAGTTTTGGTTTGAATTGTGTTTGTTTTGATTTATTCTTTTTAAAAAATAATTTATTTAATTTTATTTATTATTATTTTAATTTGCTGTAGGGCATGTGCACTCACCAAAGAGAGACAGAGAAAAACAAGAAAGCAAGCTGCAGATCCAGGATTGGGCTCCAGTCAGCCGTGTGGGAATCCAGAGCCTTAACCACTATGCCACCTGCTGGCATCTATCTGTTCCTTTTTATCCCCATTCTTCCTTCAGTCATTCCATTACCTGCCTCCATAAACATTTAAAGGACTGAGTCATCTACTTTAATTCATGGACTATTGTAGATCTCTGATTCTCAAGATGGCTTTGACCAGCAGTGCCAGCACTCCCTTGGAGCTTGTTAAAAAATGCAGAATCTGAGCTAACCCCACTGCACAGTGGTTAAGCGTTTTGCAGAGGAAGCTGGATCTCATCTGGCTGACAGGGGTTCAAATCTGGCCCTGGCAGCTACACACCAGCGTGTCCATGTGCCCAGAACCCTGACAGAGTGGAGAATGTAAGGAACAAGGATTGTGGTGTGACCAAGCCCTGGTGTTGAGTGCTCTGTCTCTCCAGTATGCATGCTCACTCTCTCGTGCATGAAGGAATTTGCTTTGAAAAAAAAATGCAGAATCTCAGGCTCCCCTTTAGACCTACTAAATGAAAATCTGCATTTTAACAAGATTCCCAAGCAATGCACTGTGCACATGAAAGTTGGAGAAATCTTATGGAAAAACCTTTCCTCCATTCATCCAAGACAGAAAGTGTATTTTTAAAAAACACTAACAAAATCAGGAAGTGCAGATGGGACCTGTGGTAACCAGCACTGAGAAAAGCAAGGAAGAAATAAGAAGAGAGGGAGGGAGGGAGGAAATGAGCGAGCGCAGAGAAGAACGAAAGACTCACTCTTTAGCAATCTGGAAATATAGACCTTATTTCAAAGAACGCTGTGAAATATCCTTTCCCCAAGCCTGTTTTAAGCACCAGAGTTTCCTATTTCTCAAGACAAGGGACCAGAAGCTGGAGCCCCACAGTTTGTATGGGTGAGGCTTTAACTGGCTGCAGAACCCCCAGTGCCTAATGAAAGCCTTTTAAGTAAATCTCACGAAGTTCTAATCTCAAAGAGACTCCCATGTTCTTCTCTGCTGTTCTTACTTAATTTTTAATAAGAACAATTCCACGAAGCTCAAAAGCATGGCTCAATTAAGAAATATTCCTACCAGGCATCTTTGAAATCTTGCAGCATCCTCTTCCTTCTGTTTCCTGATGACCCTCAATTTGGTTGTGTCAAGAGGTTTGTGGGGAGGAGGGAAAAAAATGCAGCTTATTTTTTAATTGTGAGTTGAGATTCACACTGTTCTTTATGAGATAGCAAAACCAGCTTTCAAAGACAGAAACGCAACTCGTGTGTCTGCTGCCAGGAGGCTAGAGTGGAATATCTTTGTATCGTATTTTGAAATTTCAAGTGGCATCTTTGATTGGATTCCTTAGGCATTCGATGTCCTTGAAGTTCTATCGAGGTCATGAGAAATAATTTTGAAAGAAACAATTGTGTCTGAATCATAGAACCCCAAACACAAGTATTTTGAAGTAATCTGAACTTAACTCCCTAGCAATGCCGTGTGGTTTGTAACAGAAGAATTATTGCTTAGTTTCTCCTAGTAAAATTTACCTTGCATTAATGTGCTTTCTAAAGACCAGTTTCTAGAGATTTAAATCTAGTCACAAAATTTCCCTAGCTACTTCTACTTATCAACTGAAAATTCCTGTTTGCACCTATATCTGTATATCGAGTACATTGGCACACATATATCCAGGGATGTGTATGTGTGGATATGACAGCAGCCACCACCAATGATGTTGCTAATGATAGTTAACTTCAAAAGCATAAGCTCATAGTTGTAAATGTACACAATTATGCATTCATTGTTTTTATTTGTAATCAATTCACTGCCTAAAATGTAGGGAACCTTACTAAATTAAGCATAATATAAATGAGACAATTATATATAAAATCACAAGGGGAAAAAATGTTAAAATAGCAATTTAACAGACATCACCAAAAATCAGAGCTATAGCTACACCAACAACTGAATTTAACTTTGTCTATCTTAGTGGCAGAGACAAAAAAAAAAAAGAAAACATATTGAACAACATGTCTCTTACCACATCATAAGAGAGAATTTCAGATATATCAAAAGTAAAATTTTTGAGCCAGCTAGTGGCTTGGTAGTTAAGGCGGCTGGATTCCACATGGCCAACTACACAATTCGAGTCCCAGACCCGACAGCTTAAAAATCACTCTGGCCATGCATGCAGGCCCAAAACCCCAAGAGAAGAATGGAGAAGGGATTGCAGTATGGCCATCATTCCTGGGGGGTGATTTCTTACTTTCTCTCTCTCTCTCTGTCAAGAGCACATGCCCTACAGCAAAATAAACAAACAAAAAGTTAAAACTTCATAACCCCAAATAATTTTTACATGAATCTATATTAGAGACTTCTAACAACCTAACAATGTCTTCAAATATGGCTGTACAAAAGTGAAAATGCAACAATATGGATTTCTGTTTCATCATTGCAATAACAACTCAAAGAGGGGATTTCTGCAGGCAGATGGGATAACACTGTGCAAAGTCTGTCACATGGTTCATGGATGCACATGGGGTGGAAGTCAGATCTTGGAGAAAATAGGGCCGCAAATGTCCCACATCGCCCTTGAGAGATTAGACATGCTGGCAAATTCACCGAGGATATTGTCAAATTAGCTAACCTAATATTGGGTCACCAGGAAAGTCATGAAGCATTTTTGCATAGAAAAACATAGAAATATATATCATGACTTTCCCGATGACTAAATATTTTTGCTTGACTTACCCAGAGACTCAAGGTCTTTAGAAACCGAATCTTAAAGTAAGAAATAACATCCTATTCGGAAAGCTTAGGAGTGTGAAACTTTATTTAACTGAGCCAAAAAGCAAAAAATTTTTAAAAAATCTTCATTGAGGTATATATATATTGGGTCATCAGAAAAGTCAGAATGTATGTTTCTGTGTTTTTCTATGCAAAAATACATCATGAATTTTTCAACAACCCAATATATGCATAAAATCTACTCATTTTAATGATTTTAGTAAATGAATGAAATTATGCAACCATTACTATAATTCAGTTATAGAATATTTCATCACCTGCCAAAAAAATCCTTCATGCCTCTTTCATCCTTGATTTATAGTTCATTTCTTTCTCAATCCCAAACCTAGGCAACCACTAATCCACTTTTTGTCTTTACAAAGCTCTCATTTCTGGGCATTCACCATATAGAATCACAGAACATTTGATCTTTTGTGTCTGATTTCTTTAACTTAGCATAATGATTTTGAGATTTACTCATGTTGTAGTATGTATCAGGATTATCTTCCTGTTCATTGACATAGTACTCCATTGTGTAGATATACCATATTTTTCTATCCTTTCACCAGTTGATAGACATTTGGGTTGTCTCTAATTTTAGCCACAATGCCCTTCTGAAAGGGAAATTCTCAGATCCTAGAAGGGGAGGAGGCCATATTTTGCTCACAAAGTGCTTTGGATTTGTTTGAGCACTTGAACAAAAAAAAAGTTTCCAAAGTTTCCCATAACCTACAAGAGATAAGTTAGGAACAAGATTTGTCAAATCATAAAATAGTTTTCTGCATGTCCTTCTTTTCAGCCCTTTCCTCAGCTAATTTTTAATAAATACAAAAGTTAATACTTATTGAAGGCTTATGGTATTTGAGCCTTACTTTAATTTCCTAAGTACTATTTCATTTAATTCTAACACTAACTCTATAAAGCCAGTATTTTTTTCCCTTCTTTAATAAATAAGGGAGTTGAGTCTTGTGGTCATTAATTACTCCAGACCATTCAGCAAGGAGCAGCTGACAGAAGAACACAAAACCTCCTACTCTGACTTCAAAGCCTGTGCATATAACCTTTGCATTATATTTCTACTTCACAACTCAGTACAAATCTCCCTTCCTTGGAGAAGTCCTCCCCTGGTCCCCTGAATACCTTAGAGTCTCCTGGAAAAGTGTTTAGACCTCTGTGCTTCTTCATGATGTGCTTCCCCAGTAATTAATGCTTAATATTCCATATTTCCTTCCAGGCTGTCTGTTCCATGAGGACAGAGTTGGACTCAGCTCTGTTTTCTCCTGTTATACCCTAGCTTCTGCTCATCTTGAACATATAGGCATTCAACAAATGTGTGTTGAATAGTGTGTTGAATAAATAAGTTTTTGTTTGTTTGTTTGTTTGTTTTTTGAACTAGGTAACTTCCTAAAATCCATGCCAGGATAAGTTTGCTAGTTGCTAAGCATTTCCCCCAAACGGTATGGTATTTCCACTTTAGTTAAATCACTTAGTATCAGTAATTAAATATTGGAACACAGTTGCAAAACACACAAAAAAAAAAAAAAAAGAAAAGAAAAGAAAAAGAAAAATGACCTCAGTATATGTGATGATAAGCAGAGTCCTTTGACATGAATTAACCAATGGGTTTGTCTCCTCCAGGGGGTTAGAGATTCTAGAGTCACATCATAAACCTAAGAGAGGATGTTCTCCTTCCTGGCTATCAGTCAAGAATGCTTTTGCCTTCAGATTACAGAAACCTATCTCCTAGTGGCTTGCTAAACAAGGAGTAGAATTCATCTTTTTTTTTTCTTTTTAAGAATTATTTATTTAATTTTATTATTATTATTATTATTATTTTAAATTTGCCATAGGTCACATGCACTCATCAGAGAGAGAAAAAGCAAGAAAGCAAGCCACCAGGTCTGGGACTTGAACCATGGTCAGCCATATGGGAGTCTAGAACCTTCACCACCACACCACCTGCTGGCCTATGGAAGTAGTATTTTTCTAGGATCAAAACTTTGGCACCATGTAGTAGCCAACAAGGTCAAGACCCAGATTCCTTCTACATGTTTTCTCTTCCATCAGCATTGGGTAGTGTGCCAGCACATGGCTTCTGCAGCTCTCAGTACACTGTGACCAAGACCAAACTAGGAAGCAACCAGAGGAGGATGGGAATGGTCATGCAAACGAAAATCTTCCCAGTCATCCTGTCTATCAGTCTTTCACTTAACACACATTTACTGAGCCACCACTGTGTGCCAAGTACTGGTCTAAGCTCTAGGGACAGACCAGGCAACAAATTAGACAAAGTATCCCTGTAATCCAGGAGTTGATGTTCTAGATAATTTCAAGGAGCTCACATTCTATGAGCTTTTAGTAGGTCTAGGCTAGAATTCCCCAACTTTGTACTACTTACATTTGGGGCCAGATACTCCTTGGCTCGATGGGGTCTTATGCCTTGTAGAATGTCAAGCGATATCCCTGATTCCACCCACCAGTTGCCAGAAGCACTTGTCCCCACCCCCACCTCAGCTGTGACAACCAAGAATGTCTCCAGATGTTACCAAATGTCTCCTGGGAGGCAGACTTGTCCCAGTTGAGAAGCACTAGCCAATGCATTTTCCCTGAGTGTGTCATATGTATTACTAGCTCATCTAACCTTTATAAAAATCCATAGGGCAGGTATTTTTATGCGTATTTCACAGACTTAGGGGGCATAGAAAGATCTTACCCACCAAGACATTAAATAAATTCTCCAAGGTTGCCTAAGTTAGTACCAGCGCCCTCTTATCCAGTCCACCTGTTTGTAATGCCTCTCACTAAGCAGAGGGGACATCATGGCCACCTTTGCTGCCTGAACTCAGGGGTAGCAATAACATGACCAACTGATTTTAATCTTGAAGCATTGCATTCATATATTAAATGAGAAAATCCACGTTATTGACTTGTAACAGTGGCTGGAACATAGTGAGAACTATTTTTGTTGCAGCTATTATGATCATTATTATTGCTGGATCTAAGCACATTGCCACCCAAAACAAAATTGAGGTTTATTAGCAGGAGAAAGGCTTGGGCTAGATGTCATGACAAAAGTGACAAATAATGGTACATTATATAATAGCATATCACAGTGTCGGCAACATCCTGTTTCCTAAAGCTGAGGGATCAATTTCATGTAATAGCTCTACTGAGATATTGAAATATAAGTAAAAAGGAAGGAAGTTAAGACATAGCCCTTTTTCATATCATTCAAACCTGGAAATCCATGCATTATAAGAACTTAACTGCTTACTGTGAGTTTAGAAGTAATAATACGTTGCAGGCTTTAAGAAGCACTAAAAGCACTTTTATTCAGAGACTATCAGTTTATTTCATCTAGTGTCTCCATGAAGTAAAAAATAGTTGAGACAATCATGAAGCAGACAAAAACAAATTCCATCCCTAACCACATCCACATTAGAGAAAGTATTAGCAACTGAAAATGATGCCCAAGCCGGACTATTACCCAGACAGATATATAGAATGTATTCATTCATTCCATGAATTGAAGTTCTACTCTAAGTCCAACACAATACAGAATCCTGAGAGAATCAGACAGAATTGCCTGCCTTCATAAAGTTTGTATTCTAAGGATAGTAGTGAGAGACTGAAATACAGAAGGTACACGTAAAACAGAGTCAGGATTTATACTTGGGACAATTAGACTCCATTAGATTTTGCCCTCATTTCTTAAGTGGTTTTGCTCTGAAACAAAGGCTTACATGAGCTTTATGAAGGCTGAAAAAGTGTTTCAGGTAACATGGACAAAACAGCCAGGTGCTTTAAAGTCATACTCAAATGTGAGGAGGATGCGCTAGCTCACCAGTCTCTGTCTGAGCCTAGACCTCTCCTCTCATTGAAAGTCTGGGCCAGGACAAGCCAGAGAGGTATGTAGAGCATAACATTTAAGGAGGTCTCACCTCTAGCACCTTGGAAGTGCCTCCAACTCAGGGTTGCAAAAGCAAGATTAAAAATGCACAACCCAAGAGCTCATGCAGCCTGAAATTTTATGCCCTAGACACACCTCTTGCCTGACTCTAATCCTGGCCCTGGTGAAGATGTTTCATTTACTGTTATTGTCCCATGTATATAGTGTCAGGACTATAAAGGAGCATGAGAAAATCTAGTAAGACTTCCTATTTTTACAAATGGAAATCTAAAACTCAAAAACATTATTAAACTGGCCCAGCATTGAGCTCCTGATTAATTGCAGAACAGAAAAGAAAACTCAGGTACCCTAAACTAGGGCCCACCATTCCCTTCCCGTAGCTGTTGCTTGCTAAGTTGGCCAGAGGTCCTGGACATGCTTATAGTAAAGGGAATGAGGTCTAGATTGTACATTAAAGATCATGCAGAACAAAATTTAATTCCCTTTTCAACAAATCATTATAAATGACCATTTATTGATAAATAACTTGGTTGCCTAAGTAACATGAATACACTTAAAGAACTTAAAAGTACATTTTCTTTCACTTGATGAGAAAATCAATTTTTAAAATAATCAAAGGCAAAGATTTCTTAGATATAACACCAAAAACACAATCCATGAAGGAAAAAATGATAAATAGGGCTTAATCAAAATTAAGGAAAAGTGGGGACCAGCAGTTAGCATAATGGCTATGTCGCTGGACTCCCATGTAGTCGACTGTGGTTTGAGTCCAGGACCCGGTGGCTTAAACTCACGCCAGGCGCGTGTGCGTGCGTACCCAGGATCCCGAGAGGAGAATGGAGGAGAAGGGATTGCAGCGTGGCCATGCCCCCTAGGGGGTGATTTCTTGCTTTCTGTATCTCTGTCTCTCCGTCTTCTGGTGAGTGCACGCGCCCTATAGCGAAAACCTCTCCGAAAAAGAAAAAAATATATTAAGAAAAAGTGCTAGGAGAATAAAAAGCCATAGATAGAAAATATTTACAAACCTCATACCTGATAAAGAATTTTGTATCCTGATCATATGAATAATACTAAAAAGTAATAAGAAGAAAACAAATAGATTAATGCAAAAAAACAATCATCAAAAGACTTGAACAGATATTTCATCAAAGAAGACATATGGATGGAAAATAAGCATGTGAAAATTTGTCAGCATTGCTAGTCCTTAGAGAAATAGGAACTAAACTACAGTTAAACATTACTATGTAACTATTTAAGTGTCTAATATGATAGTCAACCATACCAAGTGTTGATGACAATGTAGAGCAACTGGAGTTCTCATACATGGCAAATGAGAATGTAAAATGATACAAGCACTTTGGAAAACCAATGGGTTGCTTTTTAAAACATTAAACTTAATGCATACCTTATGATACAAGCATGCTTATCCCAGATATCAACTCCAAAGAAATTAGAACCTGTGTCCACACAAAGACTTCTACAGGAATGTTCATGAAGATTTTTGTGTAAGAGCTCCAAATCACAAATGGCTAAAATGTCCATGAACAAGGGAATGGGCAAATAAATTGTGGACTATCCACACAAAGAACATTTGGCAAAGAATTCATACTATATAGATGAATCTCAAAATTATTGTGCTGGGTAAGAGAAGCCAGTCAAAAAAGAATACATACTATATCATTTTGTTTATAAAAAATTGTGTCAAATGAAAACTAAGCTATAGTGACAAGAAGCAGATCAGTAGTTGCATGAGGATGGGGTCTGAAAAACAATGAACAAGATAGGGGAAAGTGACTAAAAAGGACCCCCAGGAAACTTCCATTGTCTTGATTTTTAGCAATGGTTTCATGAGCATGTACGCATGTCAAAACTTATCAAATTGTAGATGTTAATATGTACAATTCATTGAATGTCAATTGCACCTCAATTATTTTAAAAATTACTGTAAGTATAATAACACAACTTCCCATCATTTGACCTGCTCATTGTCCTTTAACCACAGCACAGTGTGCACTCTCTGCTTCAGGAGCTTACCATTAGTTATTCCCTTTGCCTGGAATGCTCTCCACTCTATATTCTGAAAGCTTTCTTCCTTGTATCTTGTATATCCTTGCTTAAATATCACTTTCTCTACTTATAGACTAACTCCTCCCCGTAGTGTTCCCTTCCGTCCTTCCCAACTTTACGTCACTGCTTCACACCTACCATCTGATGTACTGTGTAGTGTGCTTTTTTTTTTTTTTTTAATCTTGTTAATCATCTGCTTCTTCCCTCCAGAATACAAGCTCTCTTCCAGGGAATTTTTGGCTCTTTTATTCCCTGCTATATTTTCAACACCTGGAATGACCCACATACTAGCTTAATGATACTGACTGAACAAATGGATCCATTTCAGTCTTTATTGTCCCTGCGTTCACAGCACCTTACAGTAGCTTTTTGTGGCTCTCCTGGAGATATACATCATTCAATTCAACTGTGAAAAAAAAGCACTTAACAAAATTCTTTTCTTTTTGAGTTACCAGTTCATACAGCAGAATTGTTTGGAAACTAAAGTTAAAGATGAGATAATGCACGTTGTAGCACTTTTTAAGTTATAAAGCAATGGATTATTAATAGTCAGACTTATGAATAACCATCGACTAATTTCCCATCTCTAAGGTATTTTTATTTCTGAATAATTTGCTTTAACATGTTCATATCTCAGTTTCTCTACCTGTGAGATAGGTAATGTAAACCCAATAATGTTTAGCATCTTTGGGGACACTTAGTTTACCATGTAAGAATATAGACCGCTATCAGACAGGCGTAGTCTTAGATCTTGGTTCTGCCCACATACACACAACCCTTGGGAAGCCTCAGTTTCCACATCTGTAACATGAAGACAAAAATTGTCCCTGACTCTTCAGAATGCTTTTACAAACAAAGTGAAATAATACCTGAAAACTGCCAAACATATAGAAAGTACTCAAAAAATTGTATGTATTATGTCATTGTTTCTTTCCTTTTATGAGTGTTTGAATACATTTTTAACTCAACATAAGTTTCATCTGCTCTTTCAGTTTTTTTCTACCTTCCAGGGGATTTGATTTTAGTTTTGATTACAATATTTATAAATCTTTAAAGTGAATGAATTAAAGCTGCTAGCCAGTAAAACATAATTAATAAATGCTCTCAGGTAGAAAGTTTCAAAAAAAAAACGAAATTGAGTTCCACCCATCCATCTGGACCTGAAGAGTCTGTAAGTTTAACTATATTCCACACTGCTCTATTTTAAATGCCACAATGAACAGCACAGGCTTAACTGCAATTAAATAGTCCCTGCTGACCACTGAATATACAACACATCATGTCAGAAGAGGCAAAACTGTCAGATTAGTGGAAATTCATTTTGGGATTGCTGGGTAATTTCAAGAGCTGACAGCCAAAGAAAAATCCATGATCCCTCGTGTGTGCTGGTGAATATCACTCTTTAACCATAGTTTGGAAACTCACTGTGCAGCAGCACTCCAGATCCCAAAGTTCGCTTCCAGAGCAAAGTTGGAGCAGGTGTGAGGGATGAGATCAGTGTCTTGAATTGTACAAACATGGAAAGAGACCCTTCTTGCTCCAGCATTAACTAACAAAGGTGAGGTAAGCTCAGATACAGTAACATGCTTTGTAGTCAGTCACTTCTGAGTTCAGTTTTGGGGGCCACTCCCCCGGGTAACAGCAGAACGTTAGTTTAGAACCCTGGCGGAGGGCGTGGTGGCACCCACTCTTTGGCAAAAACTACTGGAGGCTGGAGGACTGTGGCATCGAGCCCACTCCTCTCTCTCTGTCTCTCGCAACATGCATGATTGAGACACATGGGTTGTTGTCTGTTGATGATAAAGTGTCTAGTATCCTCAGCTGGACCAGTGTGAAGTGTATTTGTGTTGGGTAAATTCACTTTACAAGCCAAGTGATGTACAATGATTGAATATATAAAATAAATTAATAGAGAAAGAAAGAACCCTGGTGGAGACCTGGCATGAATAGATAGTTTTTAGGCCATTCTGGAAGTTGTTTGGTTCTAGCCTATAGTCTTTGAATCCTCCACTCTAAGCACCAACCAAGCTGATAATTTGTAGGTGAAAAACTTTGATGGGAAAAAAAAAAATCACTAAGTAGGTCAAACATTGAGGGCTTAAAAGTAATAATAAGGTTGGCCCCATTGCTCAGCAGTTACACTCGTGGAGCAGGAGCCAGACCACAGTTCATATTGCAGCACTGGTAGCTTGAAAAACACACCGTGTGTGTGTGTGCATATGTGTACACGTGCACTCAGGATCCAGACAAGGTGGAGAAATTAAGGAAAAGAGATTACAATGTGACTATATCCCATTAAGGGTGTGTGTGTGTGTGTGTGTGTGTGTCATGTATACACTCTCTGGCAAATAATAACTAAGGTTCTCAGTGTGCACCAGGCTAACTTCTCTGCCCATATTATCTCTCAGTCTCTCCTTGGACTTTATCAGTTTGGGATTCTTATACCCATTACATGGATGAAGAAGCCTAGGGAAGCACAGCATTGCATCTGTCGTCATATCACATACTCCGACCGACTGGATTCTAACCATCTCTCTCTTGAGCAGGGTTTCTCAGCCAGGAGCAATCTGCCCTGCAGAGGTCATTAGGCAATGTCTGGAGACATTTTTCATTGTCATGACTGCTGTGGCATCCAGCAAGTAGAGTCCAGAGATACTGCCAAATATATCCTAGTACCCTCCACAGTGAGAAATGTCTAGCCCAAATATCAACAGTACATTCTAAAGTTAAGATGGGATCTCATGAAAAACACCATATATATTTTTTAAATGCCAAATATAAGGCTCCACCTCGGCCTCACTGAGGGGAAGAGACCAACAAGCCCCCAGGCGATTCTGCTGCAGACCCAACTTTGAGAGCCACTGGCCGAGGACCTCAGAACATGTGGACCGAGCTCCACTGCTCTCTCGAAACACTCAAGAATCCTCAGTCCAAAACAAAGTCAGCATCAGGGCCTTTGGCTTGCAAATCCTACATTCATTAGAATTCTACGTCGTG
>NW_006159525.1:6194674-6201115 GCF_000334495.1 Tupaia belangeri chinensis
CATTCATTAGAATTCTACGTCGTGGACCCTCTTTCTTGTTTCTTAAGCTACAAAAGGATAACACTAGCCTAACGAGGTGCTCACCTGTGATGTCCAGAAACTAAACCATGCATTGGTGAATTTTTCAGGAGAACTTAGAGTCCCTAACAATATTTCTCATAAAGCTAAGACACTGTCTGACAACATACAAGTGAATATAGGGTGACCCTTTATTTACTGCCAACATGCTCTAGCTGGGTGGCCAACCTCCAGCTTGGGGTTCATGGAACCACTAAAGTCCGTTTCTTTCTTTTTTGTAAAATGGAAGATTTGAACCAAAGCAGTTCTCATCTGCTTCCACATCTACCTGGCTTCTAATTATTGTGTATAATATCTTTCTATTTTCTTAGGATCAGCACAATGAACACTAAAACTATTTTTACTGATATGTACATGGATTTCATTAATAGAGGATTTTCTAGTTTTCCAAGTGTTTTCCTAGCTGCAATCTCATTACGAGTCACAGCTTTTCTGTACGGTTCCAAGGGAGGGCATGTTGACTTCTTTTGATCTTTGAATCCTGGAAAGATGTATCAGCAGCAATGTTTACTGAATCCTTACTCCACACCCAGCAAGTGCTGAGAACTTTACGATCTGACAGTGACCCTGCAGGACAGGCATTATCATCCCCACTTTTCCGATTTCATCCTCCAAGGTCTCCCCAGAAGGGTATACAGTAAGCGCCTGCCCTGGCCTACATTTGAATTGTCCCTTGACTGATGACCTGCTCAACCTTGTACTCTAGAATGACAGGTCTTCCAAGAAACCGAGGCACAGCTAGAACCAGGACCTCCCCAAGGCATTTAACCAGTTGAACCTCGAATAAAATCCAAGTGACTACCTCCTGTCCTGTGGTCCTGTTATAGGAACACAATTAGACGTAACCCTTTGCTTTTGCAGGGTGGGGTGTGCAAAGAGTCAATGCCTGGTTCCACCTCAGTGACTGAAATGATGCTCACCTCCACCCTGTACTCCACCACAGCCTACACAGTGCCTACTCCCTTAAAATGGACGTGCCAGCCTCCTGGGAGCTGAAGCTCGCTGGTTGTCACTGCTGAGCGATATGCCACAGCTCCCTAGTGGGGACAATGCAGATTATACAACAGCACGCTTTGGTGTGCAACTGTCTTTAGAATAACAAATCTCCTCTTCTGCTCCTGAGCATTTCGCGTTAATAAAAACCAAAATAGTGGCCGCACATCCCAGCTCTAGCTAAAGGGCATGTCTTATTCAGTAAATTCATGTTTATTGCACTCACACCATACCATTCCTCCACCCCACCTTCCACCCCCTCCGCACCTTTCCAGGCCTAGGGAATGCCCCACCCAGGGATTTTTCACCATTGCCTTTTGAGGGGAAAGAAGGGGACAGGTAGAATTTCTCAGCCTGGGCACTATAGACCACTGACATTTCCCAGAGAATTCTTCCTTGTGATGTTGGGGTGGGGACGGAGGCTGTCCTATGTGTCGCAGGGTGTCTCACAGCGTCCCTGGCCTCTACCCACTCCCCACTACCTGATGATCCGTGTCATTTTCCTTGAAATTAGAGTAGTGCCCCGATTCAATACGACAACCGCAGATATCACCAAATGCCAACGTCCCCTGAGAGGCAAAATGACCCCAGCTGAAAACCAACTCCATTAAGAAAACAAACAGGCAACCAAGTGATGGGCAGTGGTGGTGGAAATAATCCCTTATAATAATTTTTGTTTTTTTCCTAAAGAAAAAAGACAGATTTATTCCTCTGCAGAGAGCATCCAGTCCCAACAGTGGTTAACATGGACTGGATCTCAGAGGCGGGCTCTCAGACCTTTCTCCTGGGGGCTCTTCTGGGAGAAGAGGAAGGGGCTGCAAATACTCTGTGAAGCCTGCAGGCCTGGGGAACTGTGAGCGAGGGCGCCCTGCAGAGAAAGCTCCAGGTGCTAACACCACCTTCTCATGTTCCAAACCTAGAGGTGAGCCCTCCACAGGTGAGAGGCGCAGCAACCCAGCAGAGCGACAAGTTAGGAATAGCAGGCTCCTGGATACTCCGGGGGTGGGCTTTCTTCCTGTCTTGGGAGCAGGGCAGTGGGGTGGAAATACAAACGGGCATTCGTGCTGCAAACGGGCACTGAATCAGTGTTCGCCTCCCACACTTTGTTGATTTCCGCCACTCGGTATGTCCCCCAAAAGGTATTGTTTGCCCCCACAGACCTTTTAAAATTTGGAATCGTTCCCAACCTTCGAAAATTGGAATATTTTGTGAAAAATACAGGTGTCGAGCTTCTTAAGAAAAATCAGAACTTTTGGCCTGCAGAGCACCCTGAGCTAGGAGCGAGTGGTGGCGCCCTCTATAGGCAGGGCAGGTACTCTGCTTTTCGTTGTGGACCAGCCCAGCTATGGCGCTGGTTTCCACCGCCTGCCTGGATCCTGCAGGCAATAGGAGGGAGGGCTCCCTCCTGTGTTTTCAAAATGTGTTAGGCAATGTCTGATATGGTAAAAAATGCATTGAACGCATATGACATTTAAGAAGCATAGTAGCAAAACTAGCCTCCACAGACCTACCGCTACCTCTAAACTGGAGATGACCTTGAATATACTCATGCTATGTTCTCCCTCCCCCTTCCCTTAGGTATACATTGTTCTGAATTTGTGCTTACCGTTCTCCTGCCTTTATTTATTTATTTTTTTTTTGTACTTAGTAGTATCCCGTATGCCTGCATCCTGAAATAGTGTCACTTAGCTTTGCTTGTGTTTGAGTTTTATAAAAATGGCATCCTGGTGTATGAAGTCTTAGGTAATTTTTCTGTTTGTTTATGTATTTATTTATTTTGAGAGACAAAGAGATAAGAGAAAGAGAAACACCCGTTAAAGGGTTTTGTCATGCCCTGGTATTCCCTACCCTGCCCCCGCTACCCCAACTAGCTAGAATCATGCACCTGGCATGTTCAGGTAGACCCAGGAGCCAAACTCTAGTCTTCCATGTGACTCCAGTATCAACACCCAGCACCCCGTGCCACCACGGTTGGGCTTAGGTTATTTTCTTTCTCCCAGCAATATGCTTCTAAGATTTATCCACATTGTTGCACTAGCCTTGGCTCTTTCATTTTTCACTGCTATATAATACTCAGGGTTCACTTGGCTCACTCCTTCTCAGAGGTCAGCTTTGTAACGGTACTGTCTCATGAGCCTTGGCAGCCATCCATCACAGGACGTGCTTTCTGATTTTTTTCTGTTTAAGGATTCAGACTTTTTCTTTCAAAATATTTGCCACAATTTGCAGCCACCTTTTAATTGGTTCCTTTTCTTGCCTAGCAGACTGTAAGCTCCCTGAAGGAAGAATCTGCCTAGTGTTCTGTTGCTCTCCCCTCAATACTCAGCAATAGTCTTCACATATAACAATGAAAAATGAATGCATATTTTTCAAAATGTGATAAACATTCATGGCAAGGAATTGAGGTTATAGTCCCTGAAAAATACTAGCTAGCTTTATATACTGGAGGTGGAAAGCTAACAGGCCTTATTCACACTTTGGGGACTGGGGTGCTAGGTAATATTTGCAAGGGCTGTGAGCAGAGGTGATACGCACAAGTTTTAGATCATGATTTGAAGGTCATGACTTCACACACCACTTTCACTTCTTTCCTCCAGCTGATGTATGGACATGACAGTGAACCATTCTGAGCCAGACAAACAAGAAAGTTGCCCGTCCAGAGAGAAGGAACAAGAAAGAAGGTCTGGATGCCTCCTGATATTACAGTAATGCCAGATCAGCCCCAGGCCCACAGAGAATAAACTTCTCCTCTGTTTAAGCCAAGGTAGTATCGGATCTTTACAACAGCAAACCTTGGTGATAATGAACATAGTCCATTAATAGGACACCACCGAGAGCAGAGGGCATTCCCTGAAGAGATGTCCCCAATCACTAAGCAAACCCCTGTCTCTACCCTCCTGTCTGCTGATCCATAAAGGAGATGGATGAGCCCCCAAATCCAGGGTTCCTCCCACAAGACCACTTCCTTCCCTTTGCCCAAGCGTCTTCCTTGTCCGATACATCTTAACTTGTTGATAGCCCTTTAAAATTCTCTCTTCCTCTAATTGGTTGGTTCTATCTTATTAACACTGATGACTGGGCTTCGTTCTTGGTGTATTAGAAAGGCAGAGAAGGAAACACGAACAAGAAAAAGGTGGAATGTATTCAAAGGAGAACCTAGTTTGGAAGACAGAATCCCCAGATTTCATCCAAAATCTTGTTCTGAATCTGCCCCAAGATAAAGCATTGTCGGTCAAGACCCAAGAGACCCTAGCATTTTCCAAAGAGTTATGAACCAAAAATGTTTAAGACAGGTATAATTAAGTGCCCTTCTTGAACACAAGAAAATCTTAATAAACCACCTACAGCTATGATGATATGACTTCCTGGAGAAGTTGCCAAAACAGTTTGTGAAATGTGCACCAAAGAAACGAAAGGAAGTGACTTCTTGTGTGGGATCATTATGTGTATACCAGGAAAATGGCCAAAAACAATAGCTGTAGAAGCATTGGAAGGCTGCGGAGCCATCTGACAACTCCCTAGCAGGAACCATCCTCGATTCAGGCTGCTCCAGGGTTGATATGAAGAAGAGAGGCCATTTGTGAATAAGAGAAGGCTTACTTTCATTTCTCTGATGTTATTCGGAGGGTTTGTTTACAACTCATCTAATACTGACATTCTTTTTTAAGTGCTTCCCACAAACCAGGTAATAAACCAAGTATTCTACTCATATTACCTCATTGTAATTTTATAACAGAACAACGTGGCATGTGCTATCCTCATGTCCACTGAGTGAGAACCAAGGCTTAGAAAAGCTAAGCAACTTATTGAAGGGCACATTACTGGCAATGTGTGAATTCAGGATTCAAAACCAGTTCCATCTTCAGCCTTAATTGTTACGAAGTTATTTCTCAAACTCCATCCATTTGTGTACCTCATGTGCAATTTCTTCCCATATCTGTGTAGCAAGGGGTATAAAGCGATAAATAGTTTTCTTTCAATTAGCTTTCCTTCCATTTTTGTTTAGCTCAATTTATTTAAATGAAAATATAGTATGAAAACCATAAATGTAAAACACCAAGTATCATTTGCCTCGCATAGATAACTGCCTTGAATACGATACAATACCAACATAAAATGTTATTAAAATCTATCTAGACCTATTCTGTCGAAGGGTCTGAGTTTAAGCCTGTTCTTGCTTTATTAAAGAGGAGGATTAACAAGGGATAAATGAGTGTCAAAGACCACACTAATACCGATCAAGACTTTCCTCCTAACCAAAGGAGAAGGGAGTCACAGGAGCACCACGCAGCACTACAGGAGCAGTAATGATCAACCAGCCAGTGCCTGGACTTAAAAAGACCCAGCCTTGGGGCTGGCAGGTGGCATGGTGGTTAGGGGCACTGGACTCCCACATACCTGACCACGGTTCAAGTCCCGGACCTGGGGCCATGTTTTCTTACTTTCCCTCTCTCTGTGTCACTCTCTGATCAAAATAAAATAAATAAATAAATAAATAAATAAATAAATAAAGTCAAATAAAATGGTTATTAAAAAAAAAAAAAAGACCCAGCCTCAAGTGAGGGTTCTGTCACTCAGCACCTATATGACCACATGGTCTCCCAGGACCCATATAACCACATGATGGGACCTGTGACTTTCTTCTCGAGTCTCTCCATTTATAAAATATGATCATAACATGATCTTTGGTGTAGAGTTAGTGTGAGATGAGGTGAGACAATGCACTGAGCAGTGGTAGCCTAATAGCCAGAGATATGAGCGTCCTAGATTGTACTGGAACCTGAAATCCCACCCATACAGAAATAAATGCTGTAAGACTCTTAGCTCCTATGGGCATAATGCGTAGAAGGGCTTCAGGGGAAACACACACATACTGGAAGTCTTCCCTCAGGGGTCCCAAACTGCCTCGTTCCTAGAGAACTGGTGCCCTACTGAGCATGCTCCAGAAGACACACAGTGAAGACCGTTTGTTTAGCTAGACTGCTGCCAAGACCAAGCTTGCCACATTGATGTGGGCCCACCTGTCTTTTGCCACACAATGGTTCTTATTGGGGGTGCTTTTGGCTTCAGGACACATTTGACAGTCTAGAGACATTTTCAGTTTTCACAGCTCGGTGGGAGATGCTACTAGTATCAAGTGGGTAAGCAGCCAAGGATGCTTTTCAACAGCCTGCAATGCCCAGCACTACCCCTACCTCAGAGAGCTATTGGGTCCAAAATGTCAATAGTGTTCATGTCCTAGAATAAGGAGACCTACACTAAACCAGTGTCTGGTGGTGAAATAAATCCCTACAATTTTGACATAGACAGTGAAGCTGATAGAATAAAGGCTGTCCGCTCACAGCTTGGCCTGCCACTGGCTTTCTGGGG
>NW_006159525.1:6201319-6225657 GCF_000334495.1 Tupaia belangeri chinensis
CGTGCCCCCGCCCTGCTTGCCCTGCCACTGGCTTGCTGGGTAGGTGCGCTTCCCATGGGACCTTGTGCTCTATAGCTGAGTACTTTTCTTTAAGAATGGGGTCCAACTCAGGATAAATCAAAGACACACAAAATTTCTATTTTTGTGTATAATTCACAAGCCAGAATTTCCAGTTAAACTTTGGAACCTATCCTATCTTTCTTTAGGATAGAAATATTCTTGAAATAGAAGAAACTGTAGACAGCTCTCATTGCCTTGTGGGTAACCATGTCTGCAAGGTAAACTCCTGAGGATTATTGTGAAACGAATTATATTTTACCCGTGTCCTCAGAGAAAAGTTTTAGAGGGATGGGTGTTGGAGTAAAAGCTTCCAGCAGTCAATCTCATTTCAATGGAAAAGAATGTACTTTTGATTTTTGAAGGTGGTGCAGTGGATTATTTTTATACCCATTCCTGAGTCTTTCACTGGAACGCATAATGGCTATCTGCTGCCACAATAGGGAGGGAATTTTCCACTCTAATAACTGTGATCTCGTCACATCTTCATCATGTGCAGAGGAAATGAGTGTTTGCCTGGAATTAGCAACTTTTAACCCACCTTCTCCTGGTAGTTCAAGGTTCAATGATAGAAGTTAGCCACCATTAATTGAACTCCTCTATGTGAGGGATGCACTGTGCGAACATCTAGAGTGGCGATGTTACATCCAACTATGGGGGTGACTTCTCAGGCAGGGGACAAGGACTGGAATTGGAGTGGTGGTCTGAATCAGTCAAGGTCTCAATATGAAGGAGATGCACAAACTGTGCAGTGTAAAGAACATTTAATGAAGGGAATGCATACACGGGCAGAGGTAGTATTTAAGAAAAGCAGAAAGGTACAGAGAATATATCCGAATAATAACAGCAGGAGCTGATAACAACTTCTGACCAGAGGGGCAAGAAGAGAAAGTGCTGCTAGAATCCAGAGAGGTGACTGAAGGGATGAGGACCCCTGGAAGACCTGTACCCTTTGTTAGAGTGACATGCCCAGCCCATGACCATGTGGCAGGGAGGGAGGGGGGCAATGGATACATAAACTTTTTCTCTCCCTCTGATCTTCTTTGGTGCCCTAATGGCCAAGCCCAACAGGAAGCTGGAGGGCAAAGAGGCCATCGACACAGACCTAATCATCAGCCCCCCCGGACACTGAGCTAGGCATCTGGGAAGTAGGTCTGGAAAGATATGGAAGAGTTGTGACCCATGGCCCATGAGGACTATATTCTATACAAAAGAATGCATTACAATGAAGGATGAGGAGGAGAGGGAGAAAAACATAAGGGAGAAAAAGGACAAAGCAAAAGTGAGACAACACAGTGGGACTAGCAGATGACTTAATGGTTATGTCACTGGACTCCCTTATAGTCCATCACGGTTCAAGTCCTGGATCCAGTGGTTTAAAACTCAGGCTGGGCACATATGCACACGTGTTCAAAATCCCAAGAGGAGAATGGAGGAGAAGGGATTGAGACGTGGTCATCCCCCTGGGTGGTGATTTTTTTGCTTTATGTCTCTTTGTCTCTCTGTCTCTCCATGAGTGCATGTGCCCTATAGCAAAAATCTCTTTCTCTCTCAAAAAAAAGGGAAAAAAAAAAAAAGACAAGGCAGTAACAGGAAGAAAGACAAGTAAAGAGGTGATTAAATTCAGAGGAATTTAAGCATGTCCCTCCAGCAAGCACTGGTTACCATGGGAACACCAAAGAGAAGTCCTTCCCTCTGGTCTGGGAAATGAGGTAAGACCTCCTTAAGAAGGAATGCCTACACTGAAATCTGAAAGCTGGTGGGCATCAGCTAGGCAGGAAGGTAGAGAAGGGTATTTACAAAGGCTCTGAAGTTAACTAAGACTTAGCTGGTTCTTAGAGGTCAACATTCAGTCTGGGGAAAAGGAAACAGAGAGAGGACCAAAAGGAACCTTGAATACAACAAGAAAGAGCTCAGATTTCATCCTGTCGCAGATGAGGAGGCAGAGAAGAGAGAGAAACCAGTCAATTGGCTCTTTCATGCTTCCCTCCAATTCTACTCTCGGAAAGTACATTCGAAGGTGTCAGCCTTTCAGCAAACACATAGCCATTTATCCTTGGATTTGACAAAACGAACACGTGTGCAGAGATCAGTTTGTCTTTTTAATCCTTAGCAGTGAGCCAAATGGCCAAAATCAACATAGGTGACTCCTTTGGTGAGGTGAATGTTTCCATGAGAAAGGAAATGGCCGACGTACCTCCCTCCAAACCAGTCCATGCCTGAGTAGAGATACCAACATTCTCAAAATGCACTCTGATATACCTTTGGCATTTAAGAAATACAAATTTTAAGCCTTGGCACCATGAGCTGAGCCTAGATTAATGACCTTTCAGACTACAGGCACAAGGAATTAGAAATAGGTCAGCCTTGCAAAGAATTTTAAGAAATCACTGAACCACTGCAAATCAAACAACTTCTCATTGGTTCCATCCACCCTTAAGAAAGTGACCTCCCTCATTCTGGTTTCATCTATTTCATCGGCTCCATTTTGGGTGTTGGGAGAACAAATACAGACCTTCTGAAACGACATTACCTTTGGTGCAAAACAAAGAACATATATAAATAAGTTTGTTAATTCCTCAATGGGTTCATATTGTACACAGTACCATGAAGAGGGTTGATTTTTTTTTTTGAGAGGTTTTTGTGATAGGGCACGTGTGCTTGCCAGACAGACAGAGAGAGACCGAGAGACAGAAAGTGAGAAATCACCCCCCAGGGGGGATGGCCATGCCTCAATCCCTTCTCCTCCATTCTCCTCTCGGGATCTTGGGCACGCATGCACACGCGCCCAGCATGAGTTTTAAGCCACCGGGTCTGGGACGCAAACCGTGGTTGACTATGTGGGAGTCCAGCGACATGGCCATTACACTAACTGCTGGTCCCAAGAGGGCTGATTTTCATAATTCATGTAACTGTCCTTTGCATATTTTCCTGTTTTCATGAAATGTGTTTATGCGATAAATAAATCATGCAATACAGTGATCTGACTGATAAAATTCTCAGGTCATGGTTTGTTTTCATCTTTATCTTGGTAAAATTTGTTCTGAAATTGTAAGTTTGAAAATAGAAAACTGTTTTATCACATCCTCACTCTGATAACTACTGGCCAGAACTCTCAAATCCTAAAGCAAACATGGACATGATCCATTGGACTCATCTGTATGTCTTTCAGAGGATACCAGGGTTCTATGGATTTTACCTTTATTTTTCTGGAGTCTCAGATTTTGCTATTAGATATAAACAGCAGCCCTTGCCTGATGTCATTTCCTAATAAACAACAGACATTCTCAGACTGAATTCCATCCCTTTGCCCCACTCAACTAATGTTACCAGCATCCGACTTTATACTTCTGTAAGGGACTATTTGGGGAAAGCTATGGCTTTGCTGTGAGGCTCTGTCTAGAATAATAACCCCGTCCTGTAGCCAATGATTCCTTTTTCACTCCCCCATCTTGTTCTGGGGACAGATGCTGGTCACAGTACTTCCTCCCTCTTGCTGACCACGTGAGTGGCCATGATCTGAATGAATGACCGCACCAGGTCCTTTGGTCACAGAGATGGGCCCAGGGGTATCTCTGGGTCTAAAGCCAAGGCCAAACACAGAAACAGGAATAAGATTCCAACAGTGAGAATTCGGACTGTCATGGCTCTGGATCTATTTGTGCCTGAAATCAATCTGCTCCATCCCTTCCATGGCCCAGGTAATTAAGGTAGTAAATGTTTCTGTAGCATAAGATAGTTCGATTTCTTTATAATCTGAAAGAATCCTGACAAATATATCGTGCTGTTTGTGCTTTTAGAAAATAAAATTGTCAACACTCTCAAATTCATTTACCTACAGAATAAAAATGGAGGGTCTCAGATGTATGGTACAGCTGCAGATAGTGAGCAGCACCTCAACCTTCAACTGCTCGTAGCCACAGATATGCACAAGAGCTATGGATTGGCTGTTGGAAGGAGAGGAAAGAGAGGCTACTAGAGGCATGTCCTCATGTCCTGGCACTAGTCTTTCCCAACACTGCGGACTGGATTCCATCCTCTCTGGGTGGAAGGATGAAGACCAATAGTTTCAGGACCCATTTCCGTGAGAAAGTGTGCAAGACCATGGGCTCTGGCCCTGCTTGCATGCCCAAAGAGCATGTGGGACAGAGTCAGAAAGGTGGCGAGAACTTCTCTCTCTACATAGAATAAAGAGCCACATCCATGGACAATAACCGAAGGAGTACCTCACATGGAGACCCCTGCTCCATCCATGTTCTGCTGCAGTCCTCTTGAAATTCCAAGAGGCTGCACATTTTCATTTTGCACTGGGACCTGCACATTATGTAGCCAGTCTTGACAGAACCCACTATTGCTGGCATCCCAAAGGTTATGCACTACTGGCTTATGTAAAAGGGCATCATCAGTAGAGAGGTGGCAAAAGTCCTTCAGCTGGTTTATAACTCATAAATGCTAATGAGTAACAGGAAGAGAGAAAAACATGGACGATGTCTGCTGGTCAAACAGGGTGTGGCTCTGTGAGGCGTCCTCTTTGGGAGCTCCCAGAAAGTACTGGGGAGGCTTACTCAGGTTGAGTGAACTCTGATCCTGCAATCAAGTTAGTGAGGAACTCAGAGCTTATAAATAGAGGAATCGCACCTGAGCTTCCCACGTGGCTCCAGCCTGCCAAGCACCACTTTTTAGCAGTGGGCAGCATTGCAGCTGGGCCAACAAGTGATTGTTTTTTAAAGGTTGGTTGCAATGTGGAATAAAAACCATAGCAAAAGCTTTTACATATTCTAAAATAGTAAAGTTCATTTGGTCTAGCTTGTCATTCAAATGGGTTTTCGACCCATGTATGATTTTGTAACATCATACATCGGTCACTTATAAAATATTGACATCCCAAGTTATGAAGATATTCCATATATTGTCATCTTGCATATCATCACCATTCTCATCAGAAACATATTTAAGTATGGAGAAGCTGTCAAGCTCAGAGTGATGGATTGAAGTTTTCCAAAATTCTAGTTTTTGCTGGAAAATAAGAATTTTATCAGTCAATGGAAACAAATACCATTAACTGTTTTTCATGCAGGTCATTTCCAATAGCTCATTCCATTCATTTTCAAAAAAAAAAAAACTACATGATCATGAGGTCTGAATAACCATAATTTGTCAGTCATTTCTCCAAACAGAAATGGTGTTTCATGAAAACAATGGCTACTTCAGCTCCCAACTCAATCATCTAAGCATTTCTTCTACAGACCACCATTGTGATTCCTTATTCAGCAGAAGTGCTCTATGTATACTTCCCATTTCACCACACAGAATATTACAAACATCATGATGTAACAGAATTAATAAATATTACTACTGCATCAAAGACACTCTTAAGTGAAACTAGTGTTTTGTTTCCCTATAAGTATGTGGGGACAATACCATGACTGCCAGTACCTTTTTTCATACAAGGGCACCAGCAATTCTTCCAATATCAATCTTGCACCAGCAGTGCAAAGTCAGTGAAAAGACAAATCACTTCATATTATTATGAAAATACTTTTGATTTTGTTAATTCTGTGTCTCTGGGACCCTTAGAAGTTCTCGAACTACACCTACTTTGAGGACTGCTATTCTAAACTACCCACACACTCAATTAATCATCGCAGCAACTCTATGACATGGCTATTACTATTTTTTAGCTTATTTGTTCCTTTAATGAGTGAGAGAGAGAAAGAGAATCTCCAACAGGGTCCTGATGCCTCAGTCTACCCCCAGCCTCAGCCGACCCCAAATCACAGGCACATGCTGGTACTTAGTGAGGTCTCCAGACATGAACCTAGAATCTCCCCCTAGTCCAACACATGCAGAGCATTGCATTTTTCTGCTGTATTACCATTCAGTCTTGACCATTATTATTATCCTCATTCTATAAAAAAAAGTAAAGCATAAAAAGCTTGTTTAAGATCATATACCCACGAAGTAGGAGTATGGGCTCTTAACTATGATGAAATAAAGGTGTGGTTTTATCTGCATATTTTACAATTACTTATCACCAAGCTTTTTGGTGTATATCCTATGGTGATGAGAAAAAAGGAAAAAAAAAAAAAAAGACTAAATTGAGACAGACCAAGAATACGAAGAAAGATAAAGAGGAAATTGTTTCTGATGAAAGATTATCATTTATCCAGAGATTAAGATATCTCCCTGGACACAGCCAGAATACAGCATACTTAAAATCGCACTTATGTAAAATACAATTTAGATTTTTAAAACTCAGGTAATCTAATAGCAACAAGTGCAAACTAAAAGCCTTGGATGATAAACGTGGGGCAACATCCGGGTTCAAGGAGAAGGTGGTCAGGACTGAGCCATGTTCTCAGCAAGCAGTACATTCCTTTTTCTTTAAAGGCAATTTATCAGGACTTATCCAAGCCTGTAAGAGCAATCCCTTAAGACCATCCAATTTCCTTTCTTTCTAATTCCATACTTAGCAGAGCAACCTTCTGATAATTAATTTGGTTTCTCAGGTAAGTCAATACCGGGAAAGAGACTGGTTGAGTTATAGTGCCGGCTACATCGCCTGCTGTAAATGAATAAATTGGTTTGTGGATTTATCAATCTACCTCCCGAGAGTTCCGCTTGCAAACACCACTTTTCCTAGGGTGCACTGTCATTTGACTTGTGGACCTGCAACGCTACGTGACCTAAGTGAGCAGAGCTATGTTAAGACTTGCAACTCAGCCCCTTTTATTATAGGAGTTACCAGCCCATGTTTATCAATTGTATTAAAATACACTCACTCCCCAGGCTGCCATGGTGCACAAACCCAGTTTATGAATGGAACTCCCTGAAACCGTTCAAAATAAATAAAGTCTATTTTGTTATAAATAAGTGGAGAAGTGTTTATAAAGCTGATTATTAAGCTCTGAGTCACTCACTTAATTTGCTTTTGGCTAAAAGTTTCCGGCAATCATTGTGTATGGCAGAGAATGCTAATTGGCCCCAAGATCCATTCTTCCCTTCTTCATTTTAGAAATGGAATTTCTCACCCTCAAGTTTTAGAGAGTACAAATTCACTTAGCTGGAAGCTTTTCCTATACCTCTAGAAGTGGCTGTGTGCATTTGTCAGGGTTCTCTGGAGAAACAGAACCAATAGGATATGCAGAAAGAGATTTTTATGAAGCATTGGCACACCAGCTGAGAAACCCCTCCATCTGCTTGCTGCCTGCAAGACAGAAACCCAGCAAAACTTGTGACTTGGTTACACTCCAAGCCTGAAGGCCTGAGAACCTGAAAAGCCAGTGGTGGAAATCCTGGTCTGAAGCCAAAGACCCTAGAACTAGAACTGCCAAAGTTCAAGGGCAGAAGAAAATGAATGTTCCAGCTCAAAAAGAGAGTGATTGCTCCCTTCTGCCACTTCTTTGTCCTATGCAGGTCCTCAATGGATCGGATGGTACCCTCTTACACTGGTGAGAGCAATCTTTACTCAGTTGCCACGCAAACGCTAATCTCTTCTGGGAACAGCCTCACAGACACACCCAGAAATAATGGTTTGCCAACTGTCTGGGCATTCTTTAGCCCCATCAAGTTAGCATATAAAATTAACCATCACATCATGTTATTAAATTTGGTCAAATGAATATAAATGGTATGGTATGTGTGACCTTCAGGCTCTACTCCTTAGAATAAAAGTTACTTGATTTCTTTTACCCTCATTCCTTCTTGCTATGAGCTGGAGCATCTACCTGTAGCTAATTAATCAAGATCAATAATACAGGCAGTGCCTCAGAGGCTAGAAAAGTGGGAGGATCCTGGGCTCCTGAATGACATCACAGAGCAGAATTGCCTGCTTACCCTGGACTATCCACCTACCTTCATGTTGTAGCATGGGAGAGAAATAAATTACAATGTTGTTTGAGTTATATTTTGGGGTATCTCTTTACATATGCTTGCTTGTCCTATATCCAAAGAACAACAGGGATTATAGCGAAGTGAGAAAATGAAATTATCCATTCTTAAAATACAATGCCAATTTATTTATTGTTAAATTTTAAAAAGCCAGTATCCTTTGGCTATAGATCTACACTATCTGGCCCCATAGTGTTCTCTGCCCTTCTTTCCGGTTACTCTCGCTATCACAGAATCAGCCACATTGGTTACCTTCTTGTTTTTACCCACATGAGGCAGCCTGCTGTCTCTGAATCCTCTCACTTGCTATTCCTCCCCTGTAAATACCCTTTCTTTATCCCACCATTAAGTTTCATGGCATGGGGCCCGCAGGTGCCTTAGTGGTTAAGGTACTGGACTCCACATGGCCACCTACAGTTCAAATCCTTGACCTGGCAACTTACTTTCTCAATTTCCCTCTCTCTCTTTGTCATCCTCTGGTGAGCACACATGCACTAAAGGAGATTAAAAATAATAATAAACAAAATTAAATAATTCTTCAAAATAATTTCCATGGCAAATTCCTTGCCTTTGTTTAAATGTTATTTTTAAATACATATGTGTGTATACATATACACTTGTATATATACATATACATAGACACATACACATATATATACACATATGCACATATACATATATACACACACACATATATATTTATTAGTTGTTGTAATTTAGGCTGCTAGGTTTGGACCCAAGTCTTGGACTTGCACCATGGTCGGCAATGTGGGAGTCCAATGTCTCAACCACCACACCAGCCCCCAAGTGCTATCTTTTTAATGAAGCCTCTTCAGACTACCATCTTGAAAAGTACAATTCATCCCACCTTCCCACTACCATGTGCCCTATGTCTCCTCCCTGTCTCATCTTCTTTATACCTATAATAAGTAATAACTATCTTGTCCCAGCCTGACGGTATACTCAGTAGCAAAAAACTGACTTGCAGAACTGAAAAACACATGACCCACTGCAAGCTGGAATCCCTGAGTTAGCCTGAAGACACGCTGGACACACACAGGCCCAAGGTCCTCATGAGGTGGAGGGTTGGGGAGAGGGGGTCATGGCATGATGAGAGGCATACACTTGTGCTCTCTTACCACAAAAGTAGATATTTTTGTGTTTTATCTACTGCAGTGACCCCAACACCTAGAACTGAATGGAACCTAGGAGGTACTTAATAAATATTGATTGAATCAATTCATTTGCTAATTTCAAGTTTTGGGGGTTTTTTGAGAGATTTTGTTATAGAGTGCATGTGTTCACCAAAGAGACAAAGAGACAGAAAATGAGAATTCACCCCCCTAGGGGGGATGGCCACGCCTCAATCCTTTGTCCCCTATTCTCCTCTTGGGATTTTGGGGATGCACACATACACGCCCAATGTGAATTTCAAGCTGCCGGATCCGGAATTTGAACCACTGTAGACCATATGGGAGTCCAGTGTCTTAACCACTATGCACCTGCTGGCCCCTAATTTCAAACGTTTTTTTTTCCATTTGTCAAACTAGTGATTTTATTTTTTTAGTAGTCAAATATTTTAGAAGACCTTACAAGTTGTAGACCCTATAGCTATGTCTAATTCATACCAATGCTCCAAGATAATCCCCATAAGGTGGGGGCTCTCCATCCCCAGCTCCAATCCTGCAGACACAGAGCGCTTGGAATTCCTTCCTGGAGACAGCAGGCTGTGCTATCTCTCACCTCGAATCCCTTTTACAGTCTCTGTTCCCCTGCGACCCACACCCACCCCTTCACCAGTTCTGTAGGCTTTAGTCAATATATGTGTCTTTTTTAAGGGGAAGTGCCTAAGAGTGTATACCCCTCCCAAGGGGCTCTGGTAGGCCAGTTGCCTACCAGAGGGTGAGAATAAAAGCCTGACTCTTTTGCCACCAGTTGAAAAAAACTAATCTGAGTCATGATTTACACACCAGAGCTCCCCGTGACATCAGGCTGAGGCTGAGACTTGCCTGAGGCCACACCCTGCTTGCAGGTGTTTTCCTTCTTTTCTCCTTCTCTCAGCTCTTTACACAGTTCTTCTGGGGAAACATCTTAAGTAAATCCCGTGCACGCAAATCCTCATTCCAAGTTCTGCTTCTGAGAAATCTGTCCTAAGAGACCCACAACAGCCAACCGCCCCCCCCCCAATGTGTTTGCCCAAATTCCTTAAGAGACAAAAAGTGGTTGTGGCTAATTCCACTGCCCCCTCCCCAGAGACTAAGTCAGACTGCACAGGCTTTGTCATTCTCCTCCTGGTACAATGGCCTCCGTGTGCACAGTCACCACCAGCAGGTACCTGAGCCCAGGGACAGATTACAGTGGGAGCAGGCAAGGAAAATGACCACATGATGCTCAAAAGCACAAAGGTGGGGAATTAATGCCAAAATATTGAGGAATGGGTTCAAGCTCCACTCACCTACAGATTTGTCATGTGACCCTAGACCAGCCCTCTTCTGATAAATTCAAGCTAGATTCACCTCCAAGACCAAGTCCGTGTTGAGCTTTTGATTCTTACAGAGAAAATTACACCACTGCAGAGCTCGTGTTTCCAGTCTGCTTGTTTGAATTAAAGCTTTGCAGCATTTTAGTTTATGGTATCTCTGGGGAGGAGTGAATATGTCAGTGTAATTAACTCATCTGATGAGAGAGGTCTTGTTTATTTCCCCTACAAAATAACAGGTGGTGGTTGAGCTCCAATACATTATGATGATATGAAATGCATTTAGAATAAATCACATTAAATAAATAGGGAAACAAAATGATTTCAAGGTGCATTTTTTTATTGTTTTAAATTAAGTTTTGTAAGTGAACAGCTGCATACCAAAAAGCTACAAAGCTGCTACCCACCTCCAATCTGCTCCTCTGAGAAAGGGTTAATGGTATTCTCAGGTTCAACCAACTTGGACTAATAGAAACTTAAATATAGTTTTTGAATTGCTATCCAGACAATGGCTGGGTTTCTGAGCACCCTCTTTGTACAGGGGTCATGGAAGTCTAGTCAATTTGGATAATAAGTTAAAAACAACTATTTACAATTCATTTTACAAAATCTACAATAACACGTATTTAATAAACATTGTAAGAGTAACACCGTGTGCTGGGCATTAAGTAAATGAAAACTAATATGGCAGTCTTTGCTACTGGGAGCTCATAGTCAAAAGAAATGTTGTACATAGAGAAGTGTCTCCAGATATTAAAATTAGAGATATTACTCCTCCCTCTAACTTAAAGAAATTTCAAAAATTAATTCTTTTATGATTAAATGAATCAAGATACAAAATATAGTGCCAGCAAATGAGAAATGTTGAATAATTCCTGATGTGGCGGGGGGGGGGAAATCTGATTGGAGCTATGAAGATATTAGACTAGAGAAGGAGGAATTGGTGTGGTGGGGGAGGGAAAGTGGGAGCCAGGGGAAGTGAAGAGGGTAGAAGGAAAGACATGTGGAAAAGGAAAAAAGAAGGAACAGAGAGGTAAGGAAAAAAGGAAAAAGAGGAAAGGGGGTGAGAATATCTGATTGGAGCTATGAAGATATTAGACTAGAGAAGGAGGAATTGGTGTGGTGGGGGAGGGAAAGTGGGAGCCAGGGGAAGTGAAGAGGGTAGAAGGAAAGACATGTGGAAAAGGAAAAAAGAAGGAACAGAGAGGTAAGGAAAAAAGGAAAAAGAGGAAAGAAGAAGGTGATTATGGTGGGGTGGGGAGGGTAGATAGTAGGTGGAAAAGGCCAGTGAAGAAGGGGTAAGAGGACAAGAAAAAAGGGGGAAAAAAAAGAAAAAAAGCCAAAAGGTAAGTTCTGGGAAAGTTATAAAGGATTGAAAACAAAAGAAGAAGGAAGAGCTGGGAGAAAGGAGAAGGAGTGGAAAAGGTGAGGACAGCCAAAGCTGAACAGCACAGATCAGGACAACCTCTGTGACTATTGGCACAGTAACAGAAGAACTTTAACCTGGATTTCTATAATTACTAGGCATAAAAGGGGCCCTGAAAAAGGCTGAATAATAACCCTCAAAGAGGTTGAGTCCTAGTCCCTAGAACCTGTAAATATTATCTTATAAATATATGTATAAAAGTCTTTGCAAATATGACTAAGAATCTTAAGATGGAGGGATGATTCTAGCTCAAAATGCTGTGAAAAATAAAAGAAGCATAGAGTATAGGTCCAAATTTTCTGGTTTTCCTCAAGAAGGAATTACAGAAGGAACACAATGATAAAGCAAATAATAATAACAACAAAAAATCTCCTGGAGTTGAAGAATAAAAAATATATTTTTAAATTTAATGGAGCCTCGCCCTTATCCTTAAAACAGTCCAAGACATGACAAGGAAGGAAAACTCTAGACCAATATCTCTGATGAATATAGATGCAAAAATTCTCAACAAGCTACTAGCAAGTCATATTCAACAACATACAGAAAAAAATTATACATCATGACCAAGTAGGCTTTATTCTAGGGATGCAAGGGCTCAACATACACAAAAACCATAAATGCAGTAATACATCATATCAACAGAAAGAAAGATAAAAACCATATTATCATGTCACTTGATGCAGAAAAAGCATTTGATAAAATACAACATCCCTTCATGATTAAGACTCTGCAAAATTGGCATAGAAAGGTCATTCCTCAACACAATAAAAGCTATCTGTGAGAAACTCATAACTAACATCATTCTCAATGGGGAAAAGCTGAAAAATTCTACTAAAAGCTGGTTCAAGAGGAGGATGCCCACTTTCTCCACTCCTTTCCAATATAGTACTAGAAATCCTCACCAATGTGATCAGAAAAGAGAACAAAATAAAAAGCAATCAGACAGGAAAAGAAGAGGTGAAATTATCTCTACTAGCAAATAACATGATTGTATACATAGAAGATCCAATGGTATTGACTAAAAAATTCCTGGAAGTAATAAATGAATACAATAAAGTTGCAGGATACAAAATCAACTTACAAAACTCTATAGCATTTCTATATATGAACAGAAAGAAGACTGAGACAAAACTGAAGAAAGTACTTCCATTTACCATAGCCATAAAAAGTATAGATACCTAGGAATAAATCTAACCAAAGAATTCAAAGACATTCACAAGAAAAACTATGAGAAGCTTTCATTGAAAATGACATAAAAATGTGGAAGGACATCCCATGTTCCTGGATTGGAAGTATTAATGTAATCAAAATGGCAATTCTACCCAAATTAATCTACACATTTAACTCAATCCCAATCAAAGTACCAGAGACATTCTTCACAGATCTAGAAAAGGAAATCATAGAATTTGTCTAGGATCATAAAAGATCCCATATTGCCAAAGCCATCCTGCACAAGAAGAGTGGAGTAGGAGTCATCTCACTCTTTGACCCTAAAATATACTATAAAGCTATGATACTCAAAACATCATGATTTTGACACAAAAAGCAGACATGTGGACCAATGGAACAGACTAAAGAGCCCAGAAATAAACCCCAAAACATACAGCCAACTGATTTTTGACAAAGGGTACCAGTCAATCCAGTGGGAAAATGAAAACCTCTTTAATAAATGATGCTGGAAAAACTGGGTATCCACCTGCAGAAATATGAATCTGGACCCCTACCTCTCACCATTGGCAAAAATCAACTCAAAGTGGATCAAAGATCTAAACCTAAGATTTCAAACTACTGGTAGAAAACACTGGGGAAAATCTGGGCAACCATTGGAGTAGGCAAAGACTTCTTATATAAACCCCCCCCAAGGCACAGTCAATAATCCCAGAAATGGACAAGAGGGATTATATCAGATTAAGAAGTTTCTGCACATCAAAAGACACGGTAATTAGTGTGAAACGACAACCCTCGGAACAGGGAGAATATTTTTGTAAGCTATGCTTCAGATAAGGGAATGATAACTAGAAATACACAGGGAACTCAAGTGGCTTACCCAAACAAAAAAAGAAAAAGAAAAAAAATCAACCCAATTAAAAGATGGGAAAGGAGCTGAAAAAAAACAACTCTCTAAAGAAGACATATGAGCACCCAAAAGGCATTTGAAAAAATGCTCAACATCCCTCATCATAAGAGAGATGCAGATCAAAATCATAATGAGTTACCACTCAACCTCAGTCAGAATTATTAATATTTTAAAAAACAATAAATGATTTTAAAGTGCTGGAGGGGGGTGTGGTGATAGGGGAACATATCTACACTGCAGGTGGAAATGTAAATTGTTCCACCCACTGTGGAGAACAATATGGAGATTCCTCGAAGATCTACAAATAGAACTACCAAACGATCCAGCAATCCCACTCCTGGATATCTACCCAAAGGACAGGAGAGAGCTTAGTCAGAAAAGTGCTTGCCCATCTATGTTTATTGCAGCATTATTCACAATTGCTAAGACATGGAACCAACCCAAATGTCCATGAACAGAAGAATGGACTGAAAAAGTTTGGCACATATACTCTATGGAATACTACTCAGCCATAAAAAAATAAGACCCTGGTTTTTTGATAGAAAGTGGATGAATATGGAGAATTTATTGCTGAGTGAAGTAAGACAGAATATGAAGGAGAGATACTGTATGCCTCCACTTAATATATACCAACTGTCCATACTCTGTGACTGAAACTGAATGATTAGAGGATATAGAAACATGGAAAATAGTTATAGATACTGGATACCGTGTGAGAAGAGGGTAAAAGGAGGAGAGTGTAAAGAAAGGCATTATGGAGAAAAATAAACAGGTAAGACATTTAGGGGACACAGAAATGGATTATTATCTGTTGATGATAGCATGTATAGTATCCCCAAGGACTGGTGTGAAATGTATTCATGTTGGGAAATTCACTTTACAAGCTAAGTGATATATAGTGATTGAATATAGAAAAGAAATTAAAAGAAAATAAAATATATCATAAAAAATTAATGAAGCCTTTGAACATCAAGTAATATGAAAACAAGTAATAATAAGATAAAAGACCCATTCCTAAACACATTATCCTGAAATTTCAAAACAGAAACCAATCAAATTTAAATCTGAATATATAACAGTGAGCTAAAATAGTTCGCATAAAACAATTAAAATTCTGATTGCCATTAGATTTCATTGATAATATTGTAGGCTAGAAGACAGTGTATCTAGAAGGAATATCACTGCAAACTTACAACCTTGTACCTAGTCAAACAACACTCAAATACTTACTACTATGTTAGAGATCAGAAACATTACCATCCATAGATTCTCTCTGAGTGCCTTGAAGACGTACCACAGGAACATTAGCAAAGAATCTATGATTTTTTAAAAATGATGGGACCAGCAGATGGCATAACAGTTATTTTGCTGGACTCTGACATGTCCTGCGGTTCAAGTCCCAGACCCCATAACTTGAAACTTACGCCAGGCATGGGTACTTACATGCCCAAAATCCCAAGAGGAGAATGAAGGAGAAGGGACTGTGGTGTAACCATTACCCCTGGGGGGTGATTTCTTTCTGTCTCTCTCTCTCTCCTGTGAGTGCATGCACCCTATAGCAAAAATCTCTCCAAAAAAAAAAAAAAAAAAAAGACATACAAGAATGAGTGGGAAACAAACAAACAAAACAGTAAAACATAATGTCTAATTGTTGAATCTAATATATAGATATAGATATAGATATAGATATAGATATTTAAATACATGAAACAGAGAGTGGAACAGCAGTTGCCAGGGTCAGGATGGGGAGGAGATGAGGAGATACAGGTAAAAGCATACAAACTTGCAATTATATAAGATGAATAAGTCTAGAGCACTAATGTACAGCATGAGGATGGTATTTAAACAATACTTTATTATATACTGAACATTTTTGAGACAAGCTTTTAAGCATGCTTATCACAAAAAAAGTTAATATGGAAGGTGATAGATAAGTTAATTTGCTTATCTGTAGCAATCATTTCATGTGTATGTATATTAGTACATCCTGTTTTACATCTTAAATATATATAATAAAAATAAATTCAAAATGTAATGAATATTTTTAATTTAAAAAAATGCAACTTTAAAAGATGCCAGAATTAATATGTCTTTGTGCAGCCTTTGATACTTTCATAGCAGGAGTCAAATGCACCTAAAATATAACATGATCATTCTAATTTAAACTGATCAGATACTGGAAAAATTAAAATACTTGCCTTATCTAAATATTTTAAAATCTGTCATTGAAATCCCAAAAGATCACCATATAATAGGTTAGTTAGTATAGAAACATTGAAAATAAGTAAACTCAATCCACTAAAAAAAGTCAAAAGTTAAAAAAATGCATGCTAAGAATAAGATATATATACAGCAGTATATAGACATTAAGTTAATAAATATAAATAAGTTAAATTCATTTATAAAATGGCATATGATTTTAATATAACAAACATTTTAAGAGAATATAATATTCCCTATGGGTGAAAAATAAAGCAATATAGCCAAGCACAGAAGAGAAATACTTTTTAAACAGTGGACACTGATCAAGTTAGAATGCTGATGAATGCCATCTATAGAGAGGAATCGAAGAAAGAAGAGATAATGCATAGACTGACATCTCCAAAAAGGTAAGAGGGACTGAATCCAGAGCTTGATGGAAGGATTTATCTTTGTAAAATGAAAAAGGTTCGAGATTATTCAGCTTTTTCTATACCTCATTTACAAGCTGCCATTGGGAATCAATAATCCAGGTTTCTCCCATGCTAGAAAGATCTTTAAAATAATATATTTTCTCATCAAAGTAGAATGAATATTTATTATTAAAAAGTTAAAGAGAGAAATTATGTAAAGATATTTAAAATTTACCAAATATCATCTTCCAACTCTCATTAACCATTTTAAGTAAAAGTCAATCTAATTCAATTGTATTTTTTATAACCATAGTTGTTAAATACTACCAATTTTTTACTTTAAAGTAAAAAGATACATACATAAAGATCATACATAAAGTATGATCTTGCCATTGAATAATTTAAAATACAGCTGTTCTGATGGGAGAAAGGCCATAATTTAATTTTAATAAATTTTGTTTCTGCTGAGCCTTAAGAAGCCCAACTTTAAAAAGTACAATTCTAACTTTGCCCACATGGTCTTCCAGTCTCCAAAGACAACTCAACTCTCTGATCAGGTGGTTCTTTTATTTATTTATTTATTTTTTGGGGGGGAGAGGTTTTTGCTATAGGGCACGTGTGCGCTCACCAGACAGACAAAGACAGAGAGGTAGAAAGCGAGAAATCACCCCCCAGGGGGGATGGCCACACCGCAATCCCTTCTCCTCCATTCTCCTCTTGGGATCTTAGGCATGCATGCACGCACGCCTGGCATGAGTTTAAGCCACCAGGTCCGGGACTCAAACCGCGGTCGACTACGTGGGAGTCCAGTGACATAGCCATTACACTAACTGCTAGTCCCATGATCAGGTGATTCTCTAAGGAACCAGACCATCTCTGGAATGGAGATCAAGATTGGCTTAAAGAGTTACAAATTTAAAAGACATTTTTCCTGCCCTGGGGGTCTCAGGGCAAGAACATTAGTCTGAAGAGAAAAAAAAAAAATCAGCCTTAAATGACCACAGTGGTCAAGAATATGTACTTTGGAGCTAAATTCCCTAATTTTTTAAATCCAGGCTCTGCCATTTACTAGATTTGTGGCCTTCTGTGAGACAGTTATCTTCTCACATGCCTAAGTATTCTCATTTGTAAGACAAGGCAGACATGATGAAAAGATCCTGCCTCGCTACTTCCTCCTGTGTTACCCTGGACTAGTTTTCTTAGAGTTTTCTACCTCACCTTTGTATTTGTCATGAATAAGGTCAAGATCAATGCAACAGTATCCAATCCATACGGTTACCACGAGCAATCACTGAGTTATGCAAAGTTAGATCCTAACATGGTGTCTGACTAAGAATATGTTCAATAAGCACTATCATCATAATAATACCATTATAACTATCACTTACATTGGCCATTCAGAGTTTCAAACATGAAAATAATGTCCTTGAAGGTAGTTTGGTTTCTTGAAAAAGCCCTCTACCTCATATACACACAGAAAGTCATTTTAGCTCATAATGTAACTGAAATGTGGTCACTTTTAAACAAAACAGAAAAATAAATATATTGCATAAGACATGATTTCTCATTTATTCTGAATATTGATGTTTGGAAGTGGGTGTAATTTGAGAATGAAGAGAGAGAAAGAAGAGAGAATGACGAGTTAGCACTGTCATGGGCCCTGCTACTCTAAGTGTGGTCCATGGACTAGCAGCATCAGCATCACCAGGGAGCTTGGGAAAAAATGCATAACTCCAGGCTCTACCCCAGTCCTACTGAACAGACTCTGCATTTCAAAGATCTCAGGTAATGTCTACACATCCTAACTTGGGGAATATTTTTCATACCTTACAGTGGGTGGTACTGACTCTTCATGAAGTTAATTTTTACTTCTGAAACTCTGGGATCTCTTTTCTGCATCTCATTAACACAATTTTTATACTTACAAGCAGTAATGAAGACCTTTTTTAAGTGCAAACCAAGACAGTAACAATGGCAGTGAGGAAAGATGGACAGAGACAAATAGATGGAGACAGATTTTCCTGAATACCTGGAGCACAAGTTTAGAGGTTAACATGCTGGGACCCTGGCTGCTGAGCAGATTAGTCATTGGGCTGAGGTGTGGACCAGGAAGTCTTAGAGGCTAACATGCTGGGGCCCTGGCTGCTGAGCAGATTAGCCATTGGGCTGAGGTGTGGACCAAGTGGACTTCTTTCTTCTAAATTCCATGGTGACAATCTGCATGTGGCCAAGAAAAGATGGCGCACAAAGGATGATTCCTTATGAACTGGGTGCTGCTCTAGGCCTGACTCAGCTGGACACTGAATTTTAAAGAAAAGAAGGAAGGGGTCTTAAGCTTTTAAATCACTGAGTCAATTTCACTTTCAGATCTACCAACAAGGAGAAGCCAAGGCAGAGGCTCCTTGTTACAGAGTCTAACTGTGGAGACAAATAATGTCCCCAAAACTGTCATTGTGCACACATACATGGCAGGGCTTCTCCTGTGAGACAAGTCACCCCTAAGGACCACATACGAACCTATGAGCACTAATTGTATGCCAGGCACAGTCCTAAACACTTGGTGTATACTAATGGCATTAGTACCTTCGCAGAAGACTCTAGGAAGCTCATTTGCACCTCTAAGTCAACCATCTGAGGACAAATTAAGAAGGCACCATTTATAAACCAGGGAACACACCCTCATCAGACACCAGTTCTATAGTGTCTTAATCTTGGACTTCTCAGTGGCTAGAAAGGTGAAAAGTAAATTTTTTGTTATTTTAAAGCCACTCAGTCTGTAGCATTTTGTTGTAGCAGCCTGAACAGACTAAGATGTTCCCTAAACACAATTCGTTGCTGTTAGTTATAAACACAAGTCTCAGCTACATAGAATCCCACCTGGTGGTTATCACTAAGAGCCAGTAAAGGCAGCCCAATGAAGACAGGATATGCAAAGATGTCCCTGTGAACCAGGAGTCACAAACTACACAACTAGGATTTCGCCTGGGTCAAAGACCTACTTTATTGCTCTGGAAATGAAAAGAAATTAAAAATTGGAATGTCCATAATAACCCAGATTTCTGGCTTCTCATAGGGAAATTTTTGTCAATACTGATACCACATTCTGGCTCATCCCTGTGGACTTCAATGTGGCCTAGTCCCCTCCACTCTGTTTTCTTGAACCCACCTGAATCATCCAGTTACATTCAATAACTTATCCCGGGAGGCACTGAATTTGCAGTTGCTGAAATAAGGAGAAACCTCTGTCAGCCAGTTCAGGACTAGCTGGAGTCAGATTCCTCCTCCCCACCTATCTGGATCCCAGACTCAAGGGACAAAGGCCCTCACTCCATAATGAACATGTTACATAATCACAATGCGGCCCAGTTATCATTTCATTTAAAAGTAGTGACTGCTGGAATTACATTTCCCATGTAAAACAATAACACAATTCCCAGTTGATCGGCAAATAAATAAGAGAAAACAGCTTTGTAATTATTTCAACAGAGGTTGGGCTCAAGGAAACCCATCAAATCCCATTTCATGAGAGAGTGCTAAGCAGAATCAAGCAAACATTTTACCTGAGTCTAGTCCAACACATCCTGCTCCAAAGACGACTCCTCTAATGAAAATCTGTCGTTCGCAAATGACTCATCACGTGAAAACTGTGCTGAAGATGTTGGAATGCGGGCGATGCTTGTGAAAATGAAATTAATCAATATGAAGATGAAGATCAGCAGTCTATCACAGCTGAGCTGTTTGATAATAATGAAACTGAGGGAACAGACAGGGCTTGAGAAATTCATGCAGGAAATGGCAAAGGTAATCATGAATTAGTAACTATTAACTAGAAATGGAGAAACAAGAGGAAGCCGACCAAAAAAGAAGATTGTGTCAGGAAACAGCTTTCATCTGCTCCTGCCCCCCTCTTCCATGCCACCTGTATCTCTCCCCTGTCTCGTTGCCTGGGCTCCTTGCTTTTCTATCACATCACGTTACCCTCCCAGCATCCAGAACAATCCTGTTAGAATGTAGGCTCCATTGAGGCATTTTCCTACTCCGAATCTTCTGATGTTTCCATATCACTTGTTGCAAAAGCCAGTGTGCCCACAGAGACCTATGAAACTTGCATAACTAATCTGCCATTACCTCCATATCCCTCCACTTCCTCCAGGCACACCAGTCAGACACATGAGTCCAACCTATCCACCATGGCTTCTTAGAGCACAGAGTTATTCTGTCTTCTTAGAATTGCTTCTGCCAGGAATCCTAGAACGGGTTCTCATACTTTGTTCCAGTCTTCCAGTCTACCCACACATGCTTCCTACTCTCTTCCGTCCTCCACTTTTCGCTTTAGCATATCACTCTCTTAAATACAAATATTTTAGTTAAGCATCTGATTTATTGTCTGCTTTACCTGTGAGACTGCAGACATCAGGGCATCAAGAAGTTTTGCCTATTTTGTTCTCTGTTGCATCTCCAGTACACAGAAAAGTGCCCAGAACACACTAGATACTCAGTGAATAATTGTCAAATACATTATTGTAATTCAGAGTTGAGAAGAAATGATGAGGGTAATAGGTAAAAATAAATAAATAAATAAATTTGCCTGACATATGTCCAAGTAACAAGTCCTACAACCTCCAAGAAACCTGTAAAAGTGGTAAGATAATGTCAATCTTCTCCCAAGTGGATAGATGAAATGAAGGCCCTGGAACCACTAGTACTGAGAACTGTGCCTGCAATGGTGGTATCCTGGCCACTCTCTCACGCAGTTATTGTGACTCCTAGCCTAAAATTACCAGTCTTTCCCTCTCTTCTTCACTAAGAATCAAAATGAATTAGTTTGCAATTCAGTTCAACAAACATTTATTCACTGAATTGGATTTGCAAGTATGTTAAGGAGGTTTCAGTGTGACAGAAAGGAAAAAATGCTACGTTAGTCTTATGAGCTTTAGTCACTCATTTATGAAGACTAATGATAAGTATTGGGTACCATTTTAATTGCTTTCTATTTGCACACATCTTCTGTAAAAAAAAAAAAAGAAATGGTGGTAATTTGCAATATGTGATGCTTACCTGCATAGCATGGAGTAAGAACTAGAAAAAATGGTGTATTTGAAGATATCCATTCTCAAACTGTATTATCAGCACCTGAGTGGCTCCTCCTCCGCTATCTGGAAAACTGATCTTCGTATGAAGAAGGATGATTGCTACCTCAAGACAGGTGCAAGTTGCAGAGAGGGAAGAAGCCACGTCAGCTGATTCACCTAGGTAGTCATATGTCAAAATTGATAAGTGTGTTTTTCATTATCCTTTCTCTTTCCTTCAACTTAGAGGGTCCAGGAAGCCCTCCTGATCAATAAGTGTTCTAGTGTCCAAACACATTCTATTTATTTCTGCAATACTTCATAGCAATGTTTCTCAACCTCAACCAGCATTGTTGACATTTGAGGCTGGACAATTCTTTGTGGTGGGGCCTGCCTCTGCATTGTAGGATGTTTAGTTCCATCCCTGGCCTTTACTCACTGATACCAATAGCATCTGCCTCTCAATTCCAATCAAAAGTATCTCCAAGCATTGCCAACTGTTCCCTGGAGAGCAAAATTGTCCTCAGTTGAGAATTGCTATTGCGGAGTAAGTCTTTCGATAAGCTGAATTATATTTTCACTGCCTCAGTTTAAAATTATATGTAGTTAGGTTCTATAAATGTATCATCATGGTATGTTTTTAGCCATCCCTTCTCCCTCACTGGTATTACTCCCACCAAATTTCAGGCTCTTAAGAGAAGTCCTAGTCTGGGGGAAATTTGGTTAAAAGAAATAGAAATCTGCTCAATTTGGTCAAGTAAAAAAGTATTTCCTAAGTATGCACAAGAATGTCTCAAGCTAAAGAAAACGGTGAAGGCTTGTGAAATTTACAGAATACGCAAGTGGTCAATCTTTCTTCTCTCTCCCCCATCCCTCTATATATCCCCCTCTCTTTACAAGTGTCCTCTGTGTGGTAGCAAGAATGATCCTTGGACCAGCAGGTGGCGTGGTGGTTAAGAGTGGTGGATTCCCACATAGCCAACCAAGGTTTGAGTCCCAGACCCGGTGGCTTGCTTTCTCACTTTCTCTCTCTCTCTCTCTCTCTCTCTCTCTCTCTCTCTCTCCCTCTCTGATCAAACTAAACATACATACATACATTCATACATAAAGTTAAATAAAATAATTCTTAAAAAAAGAGTGATCCCTTAAAACATAAATCCACCTGTTATTTCATGGTTTCCACCATGCTTAGAATTTAATCTCAATTCCTCCAAGATCACAAGGACCTCTCAATCTGGCCTCTCCCTGTGTCTCCAACCTTATAACTTTGTCCCTTTTCTTCAACTACACAAACCTCATTGCCATTCCACAGATGCTCACACTTCAAGACTCTTGTACTTGGTCCCCTGTACCTGCAGTGCCCTTTTCCCTAGATATTATTGGCTCATTTCCTCACTTCATTCAAGGCCCTACCCAAATAGTACCATCTAAGACAAATCTTCTGCAGCTATCCTCTCTAAAACTGCAACATTTCCTTCACTCCCATTATTCTCTCTCCCCTTATTTTCTTCTTTCTTCATAGCTCCTAACTATAATATAATGTCTAATGGCATTATTTATTATCTTTTGCCCACCTCCATAAAGCAAATTCAGGGAGCTGAGATAATTTTACTATCATTATCCTAAAGTCCAGAACAGAGACTAACATTTTAGTAGATACTCATTCAATATTTGTCAAGTGAACAAAGACACATCTCATTCTCTATTCCTTGAAAATAGAGTCCTAAGATCAATACCTTTATAGATAGTTTATCATAGATACGCCAAGATGGCAGCTTTAGACCCTGAATCTATGATTAATTAATCCAGTCTCTTATTATCCTAATTTTGGAGGAGAAAATAATCTTACTTGACCAGTCTTGGTTGGTTACCCATTCCTTATACAACCAGCTGGGGACAGATAGCAGGTTTTTTGGACTAAATCTTCTAAGCCATAAATAGGGTAGATTCTTCGAGAAAGGATACGGAATTGGCTAAGATGCTGGGTCCTTAGGTAGTGGGTATTTCAACCCCACTACTGCTACCACCAGCACTGGCACTATTATAAAAGTTTCCTGGCTGATATTTTTTGGACAGTCAGAGCTGAAGCCCAACACAGGGTCAATACTTAAAGAGAAACTGGCAGGGAAGAACGTTAATGAAATACATAGGCCAAAGACTATACATGGCAGTGCACTAAACTCCTCCTTCTCATGACTGACCCATTACTAGGAGTTTCAATCTTGAGATCACAGCAAGATGCCAAAGTCAAAGCCAAAAAGTCAAAGCCAAAATCTGATCAAGGAGGAGACTCTAAAGCCATCTTAATGGCCAACAAGGCAGCAAGAAATTACGTCTAAATTTGAAATTGGAGGAGAATGTAAAGCAATCTCAATGGCCAACAAAGTAAGAAGAAATTATGTCCAAATTTGAAATTGGATGTTGTCCAGGCTAAAGTGTGATTGGGTATAAACATGGACATAGGTAGTAGGGGAATACTAACATTCAGAGAGCTAACAAAGACAGAAAGAAATAAGCACACAGACTGAGCATGAGGGAACAGGTAAGTAGAATTCTTACCTATTATTTGATAAGAAAGCCTTCCACAAGAGAATAGGCAGGACAGGACCCCTTGTAGCAACAGCTCAAGTAAGATGATCACTGGAAAGTCTGTCTGCACACTGCCTTAGTCCTATGTGCCTTTCGGTGTGAGAAGATGTGTAATGTGTCCTAAACAAAAGGCTGAGAT
>NW_006159525.1:6225954-6271226 GCF_000334495.1 Tupaia belangeri chinensis
CAGCAGGAAGCAGTGATTGTAGCTGGGCGTTAGGCCCAGGATCTTTCTCATGGTCCTAATAAGCAGCTTCCATCATGAGCCAATCCATCATGTACACTATTTCCATGTTAATGGTATTAAAATGACACTAACAGCATGTCACTCCTTTGTTCAGAAGTCATCAGTGACCCATTGATGCCTAATAGATGAAGTACGAATGTCTCAATCCTGTACTTACAACTTTCTATGATTTACACTGAAGAGTTCATTGTACAAAAACTGAAGAATGCAGAACTGGACATAATGGGTTGAATTATGGTCCCCCTAAAAGATACACTGAAGTCCTAACCCACACTACCTCAAGATGTGACTTTATTTGGAAGTAAGGTCTTTGGAAATTTAACCAAATTAAGATGAGGTCATTAGGATGAATCCTAATCCAAAATTATTGGAATTCTTACGAAAAAGGGGGAACTTTGGAGCCAACAGGTGTATGGTGGGTAAAGGCACTGGATTCCCACATGGCCAACTGCAGTATGTGTACTGAACCTAGCGGCTTGCTTTTTCGCTTGTCCTTTCTCTCTCTCTGTTTCTGTCTGGTCAAATTAAATAATGATAATAATAATAATAACAAATGGAATTAAATAAATAAATAACTCTTTAAAAATAATTTTAAAAAATAAAAGGGGTAATTTATAATCAAACACAGTATAGAGTAAATACTATGTAAAGACACAGCAGGAGAAGATGGCCATTTGACAATAGAGGCAAAGATTGGAGTGATACATCTACCAAGCCAAAGAATATTAAGGATTTCTGGTGTTGGCATTAGAAGCTATGAGAGGCAAGAAATGAGTCTCTCCTAAAGGTGTCAGAGAGAACATGATAGCTTGATTTCCTACTTCTAGTTTCTAGAACTGTGATAGAATTAATTTCTTCTGTCTTAAGCCATCCAGTTTATGGTATTTTGTTACAACAGACCTTGCGAACTAATACACTGGGAAAAGAGTGCAATGGGACCTTTGTTCAATTTCTATGGCAGTAAATCCATTTGCCTGGGACTAAGGGGTTTCCTTAAGGACTTTCAGTAGTAAAACTGGCAGAGTCCCAGGAAAACTGTGACAAGTTGGTCACCTTCTATTACAGCCTCCTCCTTAACTAAGCAGAGCTCCAGAGAAGCAGCTGACCAGTTTGCATAAAGAACCAGGACCTTCCCTTTCTGAGAGGAAAGTTAGAGAGAGCCAGGTTAGGATATTATAGCCTCAACCAATATACAATGGCAAGAAAGGGCAAAGATACTCACAATATAAATTTAAAATGATGGTCCTGGAAATGAAGATTGATAAACTAGACCCCAAGAGCCTAAATGAGTAGACAGATAAAGTATTTAAGTAGATAAATATATATCAAGATAACAAATATATAAATAAATAGTATTAAATAGGTAAATCTCCCCAGTGAGGAGATGGTGAGAAGTAGAAACTATCCATATCTGGTACTTTTGAGGAAGATTCACCACATATTGCTCAATATTGATGAATTATTTTTGTTCAGTTTGTATTTATTTATAGACTAGGTAGAAATACATGTTGCTTTAATATGAATTTTTTTCCATCAGGATTGAACACTTTCAAATGTTTGTTAGTCATTTGTCTTATATAAATGAAGTATTGGCCCATTTTCCTTCTCTAGTTCTTAGTTTTAAAAATTAGTTTGCAGGGAACCAGCAGTTAGCGTAATGGCTATGTCGCTGGACTCCCATGTGGTCGACGGCGGTTCGCGTCCCGGACCCAGTGGCTTAAAACTCACACCGGGCACGTGTGTGTGCGTGCCCAAGATCCCGAGAGGAGAATGGAGGAGAAGGGATTGCAGTGTGACCATCCCCCTGGGGGGTGATTTCTCGCTTTCTGTCTCTATGTCTTTCTCTGTCTGTCTGGTGAGCGCATGTGCCCTATAGTGAAAACCTCTCCAAAAAAAAAAATTAGTTTCCATAGGGACCAGCAGTTAGCGTAATGGCTATGTTGCCGGACTCTCATGTAGTCAACCGTGGTTCGTATCCCGGACCCGGTGGCTTAAAACTCACGCTGGGCACGTGTGCGTGCATACCCAAGATCCCAAGAGGAGAATGGAGAAGGGATTGCAGTGTGGCCATCCCCCCTGGGGGGTGATTTCTCACTTTCTGTCTCTCTGTCTCTCTCTGTCTGTCTGGTGAGTGCACGCGTCCTATAGCAAAAGCCTGTCGAAAAAAAAAATTAGTTTGCATGAGCTCTTCAATAGTAGACATATTTACCCTTCATGCACCAATATATTACACATATGAATCCATGTTTATGGTATGCTTTTTGTTTGTGTGTGTGCATGTATGTGTGGGTAGTATTTTCCACAGGATTTTACTATATCACAACCCTCAGCTTCCCAAGTAGCTGAGACTATAGACATGTACCACTGTACCGACTTTTCAGGGTAGGCCAGGAATCAAACCTGGTCTTCCCATATGGCCTCAGCCTGCTAAGTAGCAGTGACAACCGGTGCATGCTACTGTAGCTGAGCCTGCAATATGTCCCTATAGTATTCCTTGTAATACAGTGTGTTTATGTTGATTTTCTCTTTTTAAGCTATTTTTTTCTGAGAGACCCAGAGAAAGAGAGTAAGACACACAATAAACAGGGTCCTTACACCCCCAGCCTTAGCCAGCCCATAACATGGGAACATACACACATGCCTGGAGTGTGCAGAGAGGACCCAAGACCCAAACCCACCTTCTCAGGTGGGCTCACTTGTGTCCTAGCTGTACCATTGTTTGGTCCTGTGTTGTTCTTCAAAGCATAAAAAGCTTATTAAGTTGTTGACATTTTCTTTGTGATTTCTACTATCATTTTCTAGGTTAGAAAATCCTTACCCACAATTTAAACTTGTTTTTAACTTTTTAATAGAATTGTTCATTTTTTTATCACTATAAAGAAAAGTCATGGCATCTTGACTTATTGTACCAAATGGCTCTTGTTCTTCTTTCTTGCAGACAGAAGAGCATAAACCACTGATTGGACCTGGGTAAGAGTTGTGAGGTGGCTAGTGTACCAATGGAAGAATAGAAAGATTCAATAATAATTACCTAATTAGCACATTTGAACATAACACTAAAAAACGTAACACTAAAAACCTGAAGAATGACAGAGGAAAACAGTGGAGGACATGTTGGGAAAAAATAATAAAGGGAGTAAGAAAGAAAACCAGCTTTTAAAAACAGTATCAGAAATAAAATAAGGAGGAAGCCTTAGAATGTGGAGATGTGAGGATGAATTAGAAAAAAAAAGGATCATTTCCTTGCAGTTGGTACCAAAAAACACACTAAATATTTTTCATTTTTACATAGTTTTGTACTTATAGGATGTTTTGGGTTGTCATAAAAATCATGATGAATTTTTTCTGTTTTCTTTATGCAAAGATGCATCATGACTTTTATAACAACTCAATACTTTGTTTTTTTTTTTTTTTTTTGAGAGATTTTCACTGTAGGGCGCGTGCGCTCGCCAGACAGACAGAGAGAGACATAGAGACAGAAAGCGAGAAATCACCCCCCAGGGGGGATGGTCACGCCGCGCAATCCCTTCTCCTCCATTCTCCTCTCGGGATCTTGGGCACGCACGCACACGCGCCCGAATACTTTGTTTTCATTTAAACTTTCTTTTTAGTTTTTATTCATTTACATTAAATTTGTCAGAGGACACCTGTGCTCCCCAAAGAGAGACAGTACTCTCTCTGCCCCTCTGCTGTGATATCAGAGAAAGAAAGCTGGCCTCCATCCTGGCTCCTGGTACCTGTGGAGCTCCTAAATGCTTCATCATCTCCCAAGTGAGAGGGATGTTAGGAGCATCTTTCACTTTCATGAAGCAACTCTTAGTGGACCCCTCAGTTGTTCTAGGATGGGGACTGGCTGCCAAAAATACCAGGTCTCGGTTAAAAACTTTGAAAATTTAGCCCCTCATGCCAACCTCCATGAAAGGAAGGGGGACTGGAGATGGAGTTAATCACCAATGACCAATGACTAAATCAAGCTACATAACAGAACCACTGTAAGAACCCTAGATGGCTGAGTTCAGAGAGCGCCCAGATTCACAAATACATCCCAAACCACAGAGAAAGATGCTCTTGCCTGCGGACTCTTCTGGACCATGCCCTATGTACTTCTTGATCTGACTGTTCATTTTTATCCTAAATAAACTGGTACAAGTGAGTAATGTGGCATCCCAGGCTCTGTGAGCTATTCTGGCAAATTATTGAACCTGGGGGATCCACCCGATGTATAACTGTTTGATCAGAAGTACCCATGGCCCAGGACTCGAAATCGTTTATGAGATGGACGTAGTCTTGGGACTGGGCCCATTCATCTGTGGGTTCTGACACTACCTCTAAGTACTGAGTCATCAAAAAAGTCATGACACATTTTTGCACAGAAAAAAAAAAAAAAAAACACTTTTGTGTAGTCATGTTTCTAATGACCCAATAGATGGTTCTGAATTTATCTGAATTGTTGGATATGCAATTGGTGTGCAGAGAACTGGAGAATTAGTTGATGTGAAAATAAATGCCTCACTTGGTGTCAGACTTAACTGTGAGGTGAAACAGTTCAACTGTAACTTCCTGCCTCATGGGAATTTCCTCACATGGATTCTGCCTTTGGTAAGAGAGCTTAATGATTCCTAGGACCTCATATCCAGACATATAGAGTTGACTTTATAAAGGAAAAATATTCTATTATTTATATAATTCATCTTAGGTATTATTTAACATGAGCAGGGGATTTGTTAACACATTTAATGTGTTATACATTCAGACTATGGGAATGTGGCTCATCCTTTATTTTACATTAAATTTCTCCTCTCCAAAAAAAAATTCCAATGTATAAATTCTTCTCTATACATTGTGTCTTCTTCTTATGTACCCTCAACATCTATCAAGGATTAAATAAGTCCCACTGAGGCCCAGCTGTAGTAATGCAAGCAGTAGGGCTTTGCTGTGTGATGATGGAGGCCATACAGGCAGGTCAGGGGTTGGAACCCAGGTCGACATGAACATGCCAGGTTTACCCACATGTACCCATGATCTTAGCTAGCTGGAAGTCTGGGGAAGATTGTAGCATGGTAAGACTTTGTTGGGGTCTCTCTCTCTCTATCTCTCTCTTTTTCAAGAAAGAAATAAATTAATAAACATTTTAAAATCCCACTGACACATGATTTTTTAACTATAACTTCTATTTTCTTGTAATATGATGTTAATATATATGAGAGACCAAATCACCCCCTGGATATTTTTCTAAAACATAACCTTGGCACGTATCAAGATCTTCTTTATTTACAGAGCACTTTGAGCCAGTATTGATGAGAATTCAGGTTAACAAGATGGACATGGCCTCTACTATAGGTAGTTTAGTTTGGAAAATATATTAGGAACTGCCTTCCCTTTTCTGACCCAGAAGTCCTGCCTATATATACTGCACTATTTAATCTGGGGACAGGAGTGGCCCACAGGCCCTTAGAAAATTTGGTGAGGAGCCAATGAGATCACCTCCATTGTTTCTTGGTGGAAAGGAGTAGGGTAGCAGCCACTTCACAATTGTAAATAATTCATTTCCAAGAGATGGAAATACTGTCAACATTCTGTTGATTAACTTTCTTTGGAAGAGCAAATATAGCAACTAATCAATAGCAGGTTCAAGTCTTCTCTTCTACTATCTCTTTGGTTGATTGAAGCTAAAAATAAATAAATAAAGCTATTCATGTTTATGTCATTTTTAACAAATATAAGAACAAATCTCGAGTTGGTGTTTGCCAATTCAAATCCTATTAAAGGCCTCTTGGGGATTGCAAGTTGTTTTTTTGATCAAATCCTTGTGTTTGGCAAATGGATTTCTCTATGAAATTGGAGGACGATAGTCCAGTAGTATGAACGAGTTGGTCTTTTCTTCCAAGGCCGATAGTAAATAATTTATAGAGAAGAATTACATATGAATAAGCAAATAAGACACTGGGACTTATCTTTAGAAGAAAACAATCTAAATAATTGTAAATAATTGTCCAAATTGAAAATAGTCACACTTTTCTCCTGTCTGTTAAAGAAAAAAGTAAATGAGAGACACAGTACAGTAGTCTTCAGAAGAGTGGATGGAAAATGAGGATTTAAAATTTTACCCAAGGAAAGAAATGAAATATAAAGATTTCACCTATTTTTTCACCTTTAAACTGATAGCATAAGTTAAAATTATACAATTACAGACACTTACAATTTGAAGAATTGGGCAATTATTTATCGCATTTTATTCATTAACTATTACTTTTAGGCAGAAACAACACCAAAACAATCCATCTATATGGCACTGGGATGGCATCAATCAATCAGAACAGACATGCTCTTGTGAATGCATTAACTCTTTAAATGCTTTACCACTAAGGAGTCTTCAGTTAGAGCCTTAGGTGACAAGGACAGAATGAGGCATTCAGAGAGAATTGGAAGAAGAGTGATAAACAAACTGGCATGGCAATACCAATCCTCCTCAATGAATACCAACTTCTGATTCAAGTTCAAAGTCAAATTCCATTACATATGACATCAAAAAAAATCCCAGTTCTTTTGCTGTGGTAATACAGTATTTTTATCTTAAACAATTGTATTATTACCATACTTCTAACTATACATTTTTGGTTTAAATGTGAAGGGAAGAACAATTGAAGTACAGTTGCTTTTATTGTTAATGAGGAAAAGCCAAGTTCTTAACAAAGTAGAGTACTATTATATGCTCGTGATTACCATCTCTTCCTTTTTCAAGCACTTAAATATTTTGGTGTGTTGCATTTGGTTTGGATGGTGTATTAGCCAGAGTTCACCAGAGAAACAAAACCAGGGAAATAGATAGAGAAAGAAAGAGGTTGGAACCAGCAACTGGCATAATGGCTATGTCGCTGGACTCCCACGTAGTTGACCGCGGTTGAGTCCCAGACCCGGTAGCTTAAACTTACACCAGGCGCACATGTGCATGCATGCCCAAGATCCTGAGAGAAGAATGGAGGAGAAGGGATTGCAGTGTGGCCATCCCCCATAGTGGGTGATTTCTCACTTTCTGTCTCTGTCTTTCTGGCAAGCACACGTGCCCTATAGCAAAAACTTCTTCCAAAAAAAAAGAAAGAAAGAGGTTTAAATTAAGAAATTCACAGAATTGTGAGAGCTGGCAAGTCCAAAATTTGTGCAGATTGGCAGGCTAAAAATTCAAGTTGAGGTGATTGTCTTGAGTCTAAATCTTCATAATGGGTTAACAGGCAGAAAACTCAGGCAGGGTTTCTATGTGCCAGAATTGAGACAGAATGTAGTCTTCCTCTGGTAATCTCCATCTTCACTCTCGAAGCCTTCAACTGGTTGAAAGAGAACCAACCACATTATGGAAAGTAGTCTACTTATTAAAGTTAACTGGTCCTAAATGTTAATCACATTTGGTGGGGTGCTGGAATCCCACATGACCAACCACAGTTTGAGTCCCTGGACCTGGAGACTTGATATTCATACCAGGCGCATGTGCATGCATGCCCAAAATCCAGTAGAATAGAGGGGATTATAGTGTAGCCATTCCCATGGAGGTTGATTTCTCACTTTCTCTCTCATTTTCTCTGTCTCTGTATCTCACCAGCAAACACATGCACCCTTTACAAAAACAAAAACAAACAAACAAAAAACTTTTAAAAAATACTTAAGTTGATTATCTTACAGTTCTGGAGATCAAAGTCAACAGGAGGTCATACTGTTCTGAATCAAGAGGGTGACAAGGCTGCCTTCCTTCTGAAGACTCTGTGGAGAGTCCATTTCTTTATGTTTTCCAACTTCTAGAAGCCACCTGCATTCCTATTTTTGTGTGTGTGGGTCCTGTCTCCATTTCCAAAGCCAAGCCACCAGGAGAGCATCTTCTAATCTCTCTTATTTTGAATTCTTTCTTGTGAGGACATTTGGCCCACCCAGATAACCCAGTATGATTTTCCACATCAAGATCCCTGACTTAATCCTAGCTGCGGAGTCCCTTTTGCCAGGTAAGGTAAGAATTAGGATGTAGGCCCTTTGGGGAGCCCTTACCCTGTCTACCACACTTGCTCAATCTTATACTGCTGGAGCCAGCATTCAAATGCATTTCCACCTATACTCTGGGCCATAGTGACATTTACCCTCTCACAAATAGCATGCAAACAAAATTAAGTCATCAGGATGGTATTTATTTCATGAGCATGCTCAAGAACTGTCAAAAGAACTGACCATAGAAGATTGTAAAAAGATTGTAAAATTGTAAAAAGTACTATTCAAAGGCATATGGAAATGTTTTAGTATAAAGAATATTCAGAGCCAACAAGTAGTATGATGGTTAAGGTGCTGGTTTCCCACATGGTTCGAGTCCCAGAACTGGCAGCTTGAAAATCATACCAGGCACATGTGCATACATGCCGAAAATCCCATTAGGAGAATAAAGGAGAAGGGATTGTGGTATGGCCATTCCCCCAGAAGGCAGGTAGTGATTTCTCACTTTCCCTCTCACTGTCTCTCTCTGGTGAGTGCACATGCCCTATTGGCAACAACAACAACAAAAACCCTAAAAGGAAGAATGCTTAAGTATCACAGGAATTTGCTTTTATGACCAATTGAAAAGGTGAATTCTCCAAGCTTCCAGCACTAAAATGAAACGTCTCTGGTCACATAGATTCACTATAAAACCAAATTTAGAAGAGACTGAATTAAAGACTATTACAGCAGAAGAAAGGAGACAAATAAGGACACTTTAATGCTAACGTTATGGCTACTGTCCTCACATAGCACACCCCAAAAGTCTCAAGGGTCAGTTGTGAAACTTGACCAGCTCCAAGAAGCCACATGAATAAGATGGGATTTTAGAGGATTTGGAAAATAAAACTTGGAATCTGCAGGCTTGCGAAAGGAAAAAGAGGGAATTTCATGAGCATGCTCAAGAACTGTCAAAAGAACTGACCATAGAAGATTGTAAAAAGATTGTAAAATTGTAAAAAGTACTATTCAAAGGCATATGGAAATGTTTTAGTATAAAGAATATTCAGAGCCAACAAGTAGTATGATGGTTAAGGTGCTGGTTTCCCACATGGTTCGAGTCCCAGAACTGGCAGCTTGAAAATCATACCAGGCACATGTGCATACATGCCGAAAATCCCATTAGGAGAATAAAGGAGAAGGGATTGTGGTATGGCCATTCCCCCAGAAGGCAGGTAGTGATTTCTCACTTTCCCTCTCACTGTCTCTCTCTGGTGAGTGCACATGCCCTATTGGCAACAACAACAACAAAAACCCTAAAAGGAAGAATGCTTAAGTATCACAGGAATTTGCTTTTATGACCAATTGAAAAGGTGAATTCTCCAAGCTTCCAGCACTAAAATGAAACGTCTCTGGTCACATAGATTCACTATAAAACCAAATTTAGAAGAGACTGAATTAAAGACTATTACAGCAGAAGAAAGGAGACAAATAAGGACACTTTAATGCTAACGTTATGGCTACTGTCCTCACATAGCACACCCCAAAAGTCTCAAGGGTCAGTTGTGAAACTTGACCAGCTCCAAGAAGCCACATGAATAAGATGGGATTTTAGAGGATTTGGAAAATAAAACTTGGAATCTGCAGGCTTGCGAAAGGAAAAAGAGGGATTTATCTACCTGATCAAAGGGTGTTCAAAACAGAACTCTGAAAAATGACAACTAAAGCAGTCCAAGGTAAATGGAAAACCACAAAAAAATAAATAAACAAATAAAGGCAGTTTCATATGCACTCACTGTTCATTGTCATCTAATGGTCTTTTTATTAGTTTTTAGTGAATCAAGTTGCAAGGCAAAATTTAAATAACCGACCATGAAAGCTACCTTTCTGAAGGTCATGAAACAGAGTGCAGTGAGCTGGAATGCCCACTGTGCAACTCAGATGCGCAGAACACTTGACTTTTCAATTATTTGATTCCTACTTCCATTTTCTCAGCACGGGAAAATAATTGGCTGTTGATTTACAGATGGTGATCAGCTCCAAAAATATTACTTTTCTCTTTATATTTTTAAGAAGATTCAGCAAAAAGAAAAGGAATTCCCATCTGCCTTCTATGAATATTTCTCCAGAAAAACTCATTGCCTTATTTATAGGCACCAGCAGAGAATCTCAGCTGGAGTCATCTGCACCTCAGCAGACATCTGGCTGCTACGTCTTGGGACAGGCCTGTGGGGTGAGGCAGGTACTACTAGCTTCCACTGGGTAGAGGTCGGAGATGCTGCAAAGCATTCTACAATGCACAGGACAGCCCTGAAACAAAGAATCATCCCACTCAAGATGGCCATTGTGCCAACATTAAGAAAACCTGATCTGTGATGTAGTAAATAAGGACTGGACTCTAGAACAAAGCCTTGGTTCAGATCCTGGCCTCACCATGAATCAGTTGAACCTCCATGTCCTTACCTCTACAATAGATAGTAAGTGTACTCACCCTGTAGGATTCCTCTATGGATCAAATACATTAATCTAGGTAAATGCTTAGAATACAGCCTGGAAAAATAATGTATGTACCATAGATCATACACATTGCTAAGTATATCATCACATATTATTAATCTCACCAGATAGAATTATTTTACTGTCTCACTGCCTTTACTCTCTCACTGAATTGGGAACATCCTAAAGGCTCTTAACCACATGTGTTCACCTCAGCACTGAGAACACAGGTTAAATAGACTTTGAACAGAGTAGAAGCCAAAGAAAATCCATTGACAGTGCTTGTAGCCATTATCATTGGCAATTGGCCTTACCTGCTCAGCCCTTGCCCCTTCAGGACAGGCTAGTCTGATGTTCTTTCTGCCTGCGGGTTTTACCTGACCTTTGAGTCATGGCAGGCCTGAAGTGCCACTGAGTCAATGCTTCTAGGCAGCAGCTCTCAACCAGTTACTGGCGGAAATGGGTGTATTAACACCCCAGCTCCCTCACCCCTAGCATGGATTATTCTGGGTGCATACTGTTTCCCAGGATTCCTGTCAGGAGTGTCAGCTGCCCAGAGTGGTAACGCACCTGACAACACTCCCCTTACACAGCACTACAAGAACAGGACAGACCATTTTTCCTGGAAGGTGATGTCCCAGCTCAAAAATTCTTGCATATTAGTGAAAGAGAAGCAAAAAAATTCTTGTACATTAGTGGGAGAGAAGAAAGAGAAGCTCAGGCTTTCCTCCTCTTCATATCTCATCCCCCAGGAAGCATATCTCTGTCCACAAGATGGCAGGGCCTGAAATGGGAAGAGGAAAAAGAAAATCCATTCTTGGAATGATGAAATAAATAATTTGCCTCCAGGTCTGAGATAGTATTAAATGAAACTTGAAGTAATCTTCCCAGCAGAGCTTGGGGCACCTGTGACTTTTAAATGGAGCTATTCTGTTTCTAGGGAAATACATACTTTTAAAAAATTAAGCTCGAGGCTAAAAGCTTCCAACAATAAATCTCCCCGAGGCGCACTCCTCTAGGGACAAATATACCGGGAAATCTTTAAAAAGGGTGCTTGGTTTATCACTTGGTGTCTCTTTTCTATGGAGGAAAGAAGTCTCTTCATTTCTACTGGGAAATTGAGTCTACCCAGACCTTCCTGCAGGTTTGAGAGTTCTTCAGCTCTTCTCCACCCCACCCTTTAAAGACCACAGATCATTTCATTCTGAAAATAACCACTCAGGAATTGAAAGCAGACAGTATATTAGCAATCAGTGTGTTTCTCATGACTTGAAGAAAAAGGAAAAAAAAAGTCAAATAAATAGCAATGAGGGCCAGCCAGAGGCTTGGTGGTTAAGGCAGCGGAATCCCACAAGACCAATGGCAATGTTCGAGTACCGGTAACAGAGGCTTGAAAAACACATCAGGCACCTGTGCATGCATGCCTAAAATCCCAAAAGGGGAAATGGAAGAGAAGGGATTATGGCATGACCATCCCTTATGGGGACAGAGGAGGGTGCTTTCTAGCTTTCTCTCTCTCTCTTTCTCTCTCTCTCTCTCTCTCTCTCTTGCACACTCATGCCCTATGGCAAATTTAAAAAGGAAAAATGAAGAAAAAGAAATAACAATAAGAACCAATTCTCCTGTGTAATTAAAATGCAGCCTCAGATTTGTTCCCTTCTCCCTCATGGACAATCGTATAATTATGAAAAGAATCTGTTAAGCATTCACTATGTACAAGGCATTTAAATTCATTACCTCACTTAACAGTTCTGTAAGATAAGTAACATACGTCCGTTTTCCAGATATGGAGTTCAGCAAGCAGAGCTTAAAACATAGATCATGTCATCGGTCTCAAGAGAAGAACTAAGACTTTTAATCCAGAAAAGTCTAATTTTAGAATTTCACTCAGGGATTACTTCATGTGAAACATGAATACAATTTAAAATTTATATACAATTTAACTGGTATACTTTATCTGAGTTAAACTGGTGATTCCACCAGCTCCAGGTGAAAGATAAGAAACATACAGACCAAGAAGTATCAGAGGGAAAAGTCCAACAAATAAGGAAGAATTATCACAGATTGCTCATGAAGTCTTCCATCTAAGATTCTGTAATTGTGAGTTTTCTCATATGCAGGTCAAACACACATGCATCTGTAACACAGATACTGAAGAGACTAATCTGTGAGAAGATGAAATAAAAGCTGGGAGTAATGGAACTAGTAGAAAAAATGAGAACTGGAGATGGATTTACCCTTACTAAAGAAAGTGAACTGGAAACCCACGTCCTACTACACAGAGACCAGTCCTGCGGGGGCGAAATCTCACAGCTGCCTAGGAAGTGCTTGCATGAAATTCTCCTCACACTCCCTGTCTGCCTCACACTCTGAACCTGGTACTAGACTGCACTCTTTTGAAAGCCTGTTTGCTGTTCTAACGATTAAATGAGAAATGCATGCAAAAAGCATAGCTCATTGAGGGCACTTACTAAGCATTTAATAAATATTTAGGGATCTCCTGATCTCACTTGAATCCTGAGAGTGCCCAGCAGGTGTACACAGCCACCTGTGGCCTTGAGCTTTTCCCAGCTGCCTTTGTGCTATGCCACCCCTGCAGCTGTCCCTGAGCAAAGCAGAGAAACCTTGGGTCTGTGAACTGGTCTCTGCAATGAATTCTGGGGGAGATTCTTGTATGGATGAGACAACCATTGACAGGACTCCAAGGTGAGGAGAGTCCTCACCTTCTCTGACTGTCAGGGACCTTCTAGGTCCAGTGAAGGACCTAGATCAGGGTCCCCAACCCTTAGACCATGGACCAGACCCGTCCATGGCTTGTCAAAAACAAGGTCACACAGCAGTAGATGAGTGACGAGTGAGCAAGTGAAGCTTCACCTGTATTTACAGTTGCTCCCCATTGTTGCATTACTGCCTGCACTCCACCTCCTGTGAGGTCAGCAACAGCATTAGATTCTCCTAGGAATGCAAAGCCTATTATGAGCTGCACATGCAAGGGATTTAGGCTGAGCACTCTCATAAACCATCCCCACTATCCATCATAGAAAATTGCTTTCTAGGAAATTTGTCCCTAGTGCTGAAAAGGTAAGGGACTGCTGACCTAGAGGAGGACCCAGCTGTGGGTGTACAAATTCTCATGGTGCTTGGGGTTGCTGAGCAGAAAGGGGATGTGCACACAAGGAGCAGAAGGCATGTACAAATAGGTGCTAGAGAGACTGCTGGGTAATCCAAAACATGGGCTCTTTCTCCAGAGGGTTATTGAAGTATCCCCTGTTCACTGAAAATGATAGAAATTATTCCTAATCCTCATTGTTAACCAATAAAGTGATGTCATTATCCCTGTTTTACAGATGCATGGATCTCAAGGTCCAACTAGCCTACCACAATGCACTAGCTAGGAAGAAGTAAAATTTAGAATGTAAACTTTTCTAGTTCAGAACTCTATAATTTTTTAATTCCTTGTTAGTCCATTCTCTGCTGCTGATAACAGAAATATCTGAGTTGGGTGATTTATATAGCATAACGGTTTATTTAGCTTACGGTTTTTAAGGTCCAAAGTCAAGGTGGCACATCTGCTGAGGGTTTTCTTGTTAATGGGGTCTTCCTGAGGGTCGTGGCTTAGTGCAGGGCACCACATGACAAGAGAGCAAGAGCAAGTATATCTGTGTCCATGTGCCTGCTATGGTCTTACTCCCTCTCCTTAAGTCCCACCAGCATTCAGTCACCACCCTGATGACCTTATCTAATCCTAACCACCTCCCAAAGGCTCCACTTCTTAGTCCCACAGTCATAAAGTATCTCCTCTCTTAATACTATTACAATATCTCACCGAATTTCAATGCATGAATTCTCAGGGACACATTCAAACCATAGCACCTTTTCTGTAGGGCTAAAATCTATTCTAATTCTAAGAGTTAGTCCTAACTACTTCCACTAAGGGAGCCTGGGAGTCAAAGGCTTTAAAACCACACACACACAAAAAAAAAAAAGAAGGTAAACTCAGGTTGTGAAAAACAAAAGTTGGGTTTTCAAGTCAAAATATCTTGACAGGGCCCAGCTGTGATCAATGTTTCTATTGATAAACCTGAAAATAATTTATGTCAACACAGAGATACGTTACTAAGAAGAAGGCCTTCAAGGACGGCCTTGCTGCTCCATTGGCAGGTGTGTGGTCAAAAATGAGTTTTCAAGACCAGCAGATGGTATAATGATTATATCACTAGACTCCCACATGGCCAACCATGGTTTGAGTCCTGGACCTGGCAGCTTAAAACTCATGCTGGGCATGTGCATGGACATGTCCGAAATCCCAAAAGGAGAATGGAGGAGAAGAGACTGCATGATGGTCATCTCTCCTGGGGGAATGATTTCTCACTTTCTGTCTCTGTCTCTCTGGCACGTGTATGCACCCTATAACAAAAATTCTCTCTTTAAAATAAACAAAAAACGAGTTCCTGATTCTCTGTTCTTGAATGTAGGGACTTCCACAGACAACAAAGCCCAAGTTATGGCCTTGGACAGTTCTCATTATGATAGAGCAGGATGGGGGCATGAAGTCTGACCATTTCTACCCAGTGAGGAACAATCTGATGGTCAATACCAGCCTGAGAGTTCCCAGCAAGGTTACCAGGGGCTGTATGCCAATCAGTTCAGCTTCTGCCCTGTCTTGCTTTATCCCCTTCTTTTTATAGGCATTGATCCCAGAGAACATCTCCAAGCACAATTCTGCCTCAGGGTCTGCTTCTAAGGCAGGGGCTAAAGACCTGTTCTAATTCTAAGGGTCAATCATAACCACTTCCACTAAGGAAGCCTAGCAGTTCAAGACTTTTAAACCACACAAAAAAAGTAAACTCAGGTTGTGAAAAACAAAAGTTGGGTTTTCAAGTCAAAATATCTTGATGGGACCCAGTCATGGTGGTGCAACATCATACAATGCTGGAGGTCATGTTGGGAACCAGTGTTTGGTTCACAGGTCAGCTCTTATAAGGCAGGAATGTGCATGCCTGTGATCTTGGCTGGCTGGGAAAGAAGCTGGGAGCAAGGCTCAAGTCTTGAGACATTATTGAGGGTGCTCATCTTTCTCTTTTTCTCTATCTCTGTTCTTCTCGCTCACTCTCTCACTCTCTCCCTCCACCCCTTCCTCCCTCCCTCTTATGAAAGCAAGCAAGAAAGAACCTTGTTTAAAAAAGAAGAAGAAAAAGAAAAGAAAAAGACCTCAATTGAACTCTTATCTCATCTACTTTTATCTCTGTGTTGGCCAACCCACGTGGCCTCACTGAACTTTATATGAAAATTCACTGGATCAGTCAAGACAACACAAATAAAAATCACAGTGCATTTTATAATATTCATTGCTGTCATCCTAAGAGATCCCTCTTGTTCCATCATAAATGAATGGGGACAGTTATTTGTGGCATGGGGAAAATGTTCCTCTCTTCCCTAATGACTCAATTACCCTCTTTCCAAAGGAGAACAAATGTCATTCTTTTCCAGAAGTCTCCAAAATCAGCAGCCCCAGCAGAGGCAGAAAAGCTAGGAGCATTGTTATTCTTGTACAGCAGAGCCGTAGCATATAATTAAATCATTAAGAGGCAAATTAACTCCTCTAGCAATGCCCTTCTATGTATTTGTAGGCAAATCCATTAGTATTGTGCCAGTAGACCCTGAGATTTCTTTGCATGCAGACTGAGTAACTATGGCATCGAAAGGCAGGGGTGGGGTGAAGACTGCAGTGTACAGGTGATTTGACTTGTTATGGAGATACATGGGAAAGGAAGGTTGGAGAATGGATGGGACAGTGCAGCTATATTGTGACTCTATTCCATAAACCCTTTGAAAATACAGCATTTAAATTCCTGTCACCTAGAGCTAACCAACAATAAATCTATTAATTTCCCAGGAAAACCATTCAAGAGATTTTGATTTCCCATTCACTCAGTCTTCATCAATTTTGTTCTAAATTTTGCTCAATTCATTCATCTTGGATGATTTATTCTTGGAGGGGCATAGATGGGGGTTACTGGGTAAGGAGAATGGGCATCTTCCAGTGGAATCATTTGGAGCTATTTATTTAGCAGGGTTTTTAGAATAATGAATGTGAAGTTGGCTTTGGTTCTATAGCCAAATATATATTTATGCTATTGACTCAAATTCAAGCTGGCCAATCTGGTAGGCTGTCTGTGGCCTTCAGTTCATCCAGACTTGAGTGTTTCAGTCAATATGTTGATCATTTATATGATGACCCTGCTTAAACCATTTAATAAAATGTAAACAACATGAAAGTGTATTGGAAGTCAACATAACTCATTATTGCCGCTTAGATGCCCATCAAAATCCTGAGGGGGGTGTCTGACCTGATTGGAGGTTTCCTCCAGAGTCACACAATAATTTTAGCTGTGAAAGGAAATTTTATGGCATGTAAGATTAGCCTGCACTAATGCAAGGTCAAAAATAATAGAATCAATAAGCAAACTCAATACTGTTAACATTTTGAGAAAATTACTACCAGAAAACAATGTCAACAACAGATTGAAATGGGTCTCCAAAGTCATCCCATTGATTTCCTTTCACTTTGGTGACAATCTAACTCTTTTTCTTAATGCAATATAGAAAATTTTTAGCCTTTTTTTAGCTCTGCTTTAAACATGGAATATTTCTGTTGTACTTTTTTTGACTGATGTCAAACATTACATGTGTTGAAAATATGTATATAGTTGTTCACATCCAAGGGAACAGAATATGAAGATTTATTCCATCATGTACAGTCTTTGCTAGGTCTTTAATTTAGGGCTCGGTTGATAAATTCAGGAGTTATTTTAATTATAGCAAGGCACCCAAGTGCAAATGTAAACAGTGCCATTAATAAATTACCAACTAAATAAAAACCTTATGCTGGAAACACATGGCCTTGGATATGGCTTTGTACCAGCTATATTATATGCATTGCCATCGTCTTTGTTCTTGAAAGGGAATATTGCTGTTTGACAGATCCATATGCTTCAGAATGGATTGAAAGTTCAGTAAGTAGCCATGCAATGGCAAAGGAAGTAACAACCCCATCCCACCCCAGAATTTTCCACCTCGGTCTCCTCTTCTTAGTCAAAGGCTCCCTCACCCCACTACTGCCACTGACTTATTGAGACCAAAACCCTAAGAATTATCATTAATTTCTCTTTTTCTCTTTCCCACAGCCAATCCACCAGCAAGTTCTGACAGTTTTAACTTCAAATTATTTCTTGAATATACCCACTTAACTCTATCTCTGGTTCTTCACTGCAATAGCCTCTTTCCTGGACTCTTTGTTTCCATTTTTCTACCCAACAGGCCAAAATGATCACTTTAAAACACAAATGAAATCACATTATATTAGTCCTTTCAACTCTTTCATGGATGCCATTGCAGTTCATATAAATTTCAGACCTCCTCACCATGCCCTACTGGCCCTTAGGTCCCTGCCTACCTCTTCTCCCTTATCCTTGCCACTCTACTGCTGATTTTCTAAGCTCTGGCTTCATTGACCTTTGGAGACCCAAAATATGCAAAGCTTAATAATATATTAAGGTCTTTTCCTGGGTTGTTTCTTCTTCTTGCCACATTTCCCCCAATCTTATTAACCACTGGTTTCTTCTCTTTAGCTAGGTCTCAGTTCTCCTGAAGAGCCTTCTTTGAACATGTCATGAAAGGATGCCTTTAACCTCTCACTCATACTTCTACTTTCATCATCTTCATCATTCTATAAAGAAATTGCCATTTGTAACTGTGACTAAAGTGTGCAAAGAAAATGGGAGGAGGGCTGAGTATTTAAATCACTTTTTCTAACATATATCCTTTTGTTCTCGAGCTTCATTCCCACAGAAATCCCTTAACTTATCAATTAGGGGTATCAATAGTTTTTTGTTGAATTTTTCTCTTGGGTAATCTTCCAACCTTTCAGAGTTCCTTTTCCATCTCAGGGTTTTTGAATGCTTACCAAGATGCATGTGGGTGCCAGGGAAAGATCACTTCCTCATGGGGCCTAGAATGTATGCCTGGCCCATGAGCTGCCCTTGCATATTGATTCCCTCTGTTGGTGATCTGCAGGCATCATCCTCCACGCTTACTGCACCTTCATCATGTTGTGTGGCCTCTTGCTCAATAGGCTGGTGTTCACTAAAATGCAGGTGAGCTCAACTTGCCTTTTGAGCTTTGTATTGGCATCTGTTGTTATAACCCCTCATCATTTCTTCTGGCCATGAGTTTTCAGTCACCTAAACCTCCTTTCCCAAACCCAGTCTCCTCCAAAGTAAACATTCCATGCAACACTTCTACATCCCCTTTGGGGGGATAGGTAGCTGGTTTCTCCACCAAGCTGGGATATGGGGGGCCCTGTAAGGCTGCCCAGGAAGACCACTGATTTTCTCATGTCTCAAGTCATTCAGAGGCACCCTGTACCCAAGAAGAGTGCTTGTGTTTCTCTGAGGGGTTTACATTACCCCAAGTCTTTAAACAAAGAAACAACAACAAATGTGTTTCAGTTTCAATGTTCTATATGACCTCAAACCTAGAATCCAGATATTCCTATCTGCATCACCTCCTCTCCTCACTCCTCACCACATTTCTGGGCAACTCCTTCTTGTCCCTGAGAATTTCAACCATCCTATGTGATAGGAAGTTTTAATTCATAATCTTGCTTTTGTGACTCTAAGTCACTTTGCGGTCTGCCCATCAAGCCTTGGTTCGAAATGTAAAGCACTAGTTTGGGACATAGCCAGAATCACAGTACTTTCTTATAGAAGCCTGGCTTCTAAGGCTATCTTCTCACTAAATGTCTATTTTAAAACTCCAAGATAAGAATTATAATTAATTATATTTTTTAAAAATGTGTCTTGAGGATCTTTAGTTTTTTTAAGCCATCTTAAAATTTCAAGAAAGTTTAACACAAAAGAAAAAAAAATAAAAGGAAACCTTGTTCCTTTGAGTTGAGGAAGTTGCTGACCCAATGCCCCAAGCACTTTAATGTATTTCCTACAAAGAAGGACATTCCTTCACACAATCATAATCAGGAAACAAACATGATACACCCCTGTCATTTAAGCCTCTTATTTCACTCATGTTTCTCCAATTGTCCAAATAGTGGTCTTTATAGTAAAAGGATCAGATTCAGAATCAGCAGCTACACTGAGTCTTCATGCCTCCATCCTCTTCAGTCTGAAACAGTTCTTTCCTTGATATTTATGACCTTGACACTTGGGGAAATTGTAGGCCAAGAAGTTTGTAAATGTTCTCTAGATCTTTGGCTGCTGCCCACCTTTAGTGTGGGTAAGAAATGTAGCACCATTTGAAGCCATGGTTAAGAAAACAAACTCTAAGACAGACTTCCAGGACACATTCTGTCTCTACCACTCCTAACTGTAAAATCTTCATTTAAATACCTTGTCTTCTATTTCCTTGTCAGGGAATAAAAATAAAAACTGTGTTTATTTCCTGGAGCTACTGTGAGAATGCTCCTCTTCTAGCATACTCAGAACATGGTTGTCTGGGAATTTATGACCCTTGACTAAACCCTTTATGAATGACTGATGGATACAAGGAATATAAACACCCCAGCTCCTTTGCTTCTAACTGGGACACTGTGAGGTATGGCCTATCTCTAAAGCTCCTCCATGGGATAGGACCTGAGTTACCTTCCCCAGAACTTCCTGACTTTGCATTTTTGCTCCTCTCCCTGGCCTCATTTTCTTATACCATCCACCCACTTTGTGATCTTTTCTAGAAGCACTTCCTAATGAGTTACTTTCACATAAATCCTCCTTTCTAGGTCTGCTTCTGGGGAACACAGGCTAATCTGGTTTCCATACTTTAGGAAAAACCTCTGTTTGCTGTGTGGAGAACCTATAGCAAACAGACCAGTTCAGAAGCTGCTGGAGTTGTCCAGATGTGAACCACGTGGGTAGAGAAGTGAACGCACACAGAATATATTTGGAGGTAGAGTCTACAGAACTGGCTTCTAAATAGGACACCAGGAAAAGGGGAAAGAGACAAATCAAGGACGAATCTAAGATATATGCAAATTGTTTCACACAGGAACAGAACAGCACTTTAGCTATGGAAAGCTGGTATTCTTAGAATCTCAGTTAATAATACCAAACATCCTCGGTAACAAGGACTGTAGACACACAATAGAATTTAATCGCTAGTACCACAGTCTCACAATGGGAAATTACAATGCCCTGAATTTAGTAGGTTTCATTTTTCAAAGTGAATATTTTGCTTTTACAATCTCTTACTGCCAACAGTTCTTTTGGATTAGAACTGATTAGAGAGTCTTCTTTTATCTAGAAACAAGGCCCTTGGCTATTTACACAGATTGGTTAGCTTTGTCCAACTGAAACAAAGACCCCTTGCATTCCTCTTCCTCCTTTATGTTCCAATCCCTTTGATTACCTCAGAAAGAGCTTCAATTTCGTTTCAGCAAGGCAGTGACAGCATAGGGGAAAAAAAAAAAAAAAAACACTGGAGTAAGTGTTGGAAGACCTGAGTTCCAGTCCACTGAGCCCAGAACTCGAGTAGCTACCCAACATCCAATTCTCAGGCTCCTCCACTGACTCGATGCATTCTGCAAGTATTTATTATCTACTCTATGCCGGGCTTAGTTATCTACTGGGGGCACATTGATGAACTCACCCTAATACTTGATTTCACAGCATTTATGAGAGGATCTAATTCCTCAACTTCATCCACAAAAATAGTGTTTTATAAAATCAGTGGGAAGGCAAATGCATATATCATTAGTATTTCTCTATTTATAGTCCTTTAAATGTCTCCATCTACTTTGCAATATTATCAATTATGATTTAAATGCCATACTTACACATTGTGAAGAAATGATCATTTATGATTGTGGAGGTCCATAATCCCCCATCTGGAACCCTTTACACCAAATATATTTCAGAATGTAGGTATTACTTGGATCTTATGTAATTCAGTTCAGATATATTAAGTAACAATCCCAAAGGAGACGGGACAGATTTCTGTAATCAAATCCAATAGTTCTGCAGTGAAACAGATGAATATTCCCACTCAGCAAGATGAACTAAGACTATATATATATATATGTGTGTGTATATATATATATACACATTATATATATATAATGTATATATACACATTATAGATAGATAGATAGATATAGATATATATGCCTGCACATATACACACACACATACACTCATATCCATTTAGTTCAATTTTGACCATCAAATGAATCATAAACACTTTTTTCTAAATATAACAAGTACAGATAGGTTTTTCTTTTGTTTGTTTTGGATTTCAAAATTGCACTTAAGAAGTTGTAGGCCTACATTTCATATTGTTGAAATAAGTAGGACACGGGTTGGGGCTTAAAAACCAAATTTATCAAAGATATTCATTACAATTGCATTTGCTATAATGGTATTTGACCTATAGATGACCCAGCTTTATAAATAAACTTAAAGCACCTCCAGGTCCATTAATATTTCATTGATCCATAAAATACTCCCAAGTACTTATATTTATCAGCCTCATAGAAAGACTGTGTCTGATGTAGAAACCGCACACACAAAGAATAGCAGTGTTGTAGCCCAGCGTCCTGGATCATAATTCACATGAACATTAGCAGTCGGCTAGAATGTAATTTTTAAGGCCCTGGAGGGGACCAATGATAGTTGGCATGACAGAATTGGACCATGCCATATGGTGGGTAGGTTCTCACATCCTCAAGATAGCAATATCCAGAGTGAGTTCTTTCTTTATGTTTTTGATAGATTGTTTTGCTGTAGGGTGCATGTGCTCACCAGAGAGACAGAAAGTAAGAAATCATCCTCCAGGGTGTATGGCCACACCACAATTCGTTCTTCTCCATTCTCCTCTCAGGATTTCAGATGCACACACACATGTACCCGGCATGAGTTTCAAGTCTCCGGGTCAGAGACTCAGACTGCATTAAACCACATGAGAGTCTAACGCCTTAACTACTACATCATCTGCTGGCCCCACGAGCTCTTTATAATGCACGTTGGAACCAGAGTGTTTCCCTTGAAAGCCTCCACGGCTTCTCCCAATACCTAGTAGAAAGCCCAACTTCCTTACCTTGATCTGGCACCGTCTGACCTTATCTTCCTCCATTCCTTCTAATCCTTCTAATTCACAAAGCTGCCACCCACCTCCACACCTTTGTCCTGCTACTCCTCTTGCCTGAGAGACTCACATAGGACCCACCCTTCACACAAAGATCTGCTCTCCACCACTCAGTGGTCAATTTAAAGGTCACCACCACAAAAGATCCTCTCTCCCACCTTTATTTGGTCACTGTTCATCACATTACCCAGCATATTTTCTTCAAATCACTCTCTCTTTTGAAATTATGGCTTAATTTTACTGTATTATTCTTGTTGTACTTGTATTGTTTAGAATTTGGCCTGGTGGCTGATTTGTACCAGGTCATAACTTATAAAATGACTGAGCAACAACACAGGGAGGTGGATATCATGAAAAAAAAAAAAAAAAAAAAAAGATTTACTGTCTCTCATGGTTCCCCTGGAAACAAGAGGCATGTCCTACAGGGCCACAGGGAGGAGCTCCTGTATTGATCAGGAGGCAGAAAGAAGTGAGGGTTGGGAGGGAGCAGCAGATGGTGTAACGGTTATGTTGCTGGACTCCCACGTAGTTGACTGTGGTTCGAGTCCCAGACTTGGTGGCCTAAAACTCATGCTGAGAGCATGTACGTGTGTGCCCAAAATCCCAAGGGAAGGATGGTGAAGAAGGGGTTGGGATGTGGCCATCCTCCTTGAGGGGTGATTTCTCTCACTTTCTGGCTCTCCATCTCTGTCTCTCTAATGAGCACATATGCCCGATAGCAAACATCTCTCCAAAAAAAAAGGCAAGGTGGAGGCACAGACCACAACCTTTACTGGGGTTTCCGCAGAAAAGACCAGGCAGGAGGGCCCAGGTGTTTTCTGCTCACTTGTCTACCTGTACCTGAAGCTGCGGCTGGTGCTCAGCAGACTTGTAATAATTGCTGACAAAGGATGACCCTGATCTCTTTCATGCCTTGTGTAGAAGTCCTCATTAGGAGGTGACTGGGGCCCCTGGGGGATACCTGGCAATGTCTGGAGATATTTTTGGTTGTCACACAGGGAGAGAGGTGCTACTGGTATGCAAAGGGTAGAAGCCAGGGATCCTGTTGAACACCCTACAACACCCAAAACACTCCCCACCAAGAATGACTCAGCCCCAAAAGTCAATAGTGTCAAGGTTGAGAAGCTCTGCTGTCTGATATAATGTTGAGAATAGTAAGCTTGTTTCAAAATGCCTATCAAGAACTCACTGCTAAGTCTCTGAGGGCAGACAGAGCCCTGTTCCCTCCTGCTAGAATTTATATTCCCGCAGGGCAAAGTGGAGAGCCCATTGCATTGTGCCTGCACCTGCCCATCTTGAGCCATGCCTCTGCAACCTCCCACCCACTCTCCCTGGAGCAATACCCAGACCCTTGCAGATCACTGAAAGCATCTCCCCATGCACAAGTTTTTCTCAGGACACTCCTTGCTCCTCACTCACTTGTTTACATTTTCTGTTTTTTAAAAGCCAGCACAAGAGCCACTTTCATTTCTTTTGTTTGGTTGTTTTGAGAAACTTTTTCCAAAATATTTTTTATCTTTCCATCAGGGTGAATCATGTTCTTGCCTAAACTCCTGTAATATTCTCATCATGGTGTATCACTTTTTCTGTGTGTTAGTTTCCTAGAGCTATTGGTACAAAGTACTGCAACTGGGCAGCTTAGATGCCAGAGATGCATAGAAGGGTGTGAAGAGTAAGGGGTAGTAGGGAGGGGTTCAGAGAAAAAAACATTTAACAGAAACAAGCATGTAAAGTCCTCTGCTGAAAATGATCTATACGGTAATATCTTTGATTTGGTTGTCATGCACTGCATGCATGCTTTGAAAAGCCATATTGTATGCTATAAAGATATACAACGATTAAATGTAAATAAGAAATCATAAAATAAAAATTTTTTTAAACACAAGAAATTTATTGCCTCGCAGTTCTAGAAATCTGGGAATCAGGCCATGCTTTCTCTGAAGGCTCAAGATTTTTCTTGCCTCATCCAACTCCTGATAGCCATAGGCGATCCTGCCCCGTCTTCAGATGGTCGTCTTACCTGATCTTTCTTCCTTTTTAAGGATACCAGTCATACTGCACTAAGGGCCCACCTAAGCCAGTCTGACCTCAGCTGAACTGATCACATCAGCAACCATTCTATTCCAAATAAGTTCAAGTTCTGAGGTATAAGGTGCTAGGTACTGGGTGCTAGACTTCAACATATATATTTTAGGGGTCACAATTCTACCTGTAATGACCGACATAGTAACAATTACATGTGTTAGTCTTTGAAAAGATATGAGAGAACTCCAGCCAAATAGGTTTAAGTGAAAGAGGAGAAAGTATTGATTAACGTATCTGGACTTACAGAAGGGATAAATGTAGTTTCAGGCATAGCTGGATCCAGGAGCTCAAATGCCACCTAAAGGATTTGAACTCCGACAGTCTCTAAACTCTGATTTCTCCTGTTCTTAGCTTCATACTCAGCAAGATTTTTCTATGTTGTAGCCCCAAGAAATTGTGGACTTACACTGTGTTTACACCTATAGGGTTGTTGCAAAAGTCATGACGTATGACATATTTTTTCTGTTTCTCTATGCGAAAATGTGTCATGACATTTCTGACAACCCAATAGAATCTGTATTATGTGCAAGTCCAGTAGGTAAGAACTTGCTTTCCTCTGTTTCTGCCAAGTGTATGATTGAGTGTATTGTAAATCTTTGGGTTTGAGCCTGTCCCTGTGCTAATTCATTCTACCTGTCCACATGTCCACCCCAGAATTGGGAGTAGACAAAGGGGTCTTCTCTAGAACTGCTGGCCTAATAATGAGGAGGAAGCAGGATGCCATAGAGAAATAAGGAGGAATGGAAAAGACAGCAAGTATTTATGACTGATGCTTTTGAGTTCCTTTTCCCCCTCCAGGAGATGCTAAGTAGGGTCATATAAAATGTGGCACCCATCTTATTTGGTGTCTGAAGAAGCACCATCAGACAGGTCACCTGGATGCAGCTGGTGGTCAGTAAATGCCTCTCAAATTGAACTAAGATTTTGGATTTCTGGTACTTTTATGGCCTTCTATAGTCATCTTTTTTCTTTCTGTTGATCTAGTTACATGTATTGCTCTTTAAGCAAGTCTCTCTTATCAGTGAAAATAACAAATCATTGTAAATATAAACTGTTTTCATTTCCTGAATGTGTGACTAAGAAGTATGTAGAGACTTCACAAAGTTCATGAAAAAATAGAATTAAAGTATAAGTTTATTTTGGTATATAAAAATTTCAATCCATGAATAGTATATAATTCATGCTTTCCATGAACCTTTTGAAGACTGTGCATTTTAGGTAAAGCTACGTGGCTGTTAGAATTGGATGTTAATGTCCTTAAATACCCTCCTTTCTCTTAGAGTCACCATTAAAAACCCCGAGAGTAGCATGATTACAAAGTAAGAATTTTTGCTCAAAAAGATCCTTTCTGTTCACTTTCTGCCATTCTAATGTTATGCAACACATGTTGGTCAAAGAATATGTCTACAGAAATTGGGTTTAGCAGTTTTCACCAACAGATCATTCAAGAGTTTGTGATTCTAATCAAAGTTTATCATCTACCCTGAGCCTGAGAAATAACTTTCCATTGAAAGGGAATTTAAGCTTCTGAAAGTTACCTGGCCCAAGAGCAATAAGGGTGACCTTTGGGGCCAAACAGAAAACAAAATCGGTCAAATTATTTCACCAAATTACTTTAAACTGTGGAGTATCGAGAAAGCTCAGGCAAATGTCGGCTATCATACCAGCAAGAAGTACCATCCCCAGCACTGACCTTTTTCCTGTTAAAATGCATGTCAATATGCAAAATAGAAGTGTTCTAAATAAGTACTGAATGCACTTGCCATTTCTAGAGCTTCCCCAGATAATCTGCAGAAAACAGAATTCAAGGGACAGTTCAGTTTTGCTGGAAATATGTACAAACAACCTTTTAAAATTGTCTTGTTTCACGGTTTGCTCCTTTCTCATGTCAATTCCCATTTCAATGGATTCAGAACTGAGTGCCCTTCAAAATAAGATGCAATTGAGTGAGATGTCCAGTTAGTGAAAGTCCTAGGATACCTCATTTACACAGAGGTCATTTATCTGCTAACTTCCATCATCTAGATCTGGAGCACCAACGAGAAGATAAGAAATGGTCCTCAACACAGCTAACAGCTAACGGGCACTTTGCTACTAAGAGAGTTGCAGTAAGAACCCCTGGGTTGTCCTTTATCCATAAGAATCTAGCAATCTCTTGGGGCTGGCAGGTGGTGTGGTGGTCAAGTCCAATGAGGAATGTCTGACAACAATAACAAAGAAATCAGTTCTTACAAAGATGCAGGAATATTTTGCTTTGGTTTGGTTTTTGTTTTTGCTATAGGGCGCATGTGCTCACAAGAGAGGCAGAGACAGAGAAGGAGAGAGCGAAATCACCCTGCAGAGTGCATGGCCATGACACAACCCCTTTTCTTCCACTCTCCTCTCAGAATTTTGGGCATACACGCACACACACCTGGCATGTTTTTCAAGTCACCAGGATTCGAACCACATGGTCAGCAATGTGAGATCCATTTGCCTTAACCACCATGCCACCAGCAGGCTCCATGAGATATTCTACCATGTGGATGGGAACTTCAGCAAGTTTGAAAGAGTATGAATCCTCTCCCCATACAAATGCAAATAAAAGACCCATGGAATAGTGCCATTTAGGGTGGAGCCCCAGTTCTCCATGGTCCAGAAGACATCACTCAGTATTGATCCCTCAGTAATTTAATAATAAGTAACCCAGAAATGCTTAGAAGAAATTCCATAAACTTACCTTAAACAGGTAGAGACATGTTTGAAATTTTTATAAAGTTTCTTCCCATAGTGCTGAAATTCATTTGCTGGTTAACGATACACAATGATAATACAAGGCATTTTATTGAATTATTACTATATATCAGATGCTTTCTACACAAAGATTATTTCATCCTCACTGCAGCCTTATGAGTTAGTATGATTCTGTTATTCTTGTTCACACATGGCAGTTAAGTAATTTGCCCGAGTTCTCATAGCCAGTGAGACACAGTACCCATTTGAAACTTGGACAATCTGGCTCCCAACCCAGTGCTCCTAATCAGATCCATACTCTCACTCGCCCATCTTCAAGTACCTGCTATGGTAAGGAGGAAATAGAAAGGAGAAAGAAAGAGAAAAAAGAGAGAGAGAGATGGGGGGAAGGAAGGAAGAAAGAGGGAGATAGAGGGAGAAAGGAAGGAAAGAAGAATTACATGACACTTCAGTGTGTCCATAGTACAGTGAAAGCACATGGTCACAAGTGGTATATACTAATTTTCTATTGTTTTGTAATTAATTACCATCAATTGAGCATCATTTTTCATTTTCTTTTTTTCTCTTTCTCTTCTTTTCTTTACATTCAATCACTGTATACCTTTATAGCATGCAAAATGAAGTTTCCCAGCATGAATATACTGTATATTAGTCCAGTCAAATATATTACCATACACATTATCATCAATACATATTGGGTTGTCATAAAAGTCATGACTTGTTTTTCTATACAAAAATGTATCACTTTTCCAACAACCCAATACTTTCCCATTTTTGTGTCCCTTAAATGTTTCACTTTTTTCCCCCTTGAGTCTATCCTTCCCACTCCACCACCATTTCCTCCTGCCCTCCTCCCACACTCTCTAGTGTCCACAGTTGCTCTCCAAGTTTTTATACCTTCCAATCTTTCTGTTTCTGCCATAGAGTGCAGACATTCAGTATATATTAAGTGATGACATAGACTGCCTCTCTCACACAGTCTGGCTTGTTTCTCTTAGCATTAAGTCTTTCATATTCATTCACTTTGTATCAGATGCCAGGATCTTATTTTTTTTTATGGTTGAGTAGTATTCCATAGAGTATATGTGCCACACTTTTTCAATCCATTCATTCATTTATTCTTGAACTATGGGGTTGATTCCATGTCTTAGTAAGTGTGATAATGTCACAATAAACATGGATGTGCAAGTGTTTTCCAAACTGAATGTATTTCTATCCTCTGGGTAGATACTCAGAAGTAGAATTGCTGAATCATATGATAGTTCTATTTGTAGGTCTTTGAGAAACCTCCATAGTGTTCTCCAGAGTGACTGTACTAATTGACATTCCCTCGACAGTGTAGGAGGGTTCCTTTTCACCTCAGCCTTGCCAGCACTTATCATTCTTTATTTTTTTTTAATCTTATTGTGGTTTTGTTTTGTGTCTCCCTTATCAAATATCTAAACATAGAATCTCAAACTATGAACTACTGGTGGAAAACACAAGGGAAACTCTTGGAGATATCAGAGTAGACAAAGACTTCTTAAATAAGACCCCCAAAGCACAGGCGATAGTCCAAAAAAATAGACAAGTGGGATTACATCAGGTTAAAAAGCTTCTTTAGAATGGGAGAATATATTTGCAAACTCTCTTTCGGATAAGGAACTAATAACCAGAATACACAGGGAATTTAAGCAGCTTACCCAATTTAGCATCTTAACACAATTTGCATTCATCAGCTCTAGTAAATTAGAAGGCCAGGGATGGTGTGGCTGGATTCTCTGCTCTGGATCTTATAAGCTTGAAATTGACTTTTGCACTGAGCAATGTTTGCATCTGGAGGGTCTAGGGAAGGATCCACTTCCAAGATCATTCAGGTTGTCGACAGAATTTAGTTCCTTGTGATCATAGGACCGAAGTCCTCACTGGTTGACTCTTAGCCAGGGGACAAGCACAAGTCATAGAGGCCACCCACATGCCTTGCCCCATGGACCCCTCCACTTTCATAGCCAGCAATGAAAAATTTTTCTCATGTCAACTTTCTCTCATTCTTTGAATCTTCCTCCAATAAGAGCATAGTCTCTTTCAAGGACTCACCAGTTGATCTGTTATAATCAATTATAATCTCCCTAGCAAAGGTCAACTAGTTACACATAGTCATTTCAATGACAAAATCCTTTTTCCATTAGAGTGATGTCTAATCATATTCACCATTTTCTCCTACACTGTAAGGGAGGGGATTACACAAGTGTGAAGATCGCGGAGGGTTGACTTAGAATTCTGCCTACACCTGACAATGCTCAGCATGAGGCAGTGACATCAATGGTCACAAAGCCCACATGACCTTCTAATACATCATATATGCACAGCAGTCATTCATTAATCTTGGAGCCCTGAAGTCAGGCTATGGGCATCCTCCCTGGGCTCAGCCTCTGTTATCTAAGTTGTCCAAATTCTCTGAGACTTGGGAGAGTTTCTTGCTCTGAGGTCAGATACATGATAGTATATACCTCATAGGATTGCTGTGTGGAGTAAAGATTAAATTCATGTGGCTCCTTAGCACAGTACCTGAAAAGGAGTAGGCACTGAGTATCTCTTAGCTATTAGAGCTAATATGGGCATTGTTGCTAATATCTCTATTGCTATTCATATTTAAATTTTCAGGCAGAATTGAGATAAGCCTAGACTGAGTTTATAACACAGCAGAGAAAATTTCTGTCATTTGTGTAGCTTAACATAGACTTGGGGAGCAATAACCCTGATCAGAGATGCATCAACTCAGGAATAAATGCCAGAGGCCCCTGGCAAGAAGGAGCGAGAGCATCCCCACGTTTCAGCTCCATTTACAAGATGGCTTATTGCTCCTTATAGATTCCCCCGACAAGAGCACAGAAGCTTCTGGCAAGGAACGCCTGGGATATTCTAAGATACGGACAGGAACATGTGTAAGACTCTTCAAAGTATATAGTCTCCACCCAGAGCAGACAAGCAACTGGGAAAAAATAATAAGGCCTCCTCCCCTATCTATTTATACTATAGCAAGTTTCTCTTTTGCATTTGCTTTCCTCTTAGCCACATTGTATGTCAAGCTATTTCCTACAAGATACAGCTCATTTCAGCTCTTCTTGCTTCACCACTAAGGGAGACAGGGTGGGGAGGTGTTATTTCATTACTGGAGACTTCCTTTCTAGAAGCGTTGCCCTCTTTAACCAGTTTGAATCAGAGAAATGTTTTCTGATTTTGTTTAGAGCAGGGGCCTCCAAAGTGGGAAATAAGCGGGAGGGAAGGGGAGGAAACATTAGGTCCTCATTTATACTGTTTTCATACTAAAAATAAGAATTAAGCTCCATTATATTTTAATAAGCAGCTCGACACTTGTCTCATTCCCTCCACATGGATTGCATATGGTATTACAGGAATTCTGAGAGAAGACAGAAATTCTACCACTCAGGAGAATCAGGTGAGAGGAGACAGTGGACTTCCTACTCCCTCTAGCCTTCAGCTTATTGAATTTTCTTCAATTTACATGGACCCGGTAATGGAGAGTCACAGATGCATGATCTATTCCTAAATGTAGTGGCACTCACAAAAACAACTAATGCCGTAAAGATTCCTACAAAGCAATCCCAATTGATGGGAATACCTATGATGCAAGCATCTGCATGCAAGGAGAAAGTGACAGAGCTGTGCCTTCTCACCCTTCTCCTATGAACTCCTCACCAGTCTCATTATGATGTAAACGCTGGTGGTGACCAGCTGAGCTCTGTCAAAGAACCCAAACAAAAAGTGAAGTTACTGAGATGATTCAAAACGTAAATTACACTTACATCCATGGTCTGATAGTTTTGTACTAGAATCTAGGCTCCAGTGTTTTTCAATGTTGTTTCCCCTAATTCTTAGCCTGGCACATAACGATCTATTAATAAATTACTCATTCAGTAATAATGAATGGGGGTAGGTGATAATTTGCAAAGATGGTCTCACAACGCCTTCCATCCCATATGCTGGCCTGCAGTGTAGTCTTGCTATTCACTCATCAGGAGACTAATCCCCAGCCTAGAGTCCAGGCAGATTTATAACTGCTCCGATGGACAGATTGTGAGAAGTTGGCAGTCTGTAACCTAAAAGCAGACCTCCACCAAAAGACATCCATGCAGCACCCTGATCTCGAACTTTCAGCCTCCAGAAATATGAGAATCAAATGTTGCTTAATCTGGTCTATTGTTTTATTATTCTAGCAGATAAGAAGAACTAAAATGCTATTTAAAATTCAGACTGCTTATTAATGAACATACAGTGGACATAAGATACCAATACTTGGTTCAAGTATATAATTCATGAATAAAAATATTATCTTGGGAGTGTATATTCAAAAATATTTAAAACCAGAGTGCATGATTAAATTGCCAGCCACTAGAAAATGATCAAAATAAATCAAACGTTACCCATAAATTTTAGAGGGGACTTCTGTTTCCTAGACCTAGGTCTCCTAGGGGGTGATTTCTCACTTTCTGTCTCTCTGTCTCCCTCTGTCTCTCCAGTGAGCACACATACCCTATAGCAAAAATCTCTCTTTAAAAAATTAAAATTAAAAAACGAAATCCCTTCTGAGGGACCAGCTGATGGCATAATGGTTACGTCACTGGACTCCCACGTAGTCGGCCACGGTTGGAGTTCTGGACCCAGAGGCTTAAAACTCACACCAGGCACATGCACATGTGAGCGCATGCCCAAAGTCCTGAGAGGAAAATAGAAGAATAAGGATTGCAGTGTGACCATCCCCGTTGGGGTGTGATTTCTTGCTTTCTGTCTGTCTGGTGAGCACATGCACCCTGTAACAAAAATCTCTCTCTGAAAAAAAAGAAGAAGAAATCCGATCTTGTTAGGCTGAGTCTGTAGCCTCGTGGTTGGATCCTACACTGCCAACTGCACAGTGCAAGTCTCAGATCTGGCCGTTGGAGAAACACACTGAGCATGTGCACACCCAGAAATCCCAAAAGGTGGGAGAGCTGGAGGAGAAGGGATTGCTGTGTGGCCATGTCCCATCGTATGCACTTTCTCCTCTACCTCTCTCTGCCTCTCTCTGGTGAGTACAGATGCTTTTTAGCAAAAAGAGAAAAAAGAAGGATGAAAAAGAAAGAGAAAGAAAGAAGTTCCATCTTGCATGCTCTAAAAAGCAACATGCATAGCGCTTAGATACCATCTATGTTGCAGGGTCTGGCCTCTTGGGTTCAGACCCTTTTTCTTCTCATACCTCTTTGTATTTAGGCAAATTACGCTAACCTCCGTCTGAGCCTCAGTTTCCTGCACTGTAAAAGGAGATCCATAAGCTACACACCACATAAGATTATTGTGAAGGTCCAAAGAAATAATTTCTGTAAAGAACCTACTCTGTGTAGTGTGTGCAGAGGCGTAAGTAATCAACGCTCAGTGAACATTAGTGACCATCTTTATCTTTGTTATTGTGAGGAGCAACCTCTGAAAGAACACATGAAAGGTACAAGAACCATGTGAAACAAGGCCACTTATTAGACTCAGTGGTGGTCCTAAAGAGGCATCAAATGGGAAAGGTATCCAGCTCCATAAAGAGAAAAAAACAAACATAATGTCACAGACAAAGGTGTCTGGACAGATCTGCTGTCACAGGATTCAATTTCAGACACCGGAGAAACTGGATGGTGGCGCGCTGGGAGAGGAGAAAGGTCTTATTCTGAACTTCGAGTTTTGGATACATTCAAGATGACATTCCTATTTTGTTTTTAAAACATTAGAAAAAGATCCTCAAGATTTCAGATAGGTATCATAAACCCACAGAGGGGCTCTTGGAATCCACATGGACCTGTGTACATCATTCTTTCCTCTTGTTTTCAAATATCTCCCCATCATCTCTTTTACGAAGTAAATAATGCTGTTATTTTTGACTTTTTTTGTTTGTTCTTTTTTTTTTTAAGATAAAATGTCACAATGCTGAGAGGAATGGAACTCCTAAGAAAGAAACTTTAATTTGAGAAAAGAGGACTGGTTTCATGAATTTCCCCCCCCTTTTTTTTTTTGAGAGGTTTTCGCTACAGGGCGCATGCGCACGCCAGACAGAGACATAGAGACAGAAAGCAAGAAATCACCCCCCAGAGGGGATGGTCATGCCACAATCCCTTCTCCTCCATTCTCCTCTTGGGATCTTGGGCGGGCACGCACGCACACGCGCCCAGCGTGAGTTTTAAGCCACCGGGTCCGGGATGTGAACCGTGGTGGACTACGTGGGATTCCAGCGACATAGCCATTACGCTCACTGCTGGTTCCCATGAATTTCCCCTTTCAGACAACTTGACTCCAGTAAATAAGGAGAAGCTGCAAGAGTCCAAAGTGAAGACTGTGTCCTCTTATTTCCAATGTGAGGGTTGGTTCGAATATTTTCAGCCAGCTAATAAAGAAGATCTAGAAGTAAAGCTAGATTGCTATATCTTATTAGGATGGGTATCTTGAATTTGTGGCTGTTTCTCTCCAACTATGATGACTTTTTTCTAGAACATTCTATGAGATGCTTTAATTGTAATGGCTTGAAAAGGGATGGTCTCACCATAGATCTGCTTATTATTTAAAATTTTCATCTGCTTCTTTCCTTCATAACCCCCAAAATGTAGAAGACCCATCCCCTATTAACATTAATCATATAAAAATGTAAAGGTTTCTTAGCAAAGCATATCATAAAAAAATAGGAATAAAAACAGAGTATGAAGAATATTTGCAAAGAGTTTCTCGAATAAATGAGAAAAAGACCAGCAACCTGTAGCTAAATGGGAAATTACAACAGGGGAAAAAAAAAAAAAAAAACTCAAAGTACCAATAAGAACAACAAACCAAACATGCTTTACCCCTTGAACTATCAGTACCAAGGGCATAAACATCCTAGACTATTAGTGATTTGGAGAATCAGACTGATAAGAATGTGAAGTCCTATAAACTTTCTGGAAAGTAATCTGTGTACATTCAAATTAAAATTGCTAGCAACCTTATCTTTGGAAATATATCCAGAAACAACAGAGTACAATAGTATGTTAAAAAAAGAAAAGACACATGTGTGTATATGTGTGTATACACAAAACCATCCATGCATGTACACACCCCTACATGCATTTGCATCTGGTTATAAGACCACAGGAGGGTCCACCGGTAGCATGGATCCCACATAGCCAGCTGCACAATTCAAGTCCTGGATCCAGAGGTTTGAAAAACACTCAGGCATGTGTGCATGTGTGCCCAAAATCCCAGGAAGAGAATGGAGGAGAAAGGATTATGGCGTGGCCATCCCCCCTCAGGGGTACTTTTTCTCACTTTACCTCTCTCTGTCTCTCTCTCTTTGGAAAGTGCACACAACTGGTTCAAAAATTTTTAAAAATAATAAATAAACACAGAAAATGAAATGGAAGGATATTCATTAGACCATTAATTTCAGTTATTGTAATAGAAATGAGAAGGAGAAAAGTAAAAAAAAAAAATTCTTTACACACTACATTGCTGTGATTGCTATAATGAACTGGTATGTGCATTATAATTTTTTAATGGAAAAGCAAAACAAAATGAGATCTCATTTCTTCACTGGGTAATCTTAAAACAAGTCACGTATTAACACACAGGTAGTGCCACCACTTGGGGGACTGGAAGTTGCACAAGAGATCTGGGTTCAATTCCCTGGCCAACCTGAACACACCAGGCATGGTTGTGTATGTCTGTAATCCAGGCTAATTGGGAGGCTGGGGCAGGAGAATCAGGACATGACAAGATCCAACAAAAACCTCTCTCTGCTGCTCTCCCTCTCCCTGTCTGTCACTCACTTTCACTCATAAAGGAGGAAAAAATTAGCAAAGCAAGCCATCAATTAATCACAAAATTTCTTCTCATGGAGAGGCGTTTGTAATCTTTAAAGATAGAGGACCCTGAGACCAGCAGATAGCATAACGGTTATGTCACTGAACTCCCACATGATTGATCATGGTTCTAATCCTAGACCTGGCAGCTTGAAACTCATGTCAGGCACATGTGCCTGCGTGCCCAAAATCCCTAGAAAGAAATGGAGAAGAAGGGATTACGGCATGGCCAGCCCCCCCATCCCGGGGGGGGGGGCGGTGGTGATTTCTTTCTGTCTCTCTGTCTTTCTGGTGAGCATGCACACTCCATAGCAAAAATCTCTTTAAAAAGAAAAAAAAAAAAAAGATAGAAGTCCCAAATGTTGGATCCTGTATTTTGACCACTGGAGACTGGGTGGAAAGTTAAATTCTTGGAATTTTGCAGTTCAGATCCAGTAAAATAAACAAAATAGGTAAGCAGCAACAATGAGAGCATTTCCTCACATAAGTATCTCCTGTTATATTCTACAAATCAGAAACATATTTAAGGTCCGTTAAGCACGTACGAGAAGATTTCAAAAAGTCCATGGAAAAAATGAAATTAAAGTGCAAGTTTATTTTGGTGCAAAAATGTCTTTTTAATCAATGTGTTTCATAACACATTTGCCATGAACCTTTTGAAGACCCTTCATATTTTCTGGTACTTAGAAAAACGAAAGTACACAATTTAGATAAAGACAAAGAATATTTTGCACATATCTATCAAGTATCAGCCACCCTCCAGACAATTTCAATTGATTTAATCTTTAAAACTTCTCAACAATTGAGTCAACTGTCCAAGTCATTCATGTGTTAATTTGAAATATTACCATGAGCCAATCCAATCCCTAGTGAAGAGTCATCTGGAGTACAGGGGAATTTTGCCTAAAGGAGATGTTTTACTTGGAACTCTTGACAGCAAATGTCAAAATCTAATTTAATCTTAAGAAAAAAAAAAAAAAAACACCTTATTGTCTTATATATCATGGGTGTTTATGTGATAAGCCAAACTTGCAGGGGCTTGCTCCAACAATTCCAAGATTTCATCAGGACTCTGCATCTCATCTCTGCTTACCTTAATGTTGGCTTTAATTTCTAGCTGACTATCTCTTCATAGAAACAAAGCACCAGACGGGCATCCTACCTGCTTTGTAGCCTTAGTGGAAAGGCAGCTTCCTATTTCCAATAGTGTCCGTTGAACTATCTGGAATCACCCTCATTGGCCACAGTTGGGTTAACTGTCACACTTGGAGCACTTGGAACCTGTGGAGAAGAATCATAATTATTCAAATCTCATGGATGGATGTAAGGGAGGCATGGTTTCCCAAAAGGAAATTTCAGATGCTTTTATCAAAAAGAGGGTTGGACTTGAGATAAGTAAATCAATACATGTCTATCTCAGTGGATAACAAGAAGATGTGATTGAGTCACGGAACCCCCAAGACTCTCAGAAACCATCTTGTCACACGAAACCTGCCAAGGAGTGAATATGCATTAATGAGAAATCAAGGAGTACCAGAAAGGCCACAGGGCATGCAGGACAATGGAAACATCTCACTGACTGATTCCCAATCTACTGTGCGTTTATATCCCCTGGGTGAATTCTGCACACTTTAGAAATGTAATTTAAATCCTGCTACACAGGATATACCTGCTATACATGCCCCAAACATACCAATTTGAGAAGAGGTCATTAAAGGTAGTGCTTGTGAACATGGGCTCTGGAACCAAATCACAGCTGGCCTTCTGCCTACCACCCGTTAGCTGTGTGATGTAAGGAAATGATTCAGCTTTTCTGAGCTTCATTTCCTCACCAGGAGAATGGAGCTGATTACTAACCACACAGACTTCTGGTCACCATTACATGTACTAGTTGCCTATGAAGCAGTTAAGAAGTGCGGACTGGAATCTGTCTGCTTAGAAGTTTGCTCCCTGCTCATTAACAAGGTGAACTGGACACTACATTGAATGGCTCTAGAATTTTTTCCTCTTCTAAAAATTCAAAATGGATAACAGTACTTGCTTTTTATGTTTGTGTTTTTGTTTTCTTTTTTTTTTTTAATTGTGCGTGTGTGTGTGTGTGTGCACGCTCTAGGAGGATTAACACTGACTGTCTTTCTCTGGGCCTCTAGATAGCATCCACTCAACTTGCGGTAGCTCCCGGTGGTGTCAGGGTTCTTCTCTCGCTCAAATGCAACTTGCATGAGGACAAGAATTTGCATATGCCATAGTTGAGCTGTAACTCTGAACAGCCCCTTGCATCATTGTTAAATAAACAGTTGAATCCTTGTCGATTTCACATTACTTCAACCTTTTCTTCAATATTTCCGTATTTCTCATTTTTTTTCCAGTTAGGATTTTGTTTATCAAAGAGTTATGAAACATCTTCTTTGTTTCAGATACTCATCTTCACACTGGAAACAGAGCAATGCACAACTGACTGCTCCTGAGAGGCAGATTGTACCCCAGAGGGCAACAGGTCTAAGCATGGGATCAAGTACAGTGGTGACGGGGAGTTGGGCAGGGGTGGACAATTTGAAGGGTATGGTCAGGGAAGCCTCCCAGGAAAGTGCCTTTTGAGGTGAGAAAGATGGGAAGAATTCAGCCATGAAAAGAACAATGGAAGTGAATTCAAAGTAGAAGTCCTAGGGTGGGGTTATCGCTGAACTGTGTGTCCCAGAAAGAAATGCTGGAGTCCTCACTGCCACCACCTATGATATGACCTTGTTTAAAAATAGAGAAATACACAGACCTAAGGTCAAGGCTTGATTAGAGCCAGCTTAACCAATGACTGAAGTCTTTATGGAAATAGAGATATAGAGACACACAGGGAGGAAGCCTCGGAGCAGAGACTGGAGTGATGTGTCCCAACCGAGGACCACCAAGGAGCACCAGAACCTAGAGAAGGGGTGAGATGGATCCTCTGGAGCCCTCAGTGGGAGCACAGCCCCACCGACACCAGATTTCAGACTTCAGCCTCCCAGGATAAACTTGAGTTGTCTTTAACCACCGAGTTTGTGGTGCTTTGTTACATAGCCCAGAATACTATACCCACAAGGTGGGAATGAGCACGCATTCAAAGGGCCGACAGGAAGAGTGGTGACAGAGGACTCCAGGGGAGACTGGACAAAAGAGGACCAGGAGGTGGGAAGAGGTGGGCTCTACAGGACCCGGTCAGCCATGGTGAGACCCCTGCCTCCTACTCAGCCTGCGACTGGAAGCCAGCAGGGAACCACCAGCCGGAGGACGAGGTCCAATTTCTGTTTTTCAAATGTTTCAGGCACATGGCAAAGCAGGAGATGGTTCTCACTGCCTAAGAGCAGGGTTGGCTTTTAGCACCTTGGCAGCAGCATCATTTGCCTGCTGAAGGGAGAGGCCGTTGCTTGAGTTCTGTGAACCCAGAAGCTTCCTGCGGAAAAAGAAGTGACTCAGAAAACAAATCAGATGCTTGTTTTTCTTGAGCCTTCAGACCTGTCTCCCTCAAGCCATAATCTGCTATCTTCCTCCTAAATTTTCTAAAGATGTTCCAGAAGCGAGTGATACATGTTCTGTGCATGCAACTAGACACCTACATGAACACATGCATTTTGCACTTTGGCTCAAATTAATGGGGTCTACTTAAAGGAGAAGCAAGGGCCCGTTCCTGCTACCTATGGTCAGCTTATTTTCTCTTTCTCTTGCTAAGCATGAAAATGCTGCATTTTGTATTTTTTCCCCACTGTGATCATTCTGTTTTTGTGACTGTATTAGTTGCCCTGGCAACATGGGAGACTTGGATCTGATTGGCCAGGTTGTCAGGTTCATTGTGAGAGTTGGGGGCCCAGTTTGGAGTGGTAGATGTGTGCCTATTAGCCAGAGCTATGCAGACCAGCTGGATCAGGAAAACCTGATCTAGCAGAACTTCTGCAGCCCCTCTGTCTGCCAAGGGGACCCTTCCTCCACCTGCTGTGTAAATATCTCTGCTTTTGGAAGATGCAAGAGTTTATCTATATCTCTGAAATATCTGTCAGGAAATGTGCTTAGTATTGGTATATTCCACCCATGATACAGAAAGTATTTATTTGCAATGAGAAATTAACTCTTAAAGAGGCTAAGAAAGAATGGTCCAGTTGCCAGATTAGAACTTGTTATGCAGACTTAATTCAGACTCGCTGTGCAATCTTAAGTCACAAACTCACTCAATGCTCTTTCCTGTAAATAAATTTCATTCATAACGCAAGAGTTTTATCTTAAGAATTGGGTCCTTGGAGCATATTACACTGAGGATTTGAACTGGGACAAAATTCAAGCCCAGCTCTGCCAACGATATTGAATCATTTATTTAGTCGATTTATCAGATGCATCATTTACTTATTAGAGCCAGGCTCTATTAATTTACCAATTACCTTGGAAAAAAAACAAACCCCTATCAATAGCTGAAAACCTTTATTAACCAACAAAAAAACTATCTTAACACAAGGTACAAGCAGGTACAGAGCAATGCCTTAAAAAATAATAACTAGGGTCCAGCTTTATGGCTCAGTCAGTAACAAACTAAACTGCAATGCTGGAAGCAGCACCGCCCGTGGGTTCAGATCCCTGTGTCAGCCTGAAAACACTCAGTGCCCACATGCTCAAGATCCTGACAGGCTTGAGGGCTGGGAAAAGGGAATTGCAGTGGGATGAGGCCCTGTCGAAGTGTCTCTCTCTCTCTCTCTCTCTCTCTCTCATGGATGTGCACTCTCTCTCGTGTGTGCCCATGCTCTCTACCATGAATACAATAAACTTTAAAAAGAAAGTAATAGGGCCAGCAGGTGGCATGGTAGTTAAGGCACTAGACTCTCTCATGGTCAACTGCAGTTCAAGTCATGGATCTGGCACCTGAAACTCACACTAGGCATGTGTGCATGTGTGTCCAAAATCCCAAGAAAGGAGTGGAGAAGAGATTGTAGAATGGCCATCCCCGCCCCGGGGATGGGGGGGGTGATTTCTTTCTTATTTTCTCTCTCTCTCTCTCTCTTTCAAGTGCACATGCCCTATAGCAAAAAAACAAACAAACTAAAAGGAATAACTACATTTGTCTTATTTGCACAAAGTTCTAAGTAGCCATCCACACTTTTTGCAATCTTTGCCTCTCCCAAAGAAGTATATAATTGATGCCTGGATCTACCCACTTTCTGCATGTGAATAGACATATTATATTTAACTGTGCTATGTAACGAGCACAATCTTAATATAGATGTAAAAGTCATTGGCAAGCAGTAGGCTTTCACCTGGGTTAAGTGTTACAGTATGTTCAGCGCCAGTAAAGCTAACATTTAGGCCGTCCAATTCAAAGATAAAAAGAAAAAAAAATCTGAAGGGAAAAGAAATGAGAAACACAGTCCAAATACTCTTCCCAAGAAAAGATGACTGCATATCATCATAATTAATTCCTCTGCCCAAGTTACTAGGAAAAAACATTTGCCGTCTAAACTCATAGCTCTCTCCACCCCATTGAGGAGAATATGTTAATCATACATGCAGAGCAAATAGAAGTCAGAGCTTGTTCTGGGAACCAACCACCTTCTTCAGGTTTTAGCCAATAAACCGTCTGATAATCCCCAAGCACAGCATGTTCGCTAAGCCACCTCGCGTGGTTGGATTTTCCTGTTTGCAAGGCTATTAGTGCACATGGATTAAACGTTGTTTATAAGCCTGCCAATTTGCCTACATGCAGCACAATAACACAGAGTTTTGTTCAAGGACTGTTAATGTGTTATTGGTACATATTTTATTTTATTTTTATTTTTATTCTTATTTTTTCAGAGAGATTTTTGCTATAGGGCGTGTAAGCTCACTGGAGAGCCAGAGAGACAGAAAGCGAGAATCATCCCCAGGGAGGATGACCACACCACAATCCCTTCTCCTCTCATGATTATAAGCACACATGCACATGAGCCCGGCATGAGTTTTAACCACCATGTCTGGGACTCAAACCGTGGTCGACTACATGGGAGTCCAGGACTCCAACAGATGGTTGGTCCCTAGGGGTACATAGTTTAAATATCCCAAGGTTTTTATCACCCTCCTTTGGTCTGTCTTCATTGCCTACCACATTGGGAGACCCCTCAGAGTGGAAGTGGCCTGGAACCCTTGGCTCCTGAGAGGCATGCTTGCTCCAGAACTTGTGTGCAAAGAGGGTTCTTTGGGGATGACTCTCTTTTGGCGGGAGTCCTTTGGTAAGAAGAGTCTGCCCTGGTGAGCTGCACCTTTGGGCTGCTCCTTGCTGTCTGGTCTTGTGCTCCATGCGTGTGGAAGCCACCCTGCCCAACCTCTCCCTTCCCAGAGCGCTGGGCCACAGAGCAGGACATGCAAATTTTCAGAGAAGACACAGGAGAGTGAGGAAATGAAAAATGTAATGTCAGTCTACGGGGATGGAATTAGTTGAAAGGAAAATAACAATAATCATCATCATCATCATCATCATCATCATCATATCATCATCCCAGGGTGGGGGGGGGTGGGAAACAACAACAAAACCTCATCTGAAGCCAACAGAGACCATCTGAGGGAAAGCACAGAGTGGAATCCAAATGAAAACTTCCGTGCGAGTCTATGATGCGCATGGAGACAAAAGACACAGGCATTAATAACACAGAGGGGAAAATGAAAACGCAATACAAAGCCCTACAGTTCTACTACAAGCCAAGGTACATACACACGCCAATAAAAGCAGGGAAAAGGAGAACAAAGGATGTCATAGCAACCTCAACAAGCCCTGTTGTGCTACCGACTGCAGCACACATGGCCATCCATCAAAGATACTCAAACACCACACTGACTGGGGGAGGCTGCTGCCCCACCAGAGGTGCTTGGGTTCCTGCAACACACCCTTGTCTCCCTTTCTTTCTTCCTCCCTCCCCACAAAATCCAAGCTCTGTCTGCGGCAAGCCTCTCCTTCCTTTTCCCAACAGGAATTTTTCTGAAATGTAGAAAACAACCGGGACCCAGTGTCCTGATACACTGACATCCCCACATTATGTTTCCCATATGAGTCTGGAGCTGAGTAAAGTGGGAGCCTTGCTCTGTGCCTTCAGGAAAAAAAAAAAAATCCCCTGTTTCTTTGCAAACAAAGACAATGATAATAACAAAGGAAAAAGGACATAAATGTGTTTCGCTGGCTATTGTGAAATCTAGCGGCCCACGTGCAGATTCATTTGGGATTGTAGATTTCCAGGGAGATATAAAGCTCATTTACCTGTGCCTAATTCAAAAGAGAAATGCCCATTTTCTTCCACCTCTATCTTCTACTTAAATTACCGGCCTCTTCTTTATTAAGAGACAATCATTTCTTTCTACTTCCTTGTGCTTTGAGTGGGGGACATAACTGTGACACTGGAAAAAAAGACAGATGAGTGTTTCAACAGCAAGACTTGGAATGCAGTGGAAAATGAAAGAACTTTTACAAGAACCTAATGGAGATATTGACATGTGTGTCTGGAAATCTAAACTTAGCAAAGTGTAAGGCAAGAGCAGGCTTTCTCACTTTATTTCTGTATCTGGAAAGTTTCCGCGGCTGGTACCATATGAATATTTATTAATGCATTGTGAATCAGAACCTGTGATTATTACTCAAACTATCTTTTTACCTTACAAGCTTCAACTGAGAAGAATAAAAACACATCTGCTTTTGCTCTTCCCATATTTTATTCAATGTTTTAACAGCTTTGCTGTAAATATCTCATCCATTACGATTCAGTTGTGACTATATCGGCTTCACGTCTCCTGTTTTATGACTGTCATCACACTGAAACAACACTGTTAATTCTGTTAACTAACAAGTTCATTGTTGGAGCTAGTCAGCGATCTCTTGTTTGTGGGGTCCACATGTGAAAAGAGAATTGGTTGCAAATCAAAGAAGGGCCTGAGTGAGGTCTGTTCCCTTTGTTCAGCCAGGGGGCCTTTATTTGAGATTGTCATTTAATATGTCGTCATGGAAGAAAGGAGTAAATTTGAAGATCAGGCCCAGTTCAACTGTATTAGATGAAGATGTTGCAGGGGGCCTACAGATGGTATGGTGCTTAAGGCACTAGACTTCCACATGGCTGACCATGGTTCAAGTCCCAGACCTGGTGGCTTGCTTTCTCATTTTCTCTCTCTCTGTCTCTCTCTGGTCAATGCATGTGCACACTAGAAATTTTAAAAATAATAATGAATTAAATGAATAATTCTAAAAAATATATATATATACATATATAAATAGATGAAGACATTGCATATCCTTAAAGAGTCCAGCTCTGGAACGTGCAAACACACTTAGAGCTTCAGATTCTCAGCAAGAAACCTGCACCTCCCTTACGACTCCCACCCAGTTTAGACCTTGTAAACCTGCCTTCTTGTAGAATCTTTCCCGAGGAAACTTGCTAGTGTTTCTTTTCCCCTAGATGTGGACACTGAGTCAGTCAGTGTGAACTTGTTGGTTCATAGAATTCAGCATGTTGTTTCACTGTGATGACAGTCATAAAACCAGAGTCCTGGTTTGCTTTCTTACTCCACCATTGTGAGTTGAATAGACTTGGCAGATTGAGTTAACATCCCTGCACCTATTCTGTAAAATAGGAGCAGCAACCCACCTACCTTGTTACTTGTAGTGACAAACAAGTAAATGTGTGTAAAGTTCTGTATCGGTCAGGATTCAGCACATGTACCCTATAGCAAAAATCTCTCTTTAAAAAAAAAAAAAAAAGAAAAGAAATCACCCTGGATATTTCAGGGATATGAATTAATTCAGGTGTTAGGTATGTACCAGTTAGCTATTACCATGGTAATGTTGGAAAGCACATGTATGTGTCCACATACACACACACACACACACATGCACACGCACCTGCACATGCACAGAGGGGCTTCAAACAGTGAGTACAGGTTAGAGATTTGGACTGGACTTTTCTAGGTAGTTTGTCCAAGCTAGACTCACTCCATGTCTTGCTGACTACTAGCTGGTACCTTTGGGCCAAATGTATAATTCTTTAGCAGGACAGCTTGGGCGTTTTCCTGGCAGAGACAGAGGCACTAAAGGGCCTCTCCAAGTGATGCTTACTAACAGCCCACTGGTCAAAGCAGGTTACACATTGGTTCCACAGACAAGGTTTAGAACAGACAGAAGAAGGTCCTACCCAGCACAGCTGGCTCTTGTGCTGGACAATGATCCTGGATTTCCAGGGCCAGAGCAGCTTTCCAAGAGATGGACTTTTAGTACTAAAACTTGGAAAGTCCTGCCACTTTTCTGGTCCTACGAAAGTGTGCTGCAGAGGCATGCATGCAAGAAGGGCTGAAGGGTCAGAGCCCTATGAAACAGGCTGAGAAGCTTCTTACCAAGTTGTAGGAAAGATGGGAAGAGGAACCACTGGTTTCACTGCTTCTACACTATCCCCACTGCCTCTTACCCACGAAAATGGCAACAGACACTGGGACGCGGCACCAGGCTGACATGGAATCACTCTTTATATGCTGGCTTAGCAGCCCTCATAGTCACAAAGAGGTGTCTCTGTCCTCCCACTCCTGTTTCCCAAACTCCTCAAGAGCAGCTAATAAATAGTCTCAGTGCAACTCAGAACTGGCGACAAGGAATTCTGGAAATCAAGGTACTGAAAGCTTTCCAACACCTCCAAAGAGGAGGAAGAAACTAATATAAGGGACTAGGTCCAGGGAAAACTAGTGGCATGGTGGTTAAGGCAGCTGGATCTCACATGGCCAACTATGTGGTTCAATTCCAGACTGGGTGGCTTGAGAAACACACCAAGTGTGTGTGTGCCTAAAGTCCCAAAAGGAGAAATGGAGAAGGAATTGTGGCATAACCATTCTCCACAGAGCAGGTGTTTTCTTTCTCTCTTTCTCCCTCTCTCTCTCTCTCTCTCTCTGTAGAAAGTGCACATAACCTCTGGCAAAAATTAACTAAAACTTTAAAAAGAGAGA